>NC_035449.2:108936567-109281553 GCF_002127325.2 Helianthus annuus | reverse complement strand
TAAGAAAAGAGATTGGATATCTGTTAAGCAAGGGGCACCTAAAAGAATTGTTGGGAAAAAAAAGCAAAGGACTCAGGATCCTGAAAGGATCCCTGAAAAGGCTCCAGCACCTCCGGCAAATGCACAAGTGATCAACTTTATTTCCGGAGGATCAGACATCTGTGGTACATCCTTCTCGGCGGCCAAAAGGCATGCAAAGGAGTCAAAAATGGATAATGGAGAAAGACCTATTAGAACATCAAGTGTCTCAGAAGGGGAAGATGATAACGTTTGATGAGGATGATCGCATTAACATTCAGGATCCTCATCATGATAGTTTAGTTATTACTCTCTTTATCTCTAACCATTTTGTCCGCAGGATCCTTATCGATGGAGGAAGCTCAGTGAACATTATCCAGCTTGATGTTCTGAAGAAAATGGGTATTCCCAGAATCAGACATCACACCAAGATCCTCCGTGCTTGTAGGATTCAGTGGAGAAACGAAGAAAACTCTGGGGGACATCAAACTCCCAATCTACGTGGAAGGATTACATAATTATCAGAAATTTTGTGTTATTGACTGTTTGTCTTGTTGCAATGTTATCCTTGGCAGACCTTGGATACATGATATGAAAGCAGTCCCATCCACCTACCATCAATGTGTGAAGCTCCCTAGCCCATGGGGAATAATCAAGATCGACAGTGATCAGCAGGAGGCTAAGGATTGTTATACCTCATCCATGAAGCCAACCTCGAAGCCAAGGGAGCAATAGCAATTACAGTATCCTCCGAGGAATGTCTTGGAGGCAAGGGAACAAGATGTGGACGAAATCCTCTTGGATCCTAGTGATCCTGAATCAAAAATCTATATCGGATCAGGGATCCTTGGCAAGATGAAAGAAGACTTAATATCCTTCCTCAAAAGAAGAAAATCTACCTTTGCTTGGAAACATGAAGATATGACAGGTATATCTAAGGATATTATTACTCACAAACTTGGCATTGACAGGTCTATCAAACCAATCCATCAAAAAAGGAGGAAGTTTGCACCGGAAAGGAATGCCATTATCCAAGAAGAAGTAGAGAGACTACCTCGAGCAGGTATGATCCGAGAGGTAAAATATCCAAAATGGTTAGCCAATGTGGTCGTTGTCCAAAAGAAAAACGGAAAGTGGAGGGTATGTGTCGATTTCACTGATTTAAATAAGGCATGTCCCAAGGATCCTTTCCCATTACCCCACATTGACTCCATGGTGGATGCAACAGCGGGGCATGAACTGTTAACCTTTATGGACGCATCATCTGGATTCCAACAAATTCAGATGGAACCATCTGACCAAGAGGATACAGCCTTTATGACCCCAACAGGTTTGTATTGTTATATTGCCAT
The DNA here is from genome assembly GCF_002127325.2 of Helianthus annuus. Taxonomy (NCBI): domain Eukaryota; kingdom Viridiplantae; phylum Streptophyta; class Magnoliopsida; order Asterales; family Asteraceae; genus Helianthus; species Helianthus annuus. The sequence continues at coordinate 109,280,183 of NC_035449.2, read as the reverse complement.
GCCTTTTGGATTAAGAAATGCAGGTGCAACATATCAAAGGCTGGTGAATATGATGTTAAAAGATCAAATTGGACAAACTATGGAAGTATACATAGATGATATGGTAGTCAAATCAAAGAAAGTTGAGGATCACCTAAGGGATTTGGAGGAAGCATTTGATATCCTTGATAATTATAACATGAAGCTTAATCCTTCAAAGTGCCACTTTGGTGTTAAGGCAGGTAAATTCCTAGGATATATGGTAACTCAGAGGGGCATTGAGGCAAGTCCGGAGCAAATTAAAGCACTAGTAAACATCAAGTCCCCTGCCAATGCTAAGGATGTGCAAAGGCTAACAGGCAGGATAGCAGCTCTGAACAGGTTCATATCAAAATCCTCAGAAAAATGTAAAGAATTTTACGATATCCTAAGGAAGAACAAGAAGTTTGAATGGACTGAGAAACATGAGAATGCTTTACAAGCCCTTAAAGAATATATGTCCTCAGCACCAGCATTATCCAAACCCGAGAAAGGAGATGTGTTATCCTTATATTTTGCGGTATCCTCAACCGCTGTAAGCGCTGTCCTTGTTAAGGATCATGAAGGTACACAATATCCTATCTACTATGTAAGTAAGAGTTTACTTGATGCCGAATCCAGGTACTCACACCTCGAAAAACTTATTCTTGCATTAATCATGACATCAACTAAGTTAAGGCATTATTTTGAAACCCATACTATTGTTGTTAAAACTAACTTTCCAATTAAGAATGTCCTCAGGAAACCAGAGATGTCAGGAAGAATGGCTAAGTGGGCAGTAAAGCTTAGTGCCCATGATATAAGATATGAGCCAAGAACAGCCATTAAATCCCAAGCACTAGCTGACTTTGTGGCTGATTTCAGTAGTGATCTACAAAAAGAAGCAGAATTGGAAGTCCAACAGCTGGATGAGACCAAGGATCCCTGGATACTACACACTGATGGATCCTCAAATGTCAAGGGCACAGGGCTCGGGATACTACTAAAATCGCCACAGGGGGACATAATACCCCACTCCATAGCCTGTGAGTTCCAAGCAACTAACAATGAGGCTGAATATGAAGCCTTAATTGCTGGCTTGCAAATTGCTAAGGATATGGGGGTGAAATATCTTAAAGTATATGTAGACTCATTATTGATCACCAGTCACTTTAATGGATCCTATGCTGTTAAAGGTGAAAAACTACCAAATATTTAGAGATAGTCAAAGAATTGGCACTCTCTTTTATTTCTTTCAGCTTAACACAGGTACCAAGGGAGGATAACACGGAAGCTGATGCATTGGCCAACTTAGGATCATCCTTAAAAATTCCAGAAGACATAAGTATCCCTATCATCCATATCCTGGTTCCTGCTATTGAAAATCAAGTGGCCATGGAAATTGAAGAGGATACTGCAGTAATCCCTAGTGAAGAAGCTCAATCTTATGCAGGATCATGGGTCTCACCAATCATGAAATACTTGCAATACGGAGAGATTCCGATGGGAGAAAATCCTAGAGCTTTCAGGATCAAGGTATCTCAATTTACAATCTTAAATAATGTGCTATATAAACGATCCCTTGCATGACCATATTTAAGATGTATTGAGGATCCTGAAATTGAAGAAGTGTTGAGAGACTTCCATGAAGGAGAGTGTGGAAACCACACTGGGGGCAGGGCATTATTCTCAAGGATCCTTAGAACAGGATACTACTGGCCAACCATGAAAAGGGATGCTGTAGAATATGCTAGGAAATGTGATCCTTGTCAAAGACACAACAATATCCTTCATCAACCAGCTGAATTGCTACACCCCATACCATCCTCTTGGCCATTCATGAGATGGGGAATGGATATAGTTGGCAAGCTCCCTAAAGCACCTGGTGGAAAAGTATTTATGCTTGCCATGACTGACTACTTCTCTAAGTGGATAGAGGCTGAAGCTTTTGCTCAAGTCAGAGAAAAAGAAGTTATATCCTTTATCAAAAGAAACATTATAACTAGATTTGGCATTCCCTCTGAAATTGTATGTGATAATGGTTCCCAATTCATTGGAAGCAGAACTACTAACTTTTGTGACAGTTGGGGAATCAAGATGATAACATCAACACCAGTTCATCCACAGGCCAATGGCCAAGCAGAATCATCCAACAAGATCATCATCAACAATCTGAAGAAGAAGCTGGGATCCAAGAAAGGAAAATGGGCAGAGGAGTTACCTTATGTGCTATGGGCTGATAGAACAACTCCCAAGAATGCCACTGGTCAAACACCTTTTTCTTTAGTATTTGGGGCAGAAGCAGTGATCCCAACAGAGATGGTGATCCCAACTGCTAGAACAAGTGCTCGTGATCCTGAAGAAAATGCTACAATCCTGGCTCAGGATTTGGATACTATTGAGGAAATCAGGGATCTGGCTAGGATAAGGATGGCAAGCTACCAACAAAGAATGGCTGGTGCTTACAACAAAAATGCTAGGATAAGGAAGTTCCAAGTCGGAGATATGGTGTTGAGAAAAACATTCCAAAACACTATTAATCCTGCTGACGGGAAGTTAGCACCAAAGTGGGAAGGCCCTTACTTGATTGAAGCTGAAGCAGGAAAGGGGGCATACAGATTGCTAACTATGGAAGGAAACTTGTTACCAAGAGCCTGGAATGCTGTTCACTTAAAGAGATACTTTATGTGAACATGATCCTTCAAGCATGTGATCCTTACATTGAAATATCCTCAAAGAATCCCGGTGATGTCAGTGATCCTTACTCTGGTAATGTCCTTATCTTAAAACTATTACATTTCCTTACTTTTTACCAAAGGATAAGGATCCTGTATCCTTCATCCTCTTCTCACAAACCATTTGAGTTATGATAGTTCAGGTATCTACAGCATATCGTCAAAGATCTTCAAAAGCAACGCAGATCCTTGGGTCTAACCCCAGTTATCCTTGGGATTATCCCCAGTTTCCGCCAGTAGCGCACGATGATCCTGATATAGTTCACGTCTTTGGGACCAGTACCCACTTCCGGGGCTGACAACCTCATCGTACTGGCTATACCCAGGATCCTACGTATAATGGTAGACGTACCATACATCCGTTCATAAGGTTTCTAACGTTTTCACGTTAGCTAAGGTTTTGACATTTTCATGTCACTAAGTTTGGATAGTCGCCAGTAAGGGCCATACTCCAGTTTACATACGATCCTTTGGGCTTGTCCCCAGTTATCCTTTGGGCTCGTCCCCAGTTATCCTTTGGGCTTGTCCCCAGTGATCCTTTGGGATCATCCCCAGTTATCCTTTGGGCTTGTCCCCAGTTACTAACTTATGTTTTATATTGGCTTAGTCCCAGGTTATATTCCATTTTTTCAGGTTTTCGAAGTTAAACAATTAAGGATCCTTAATCCTTATTATCCATTATGGTTACCCCGATTAAAGGTTAGGATCCTAACTTGGATCCTCAGGTATGATCCTTAACTATTTTTAATTTCATTATTCATTTGAATAACCTTTAGACCTTGACAACTGAACCTATGATCCTTAAAATAAACTACCTTGAAAATTTTCGATTATAGGATATTTGATCCAGGATCATATCCTAAACTTCTTAAACATGGTTTGCTCAACTTTTCTTACTCAAACAAACATGTGTCAAAACAATTGAAAATAAAAAGGATAATAACACAAGATAAGCGACAAAAGTTCAAAATTTTATTTATTAACGAAAGGATTAACCCTTCAAAAGTTGTCAAAATTGCCAACCCACATTTCTACCAGCAAAACGTGGCCCGTCCACATGGGTTGGCAAAGGGTGTCCATTGTCTGTGCGGTCTTAGCATGTGCAGGAAATTAAAAGCGGCAGGATCACGAAGGCTTCATCCCCCAAACAGAGGATCCCTCCACCTTTTGTAATCCTACCTATTGTCCAAAGGATCCATGATCCTTAACCCTAAGAGCTATTGTTCAAATTACAGACCATATTTGTTTCAAATACCACAACCACAAACCACTACTGTTAGGGCTGGATTTTTATCATACGTGATCCTTATACGTGATCCTAACCAGTGATCCTTGTTTCTTTGGCAGACAGTGATCCTCAGCAGGACTTCAGGATCAGGATCATGGACCATTGAAAGGATCCTCATGCTAACAGTTACCTTCGTATAATACAACATTATTTTGCAGGAACATCTAGCAGGATACGCTCTTAGCATCATAATCAAGGGACGCGTCTTCACAATTATAGCACGAGCTTAATCAAAGATAGACGTTGCAAAGGATATGGAAACTTAGCTTGATTTAAGGGCGGCAATTTAGGCTAGATTGTCTTTTATTTCTAAAGGGGTAATGAGCTGATTATTAGTCTTTTTACCTAAAATAAGTCACCTACACTTGTATATATAACACTCTTCCTCATTCGGAAGAACACACAACACAACTCTCACACGCTTAGACACTCGAAACTATAGTGATCCTTGTACTCAGCTCATTATCATCCAAAGTTGTAACTATTTTTCTTATATTGAAGTTTGGTGATCGGTAGTTGCCATCACCCGAGGTTTTTTATGCCGGAGATCATACATTGATCAAGGGCTTTTTCCTCGTATAAATCATTGTGTCTTTGCATATTTTATACTGAAGTGATCCTTTACTTTTTCTACAAACCAAGCATCATACCCCATTTACATAAAGTTTGGTTGCATTATCCTTGTGTGATTTTTGACCAAAACAGTTTGGCGCCCACCGTGGGGCAATTGGTGCTTCATTCATAAGAAAACCTTTTGTTCGAAATCATTTCATAGAATTACATGGCTTCATTATTGAAAAACATGTCCACGGCAATGTCTGCAGTCACCTCGTCCCAGAACATTCTGCCTCCACCACCGGCAGGATCCTAGAAGAATGCTGAGAAGAGACAAACTCCTACTAATTCTAAAACTCCATCTCCTTCTGCTATGAATTCTTATATTCCCAGTACTAGTGATGTATTTACTTTGATTTTGCAGATGAAGGATCGTATGCAGCGGCAGGATGAAACTAATGAAAGGATCCTCAGGGAAATTGGAGATCTCAAAAGACAGAAGAAAACGGCAGAGGATCATTCCCCACTGATGCCCAAGTCTTTGAGCTTTGATACTCCAATGATTACTTCTCAGCCATCAGGAATTCCAGACGTGCAAATTATGGGAGAATCAAGAGGATTGCACCTCGGATCGACAGCAATGACTCAGGCATCTGGCTCACACTTTCAGCCGGCAGGATCCTGTCCCCAGCATATGGGATCCCTCATGAATTCGGGAGCCTATCCGGGAGCACAGCAGTTTCAAGGATCCTACTTTGTTCCAGGATCATCCCAGGGTCAAGGATCCTACTTTGTTCCAGGATCATCCCAGGGTCAAGGATCCTCCTTCGTTTCAGGATCATCCCAGATACCAGGATCCTTCCAGATACCAGGATCCTTCCAGGTGCCAGGATCCCTAAAAAGTTTGCAAACAGGAAGTCTAGATGTCCAACAAGGGGACTTCATTCCAATGCAGACCATTGCTTCCACTGGTCCCTCCGTTGTTCCAAAATCCCAGCAATATGGATTCCCTAACTTGAACCCAATGGGAGGTAACACCTTAAATAATTATCCTACCACTAATCATGGATTCATGCAGGATACAGGTGTTAATCATGCTATGGCCAGGGAATTGCAGAAACTGAAAGATATGATCTCAAGTGTTCCAGGGGTAGTCAAGCCTATCCCAGAGATTGCAGATGGAAGCCATAAGGTATCTCGCTTTGCACCACCAATTTGTGATGCAGAGGTACCCAAAAGGTTCCATATCCCTACTATGAAGCTGTATGATGGTACAACGGATCCAGAAGAGCACATAGCACAATACAGGGAGAGGATGGAGATCAACCCTATCCCAGAAAAACTGAAAGAAGCATGCCTATGTAAACGATTTGGATCCACTCTTACTGGATCAGCTCTTAAGTGGCTGCTAAGTCTTCCCCCTACTCTATTACTTCATTTGCTAATTTAGTTAATTTATTCAATAACCAATTCTCTTGTAGTAGAAAATTTGAAAGATTAACCAGTGATTTATATAGGGTAACTCAAAGTCATAATGAATCATTAAGGGATTATATAACTAAATTTAGCAAAGAATCCTTGGACATTCCCAACTTGGATATGGCTACGGCTGTTGAAGCCTTCAAAATGGGACAGCTTAAGGATTCATTATTCTATGATGATCTTGTTATGACACCATGCAGGAACCTAGATGAAGTAAGAACTCGGGCACTCAGGTTCATCCGGCTAGAGGATGACAAGAGGATCCAGGAGAGACAAGTAGGATCCTCAAAACAGGAGAAGCAAGGATCCTCCTTCAAGAACAACAAATTCAAATCCTACCATAGAAATGAGAACCAGAATGTGCATGCTGTTGACCAAGAAGAGGATGATGAAGATTATCCTCCAATCTCAGAATATTGTTTTTCCGTTGATAATCATGAACTAATCCTTGCAATGCAGAATCTAGGTGAAAAAGCTAGGTGGCCCAGGAAGAATGATAAACCATCCGGGACTAAAGACAAGTCAAAATGGTGTGCATACCATGAGGATTTCGGGCATCTAACTGAAGAATGCATAGCTTTAAGAAAAGAGATTGGATATCTATTAAGCAAGGGGCACCTAAAAGAACTGTTGGGAAGAAAAAAGCAAAGGACTCAGGATCCTGAAAGGATCCCTGAAAAGGCTCCAGCACCTCCGGCAAATGCACAAGTGATCAACTTTATTTCCGGAGGATCAGACATCTGTGGTACATCCTTCTCGGTGGCCAAAAGACATGCAAAGGAATCAAAAATGGATAATGGAGAAAGGCCTATTAGAACATCAAGTGTCTCAGAAGGGAAGATGATAACGTTTGATGAGGATGATCGCATTAACATTCAGGATCCTCATCATGATAGTTTAGTTATCACTCTCTTTATCTCTAACCATTTTGTCCGCAGGATCCTTATCGATGGAGGAAGCTCAGTGAACATTATCCAGCTTGATGTTCTGAAGAAAATGGGAATCCCAGAATCAGACATCACACCAAGATCCTCCGTGCTTGTAGGATTCAGTGGAGAAACGAAGAAAACTCTGGGGGACATCAAACTCCCAATCTACGTGGAAGGATTACATAATCATCAAAAATTTTGTGTTATTGACTGTTTATCTTGTTGCAATGTTATCCTTGGCAGGCCCTGGATACATGATATGAAAGCAGTCCCATCCACCTATCATCAATGTGTGAAACTCCCTAGCCCATGGGGGATAATCAAGAGCGACAGTGATCAGCAGGAGGCTAAAGATTGTTATACCTCATCCATGAAGCCAACCTCGAAGCCAAGGGAGCAATAGCAATTACAGTATCCTCCGAGGAATGTCTTGGAGGCAAGGGAACAAGATGTGGACGAAATCCTGTTGGATCCTAGTGATCCTGAATCAAAAATCTACATCGGATCAGGGATCCTTGGCAAGATGAAAGAAGACTTAATATCCTTCCTCAAAAGAAGAAAATCTACCTTCGCTTGGAAACATGAAGATATGACAGGTATATCTAAGGATATTATTACTCACAAACTTGGCATTGACAGGTCTATCAAACCAATCCATCAAAAAAGGAGGAAGTTTGCACCAGAAAGGAATGCCATTATCCAAGAAGAAGTAGAGAGACTACTTCGAGCAGGTATGATCAGAGAGGTAAAGTATCCAAAATGGTTAGCCAATGTGGTCGTTGTCCAAAAGAAAAACGGAAAGTGGAGGGTATGTGTCGATTTCACTGATCTGAATAAGGCATGTCCCAAGGATCCTTTCCCATTACCCCACATTGACTCCATGGTGGATGCAACAGTGGGGCATGAACTGTTGACTTTTATGGATGCATCATCTGGATTCCAACAAATTCAGATGGAACCATCTGACCAAGAGGATACAGCCTTTATGACCCCAACAGGTTTGTATTGTTATATTGCCATGCCTTTTGGATTAAGAAATGCAGGTGCAACATATCAAAGGCTGGTGAATATGATGTTCAAAGATCAAATTGGACAAACTATGGAAGTATACATAGATGATATGGTAGTCAAATCAAAGAAAGCTGAGGATCACCTAAGGGATTTGGAAGAAGCATTTGATATCCTTGATAATTATAACATGAAGCTTAATCCTTCAAAATGCCACTTTGGTGTTAAGGCAGGAAAATTCCTAGGATATATGGTAACTCAGAGGGGCATTGAGGCAAGTCCGGAGCAAATTAAAGCACTAGTAAACATCAAGTCCCCTGCCAATGCTAAGGATGTGCAAAGGCTAACAGGCAGGATAGCAACTCTGAACAGGTTCATATCAAAATCCTCAGAAAAATGTAAAGAATTTTACGATATCCTAAGGAAGAACAAGAAGTTTGAATGGACCTCAGCACCAGCATTATCAAAACCCGAAAAAGGAGATGTGTTATCCTTATATTTGGCGGTATCCTCAACCGCTGTAAGTGTTGTCCTTGTTGAGGATCACGAAGGTACACAATATCCTATCTACTATGTAAGTAAGAGTTTACTTGATGCCGAATCCAGGTACTCACACCTCGAAAAACTTATTCTTGCATTAATCATGGCATCAACTAAGTTAAGGCATTATTTTGAAACCCATACTATTGTTGTTAGAACTAACTTTCCAATTAGGAATGTCCTCAGGAAACCAGAAATGTCAGGAAGAATGGCTAAGTGGGCAGTAAAGCTTAGTGCCCATGATATAAGATATGAGCCAAGAACAACCATTAAATCCCAAGCACTAGCTGATGGATCCTACACACTGGATGAGACCAAGGATCCTTGGATACTACACACTGATGGATCCTCAAATGTCAAGGGCACAGGGCTCGGGATACTACTAAAATCGCCACAGGGGGACATAATACCCCACTCCATAGCCTGTGAGTTCCAAGCAACTAACAATGAGGCTGAATATGAAGCCTTAATTGCTGGCTTGCAAATTGCTAAGGATATGGGGGTAAAATATCTTAAAGTATATATAGACTCATTATTGATCACCAATCACTTTAATGGATCATATGCTGTTAAAGGTGAAAAACTAACCAAATATTTAGAGATAGTCAAAGAATTGGCACTCTCTTTTGTTTCTTTCAGCTTAACACAGGTACCAAGGGAGGATAACACGGAAGCTGATGCATTGGCCAACTTAGGATCATCCTTAAAAATTCCAGAAGACATAAGTATCCCTATCATCCATATCCTGGCTCCTGCTATTGAAAATCAAGTGGCCATGGAAATAGAAGAGGATACTGCAGTAATCCCTAGTGAAGAAGCTCATTCTTATGCAGGATCATGGGTCTCACCAATCATGAAATACTTGCAACACGGAGAGATTCCAATGGGAGAAAATCCTAGAGCTTTCAGGATCAAGGTATCTCAATTTACAATCTTAAATAATGTGCTATATAAACGATCCCTTGCAGGACCATATTTAAGATGTATTGAGGATCCTGAAATTGAAGAAGTGTTGAGAGACTTCCATGAAGGAGATTGTGGAAACCACACTGGGGGCAGGGCATTATTCTCAAGGATCCTTAGAACAGGATACTACTGGCCAACCATGAAAAGGGATGCTGTAGAATATGCTAGGAAATGTGATCCTTGTCAAAGGCACAGCAATATCCTTCATCAACCAGCTGAATTGCTACACCCCATACCATCCTCTTGGCCATTCATGAAATGGGGGATGGATATAGTTGGCAAGCTCCCTAAAGCACCTGGTGGAAAAGTATTTATGCTTGCCATGACTGACTACTTCTCTAAATGGATAGAAGCTGAAGCTTTTGCTCAAGTCAGAGAAAAAGAAGTTATATCCTTTATCAAAAGAAACATTATAACTAGATTTGGCATTCCCTCTGAAATTGTATGTGATAATGGTTCCCAATCCATTGGAAGCAGAACTACTAACTTTTGTGACAGTTGGGGAATCAAGATGATAACATCAACACCAGTTCATCCTCAAGCCAACGGCCAAGCAGAATCATCCAACAAGATCATCATCAACAATCTAAAGAAGAAGCTAGGATCCAAGAAGGGAAATGGGCAGAGGAGTTACCTTATGTGCTATGGGCTGATAGGACAACTCCCAAGAATGCCACTGGTCAAACACCTTTCTCTTTAGTATTTGGGGCAGAAGCAGTGATCCCAACAGAGATGGTGATCCCAACTGCTAGAACAAGTGCTTGTGATCCTGAAGAAAATACTACAATCCTGGCTCAGGATTTGGATACTATTGAGGAAATCAGGGATCTGGCTAGGATAAGGATGGCAAGCTACCAACAAAGAATGGCTGGTGCTTACAACAAAAATGTTAGGATAAGGAAGTTCCAAGTCGGAGATATGGTGTTGAGAAAAACATTCCAAAACATTATCAATCCTGCTGATGGGAAATTAGCACCAAAATGGGAAGGCCCTTACTTGATTGAAGCTGAAGCAGGAAAGGGGGCGTACAGATTGCTAACTATGGAAGGAAACTTATTACCAAGAGCCTGGAATGTTGTTCACTTAAAGAGATACTTTATGTGAACATGATCCTGTAAGCATGCGATCCTTACATTGAAGTATCCTCAAAGAATCCCGGTGATGTCAGTGATCTTTACTCTGGTAATGTCCTTATCTTAAAACTATTACATTTTCTTACTTTTTAAAGGATAAGGATCCTGTATCCTTCATCCTCTTCTCACGAACCATTTGAGTTATGATAGTTCAGGTATCCACAGCATATCATCAAAGATCTTCAAAAGCAACGCAGATCCTTGGGTCTAACCCCAGTTATCCTTGGGATTATCCCCAGTTTCCGCCAGCAGCGCACGATGATCCTGATATAGTTCACGTCTTTGGGACCAGTACCCACTTCCGGGGCTGACAACCTCATCGTACTTGCTATACCCAGGATCCTCCGTATAATGGTAGACGTACCATACATCCGTTCCTAAGGTTTCTAACGTTTTCACGTTAGCTAAGGTTTTGACATTTTCATGTCACTAAGTTTGGATAGTCGCCAGTAAGGGCCATACTCCAGTTTACATACGATCCTTTGGGCTTGTCCCCAGTTATCTTTCGGGCTTGTCCCCAGTTATCCTTTGGGCTTGTCCCCAGTGATCCTCCGGGATCATTCTCAGTTATCCTTTGGGCATGTCCCCAGTTACTAATTTATCTCTTACATTGGCTTAGTCCCAAGTTATGTTCCATTTTTTCAGGTTTTCGAAGTTAAACAATTAAGGATCCTTAATCCTTACTATCCATTAAAAGTTTTACTTATGGTTATCCCGATTAAAGGTTAGGATCCTAACTTGGATCCTCAGGTATGATCCTTAACTATTTCTAATTTCATTATTCATTTGAATAACCTTTAGACCTTGACAACTGAACCTATGATCCTTAAAATAAACTACCTTGAAAATTTTCGATTATAGGATATTTAATCCAAGATCGTATCCTATATTTCTTGAACATGGTTTGCTTAACTATTGTTACAAATATATTTCTAAAACAATTGGAAACTAAAAAGATAAATAAAGGATAACAACACAGGATAAGCCAGAAAGATTAAGGTTATATTATTAACAAAAGGATCTTTAACCCTTGCAAAAAGTTGTCAAAATTGCTAACCCACATTTCTACCAGCAAAACGTGGCCCGTCCACATGGGTTAGCAAAGGGTGTCCATTGTCTTTGCGGTCTTAGCAGGTGCATAAAATTAAAAGCGGCAGGATCACAAAGGCTTCATCCCCCAAACAGAGGATCCCTCCACCTTTTGTAATCCTACCTATTGTTCGAAGGATCCAGGATCCTTTACCCTAAAAACTATTGTTCAAAGATTACAGACCATAAATTGTTCACAAACCATCAACAACCACAAAAAACCACTACCAATCCTAAAAAATTGGGCTCCGGCCTAGTCTCGAAATATCTATCATCGCCCAATCCAGCAGCTCACACCTTTGCTGCTCCATCACCACCAGCTTCTCCACCCTGATCCTTCTCAGCATCACCACCTTCCAGCATGGGGATCTCCTCAGCCTCATCCTCATCCTCCAGCTCCGCCAATCTTGCCTTCCAACCCTCCACGTCCCATGAGCTCTTGTCAAAGGCAGGATCCTGAGCCTCCGCAGCCATTTGTAGTTGTATCTTGTACATAGCAGTTGCGGCAGAGACCTTGGCATCCTGGATGATCTCCTGCTTCTCGCCATCCATGTCAATTAGCCTTTGAGCAGGCTCATCCTTTGTAGCCCGGAGCTCCTTCTCAAGATCGGCTATCTTGAGATCCTTTAACACGCCCATTTGTTGGAGGTCGGCGATTTGGCTCTCCTGATCCTCGACGTAGCCAAGGTAGGTCTCAATCTCAGCAAGTTTCTGCAAAAGAGAAAAAAGGTAAGTTCAGGATCAACTGATCCTCAAAAAAAGGCAGAATATACAAGCAGGATATTAGAGAAGGATAACCAACAGGGGCAATGATCCCTACCTCATTGACATAGTCAAGGAACTGTTGGCGGATCAGGGGAAATCCTTGGAGATCCTCGGAAGTCTTCCTCTTCTTTCCCTTACCCCTAATGGATGCTTTAGGGGCTGAAGCGGAGGGACTGGCAGCAGAAGTCTTTCTCCTCGAAGACTTGACGTTGGTGAGATCATCTATCCCAAACTTGGAGGCAGACTTGGCAGATTTAGCAGACTTCCCAACACCTACACAATCAAAACAAGATAAGTTCCCTTACTAATTAAACAATCTAGCATATAACTTACTTTTTACAAGGATACTTACTTGACATAGTGGCAGATGCGGAGGATACCTCCTGTGAATCTTGGACGGTGACTTGGAAACTTCTGACCTCAGGATTAAGCTTTTTAAAAGCTAAGACTCTTTCTCTTGCAGCAGGGGTTAACTTAAGATAAGCAATGGATATAGCTGCACAAAAAATAAAAAAGATGTTAGTGATCCTCATCGTATGAGACAAGTCTGATAGTGATCCTTCCAGGATCCTCTACCCTACCATGAGTGGCCCATTCCTTGGGCAGATCCTTCCCATCTGGGATGGTATCCCTTCTAACAAAGAAAAAGCGGCGCTTCCAGTTTGTGTCATTCTTAGTAACCTTGAAGACAGGGTGATCCTCCCCAGCTTTCCGTTTTAACAGATATCGGCAAGAACCGAACGTGGTAAGATCATAAAGTGCGGCCAACTCTGCCATCCCCAAATCAATTCCCTTCTGCTCGATGATCCTCTCGAAGGTATACAGGACCCTCCAGATCATCGGCATAGCTTGGATATAAGATATGCCGGTTAAAGAAAAGAAGGATTGGGTGAAGGCTGGAAAAGGATACGAATACCCTATGGTGAACGGAGTAGCAGGAAAGGCCACCCAGACGTCTGAAACAAAGTCGCTCAAAGCAGTAGGTGTGAAGGATTTGAAAACAGCATTCGCCGGAAAGCAATAACGAATCCTGTCTACATGAGCAACAGTAAAGCAACATCTCTCCGTAGGAGAGTCCTTGATGATCCCTTGGCTTTTTAGGGGACTGCTCTTCTTGGAATCCTTATGTGGAGAATTTCGAAGCAACATACTCGTGGTGGAACAGAAACAGAGTAAAAGTAGAAAAAACAGAGCAAGAGAAGGAAGAAAGGAAAGAGAGAAGAAGAGAATACCTGGTCAATCTTCGGTAGTGATTATAAAGGGAAGATATCTCGAATTTAAATGCAGAGTGATCCTAACCCTATCTCCTATTTATAATCATGATTCGCAGGGATGTCACTTCAGTGACGTAATGATCACAACGGCTAGTCCGCTTATAATGGCTAGTTATCCGAGTAGTCCGTTGAAGATAAGATCAGAGCAAAATATAACTCGTTTATTTACAATAAACTCCTTATATTTTGGGGGCAATTGTTAGGGCTGGATTTTTATCATACGTGATCCTAACCAGTGATCCTTGTTTCTTTGGCAGACAGTGATCCTCGGCAGGACTTCAGGATCAGGATCATGGACCATTGAAAGGATCCTCATGCTAACAGTTACCTTCGTATAATACAACATTATTTTGCAGGAACATCTAGCAGGATACGCTCTTAGCATCATAATCAAGGGACGCGTCTTCACAATTATAGCACGAGCTTAATCAAAGATAGACGTTGCAAAGGATATGGAAACTTAGCTTGATTTAAGGGCGGCAATTTAGGCTAGATTGTCTTTTATTTCTAAAGGGGTAATGAGCTGATTATTAGTCTTTTTACCTAAAATAGGTCACCTACACTTGTATATATAACACTCTTCCTCATTCGGAAGAACACACAACACAACTCTCACACGCTTAGACACTCGAAACTATAGTGATCCTTGTACTCAGCTCATTATCATCCAAAGTTGTAACTATTTTTCTTATATTGAAGTTTGGTGATCGGTAGTTGCCATCACCCGAGGTTTTTTATGCCGGAGATCATACATTGATCAAGGGCTTTTTCCTCGTATAAATCATTGTGTCTTTGCATATTTTATACTGAAGTGATCCTTTACTTTTTCTACAAACCAAGCATCATACCCCATTTACATAAAGTTTGGTTGCATTATCCTTGTGTGATTTTTGACCAAAACAACTACCATACTTAAAAAATTGGGCTCCGGCCTAGTCAAAAATATCCATCATCGCCCAATCATGCAGCCTACACCTTTGCTGCTCCGTCACCACCGGCTTCTTCGCCCTGATCCTTGTCAGTATCACCACCCTCCAGCATTGGGATATCCTCGGCTTCATCCTCGTCCTCCAGTTCCGCCAGCCTTGCCTTCCAGCCTTCAACATCCCATGTGCTCTTATCAAAGGAAGGATCCTGAGCCTCCGTAGCCATCTGCAGTTGTATCTTGTACATAGCTATCGCGGCAGAGACTTTAGCATCCTGAGTGATGTCATGCTTCTCATAGTCAAAGTTGATCAATGCTTTGACAGCCTCATCCTTAATAGCCCGGATCTCCTTCTCAAGATCAGCAATCTTGAGATCCTTCAGCACACCCATCTGTTGGAGGTCGGCAATTTGACGATCTTGATCTTCAACTTGGTTAACATAAGTCTCCATTTCGGTGAATTTCTACAAGAAAAACAGAAAAAACAACATCAGACATAGGTGATCCTTAGACTTGTCAGGATAACCAACAGGGGCAGTGATCCTAACCTCATCGAAATAATCAAGGAATTGCTGACGAAGGAGGGGAAATCCTTGGAGATCCTCAGAAGTTTTCCTCTTTTTCCCCTTACCCCGGATAGGTGCTTTAGGGGCTGAAACTGAAGGACTAGCAGTAGGAGCCTTCCTCCTCGAAGACTTGACGTTGGCAAGATCATCTATCCCAAACTTGGAGGCAGACTTGGCGGACTTAGCAGATTTTCCAGCACCTACACAATCAAAAAACAAGATAAGTTCCCTTACTAATTAAACAATCTTACATATAACCTACTTTTTTATAAGGATACTTACTTGGCATAGTGGCAGATGCGGAGGATACTTCTTGTGAATCTTGGACGGTGACTTGGAAACTTCTGACCTCAGGATTAAGCCTTTTAAAAGCTAAAACTCTTTCTCTTGCAGCAGGGGTCAATTTAAGATGAGCAACGGAAATAGCTGCACAATAGATAAAAAAGACATTAGTGATCCTCATCATAAGAGACAAGTCTGATGGTGATCCTTCCAGGATCCTCTATCCTACCATGAGTGGCCCACTCCTTGGGCAGATCCTTCCCGTGAGGGATGGTATCCCTTCTGACAAAAAAGAAGCGTCGCTTCCAGTTTGTATCATTTTTTGTAACCTTGAAAACAGGGTGATCCTCCCCGGCTTTCCGTTTCAGCAAGTATCGATGAGAACCAAACGTGGTAAGATCATAAAGCTCGGCCAACTCCGCCATTCCCAGGTCAATCCCTTTCTGCTCGATGATCCTCTCGAAGGTATACAGAACCCTCCAGATCATCGGCATAGCTTGGATGTAAGAAATGCCGGTTAAGGAAAAGAAAGATTGGGTGAAGTCTGGAAAAGGATACGAATACCCTATGGTGAACGGAGTTGCAGGGAAAGCCACCCAGGTGTCGGAGATAAAATCACTTAGAGCGGTAGAAGAAAAAGATTTAAAAACGGTATCCGCCGGAAAACAGTGACAGATCCTATCAATGAGAGCGTCGGTATAACAGCATCTCTCGGTAGGAGAATCCTTGATGATCCCTTGGCCTTTTAACGGACTACTCTTCCTATGATCCTTGTGAGGAGAATTTCGGAGCAACATCCTTATGGGAGAATAGAAACAGGGGAGTAGAAAACAGAGCAATAGAAGAAAGAAAGAAAAGAGAAGGGAAGAGAGTACCTGATCAACCTTCGATGGAGATTATAAAGGGAAGATATCTTGAATTTAAATGAGGATCGATCCCAACCCTATCTCCTATTTATAATCATGATTTGCAGGGATGTCACTTCAGTGACGTAATGATCGCAACAGCTAGTCCGGTTGTAACGGCTAGTTATTCGGAGTTGCCCGTTGGAGATAAGATCAAAACAAAATACAACTCGTTAATTTACAATAAACTCCTTATATTTTGGGGGCAATTGTTAGGGCTGGATTTTTATTATACGTGATCCTTACACGTGATCCTAACCAGTGATCCTTGTTTCTTTGGCAGACAGTGATCCTCAGGAGGACTTCAGGATCAGGATCATGGACCATTACAGGATCCTCATGCTAACAGTTACCTTCGTTTAATACA
Source organism: Helianthus annuus (assembly GCF_002127325.2). Classification (NCBI taxonomy): domain Eukaryota; kingdom Viridiplantae; phylum Streptophyta; class Magnoliopsida; order Asterales; family Asteraceae; genus Helianthus; species Helianthus annuus. The sequence goes on along the minus strand of NC_035449.2, from coordinate 109,263,377 downwards.
ATGATATTTTGCAGGAACATCTAGCAGGATACGCTCTTAGCATCATAATCAAGGGACGCGTCTTCACAATTATAGCACGAGCTAAATCAGAGATAGACGTTGCAAAGGATATGGAAACTTAGCTTGATTTAAGGGCGGCAATTTAGGCTAGATTGTTTATGTTTCTAAAGGGGTAATGAGCTGATTATTAGTCTTTTTACCTAAAATAGGTCACCTACACTTGTATAAATACCACTCTTCCTCATTTGGAAGGGGACACGACAACACACAACACAATTCTCACACGCTTAGACACTCGAAACTATAGTGATCCTTGTACTCAGCTCATTATCATCCGAAGTTGTAACTATATTTTTCTTATATTGAAGTTGGTGATCGGTAGTTGCCATCACCCGAGGTTTTTTATGCCGGAGATCATACATTGATCAAGGGCTTTTTCCTCGTATAAATCATTGTGTCTTTGCATATTTCTCATAAAAGTGATCCTTTACTTTTATAATTAACCAAGCATCATACCCCGTTTACATAAAGTTTGGTTACATTATCCTTGTGTGATTTTTGACCAAAACAATAGTCTAGTCATCACTCTCTTTATCTCTAACCATTTTGTCCGCAGGATCCTTATCGACGGAGGAAGCTCAGTAAACATTATCCAGCTTGATGTTCTGAAGAAGATGGGTATCCCTGAATCAGATATCACACCAAGATCCTCCGTACTTGTGGGATTCAGTGGCGAAACTAAGAAAACCCTGGGGGACATCAAACTCCCAATTTATGTGGAAGGATTACATAATTATCAAAAATTTTGTGTTATTGACTGTTTGTCTTGTTGTAATGTTATCCTTGGCAGACCCTGGATACATGATATGAAGGCAGTCCCATCCACCAACCATCAATGTGTGAATCTCCCTAGCCCATGGGGAATAATCAAGATCGACAGTGATCAGCAGGAGGCTAAGGATTGTTACACCTCGTCAATGAAACCAGCCTCGAAGCCAAGGGAGCAATAGCAATTACAGTATCCTCCAAGGAATGTCTTGGAGGCGAGAGAACAGGATGTGGACGAAATCCTTTTGGATCCTAATGATCCTGAATCAAAAATCTATATCGGATCAGGGATCCTTGGCAAGATGAAAGAAGACATAGTATCCTTCCTCAAAAGAAGAAAGTCTACCTTTGCATGGAAACACGAGGATATGACAGGTATATCTAAGGATATTATCACTCATAAACTTGGCATTGACAGGTCAATCAAACCAATCCATCAAAAAAGGAGGAAGTTTGCACCGGAAAGAAATGCCATTATCCAGGAAGAAGTAGAAAGATTACTTCGAGCAGGTATGATTAGAGAGGTAAAGTATCCAAAATGGCTAGCCAATGTGGTCGTTGTTCAAAAGAAAAACGGAAAGTGGAGGGTATGTGTCGATTTCACGGATTTAAATAAGGCATGTCCCAAGGATCCTTTCCCATTACCCCACATTGACTCCATGGTGGATGCAACGGCGGGGCATGAACTGTTAACCTTTATGGATGCATCATCTGGATTCCAACAAATTCAGATGGAGCCATCTGACCAAGAGGATACAGCTTTTATGACCCCAACCGGTTTATATTGTTATATTGCTATGCCTTTTGGATTAAGAAATGCAGGTGCAACATATCAAAGGCTGGTGAATATGATGTTCAAAGATCAAATTGGACAAACTATGGAAGTATACATAGACGATATGGTAGTAAAGTCAAAGAAAGCTGAGGATCACCTAAGGGACTTGGAGGAAGCATTTGATATCCTTGATAATTATAACATGAAGCTTAACCCTTCAAATTGTCACTTTGGTGTTAAAGCAGGTAAATTCTTAGGATATATGGTAACCCAGAGGGGCATTGAAGCAAGACCTGAACAAATCAAAGCATTGGTGAATATCAAATCCCCTGCCAACGCTAAGGATGTGCAAAGGCTAACAGGCAGGATAGCAGCTCTAAACAGATTCATATCCAAATCCTCAGAAAAGTGTAAAGAATTCTATGATATCCTAAGAAAGAACAAGAAATTCGAATGCACTGAAAAGCATGAGAATGCTTTACAAGCCCTAAAAGAATACATGTCCTCAGCCCCAGCATTGATGAAGCCAGAAAAAGGAGATGTGTTATCCTTATTGTTAGGGCTGGATTTTTATTATAGGTGATCCTTACACGTGATCCTAACCAGTGATCCTTGTTTCTTTGGCAGGCAGTGATCCTCAGCAGGACTTCAGGATCAGGATCATGGGACATTATAGGATCCTCATACTAACGATCATCTTCGCTTAATGCAATGTTATTTTTGCAGGAATATCTAGCAGGATACGCTCTAAGCATCATGATCAAAGGACGCGTCTTCACAATTATGGCAAGAGCTTAATCGGAGATAGACGTTGCACAGGATATGGAAACATGGCTTGATTTATGGGCGGCAATTTAGGCTAGATTGTCTTTTATTTCTAAAGGGGTAATGAGCTGAAAATTAGTCCTTTTACCTAAAATAGGTCACCTACACTTGTATAAATACCACTCTCCATCATTTGGAAGAAGACACACGACATACAACGCAACTCTCACACACTTAGACACCAAAAGCAATAGTGGTCCTTGTACTCAGCTCATTATCATCCAAAGTTGTAATCATATTTTTGTTATATTGAAGTTGGTGATCGGTAGTTGCCATCACCCGAGGTTTTTTATGCCGGAGATCATTCATTGATCAAGGGCTTTTTCCTCGTATAAATCATTGTGTCTTTGCATCTTTATCACAGAAGTGATCCTTTACTTTCATAATTAACCAAGCATCATACCCCGTTTTCATAAAGTTTGGTTACATTATCCTTGTGTGATTTTTGACCAAAACAGTTTGGCGCCCACCGTGGGGCAATTGGTGCTTCATTCATAAGAAAATCTTTTGCTCGAAATCATTTCAAAGAGTTACATGGCTTCATCATTGAAGAACACGTCCACGGCGATGTCTGCAGTCACCTCATCACAGATCACCTTGCCTCCTCCACCGGCAGGATCTCAGAAAAATACTGAGAAGAGATCAACTCCCACTTTCTCTAAACCTCTATCTTCTTCTGCTATGAATTCTTCTATTCCCAGTACTAGTGATGTATTTGCTTTAATTTTGCAGATGAAGGATCGTATGCAGCGGCAAGATGAAACTAACGAAAGGATCCTCAGGGAAATTGGAGACCTCAAAAGACAAAAGAAAGCGGCAGAGGATCATTCTCCACTGATGCCCAAATCCTTGAGCTTCGATACTCCAATGATCACTTCCCAGCCATCAGGGATCCCCGACGTGCAAATCATAGGGGAGTCAAGAGGATCACGTCTCAACTCGGCAGCAATGACTCAGACATCAGATTCACATTTTCAGCCAATAGGATCCTATCCTCAATACATGGGATCCTTCATGAATCCGGGAGCCTATCCGGGGGCACAGCAGTTTCAAGGATCCTACTTTGTTCCAGGATCATTCCAGGGCCAAGGATCCTCCTTTGTTCCAGGATCATCCCAGGTTCACGGATCCTCTTTCGTTCCAGGATCATCCCAGATACCAGGATCCTTACAGATGCCAGGATCCCTAAAAAGTTTGCAAACAGGAAGTCTAGATGTCCATCAAGGGGACTTCATTCCAATGCAGACCATTGCTTCCACTGGTCCCTCCGTTGTTCCAGAATCCCAGCAATATGGATTCCCTAACTTGAACCCAATGGGAGGTAACACTTTAAATAATTATCCTACCACTAACCTTGGATTCATGCAGGATACAGGTACCAATCATGCTATGGCCAGGGAATTACAGAAACTAAAGGACATGATCTCAAGTGTTCCAGGGGTAGTCAAGCCTATCCCAGAGATTGCAGATGGAAGCCACAAGGTATCTCGCTTTGCACCACCAATTTGTGATGCAGAGGTACCCAAAAGGTTCCATATCCCTACCATGAAGCTGTATGATGGCACAACGGATCCAGAGGAGCATATAGCTCAATACAGGGAAAGGATGGAAATCAATCCTATCCCAGAAAAGTTGAAGGAAGCATGCCTATGTAAAGGATTTGGATCCACTCTAACTGGATCAGCTCTTAAGTGGCTGCTAAGTCTTCCCCCCTACTCTATTACTTCATTTGCTAATTTAGTTAATTTATTCAATAACCAATTCTCTTGTAGTAGAAAATTTGAAAAATTAACTAGCGATTTGTACAGGATAACTCAAAATCATAATGAATCATTAAGGGATTATATAACTAAATTTAGTAAAGAATCCTTGGACATTCCCAACTTGGATATGGCTACGGCTGTTGAAGCCTTCAAAATGGGACTGCTTAAGGATTCATTATTCTATGATGATCTTGTTATGACACCATGCAGGAATTTAGATGAAGTAAGAACTCGAGCACTCAGGTTTATCCGGCTAGAAGATGACAAGAGGATCCAGGAGAGACAAGTGAGATCCTCAAAACCGGAGAAGCAAGGATCCTCCTTCAAGAGCAACAAATTCAAATCCTACCATAGGAATGAGAACAAGAATGTGCATGCTGTTGACCAGGAAGAGGATGATGAAGAATATCCTCCAATCTCAGAATATTGTTTCTCCGTTGATAATCATGAACTGATCCTTGCAATGCAGAATCTAGGTGAAAAAGCCAGATGGCCCAGGAAGAATGATAAACCATCCGGGACTAAAGATAAGTCCAAATGGTGTGCATACCATGAGGATTTCGGGCATCTAACTGAAGATTGCATAGCCTTAAGAAAAGAAATTGGATACCTGCTAAGCAAGGGGCATCTAAAAGAATTGTTGGGGAGAAAAAAGCAAAGGACCCAGGATCCTGAAAGGATCCCTGAAAAGGCTCCAGCACCTCCGGCAAACGCACAAGTGATTAACTTTATATCCGGAGGATCAGACATTTGTGGTACATCCTTTTCAGCGGCCAAAAGACATGCAAAAGAATCAAAAATGGATAATGGAGAAAGGCCTATTAGAACCTCAAGTGTCTCAGAAGGGAAGATGATAACATTTGATGAGGATGATCGCATTAACATTCAGGATCCTCACCATGATAGTTTAGTTATCACTCTCTTTATCTCTAACCATTTTGTCCGCAGGATCCTTATTGACGGAGGGAGCTCAGTGAACATTATCCAGCTTGATGTCCTGAAGAAGATGGGAATCCCAGAATCAGACATCATACCAAGATCCTCCGTGCTTGTAGGATTCAGTGGAGAAACGAAGAAAACTCTGGGGGACATCAAACTCCCAATCTACGTGGAAGGATTACATAATTACCAAAAATTTTGTTTTATTGACTGTTTATCTTGTTGCAACGTTATCCTTGGCAGGCCTTGGATACATGACATGAAAGCAGTTCCATCTACCTACCATCAATGTGTGAAGCTCCCTAGCCCATGGGGGATAATCAAGATCGAAAGTGATCAGCAAGAGGCTAAGGATTGCTATACCTCATCCATGAAGCCAACCTCGAAGCCAAGGGAGCAATAGCAATTACAGTATCCTCCGAGGAATGTCTTGGAGGCAAGAGAACAAGATGTGGACGAAATCCTCTTGGATCCTAGTGATCCTGAATCAAAAATCTATATCGGATTAGGGATCCTTGGCAAGATGAAAGAAGACTTAATATCCTTCCGCAAAAGAAGAAAATCTACCTTTGCTTGGAAACATGAAGATATGACAGGTATATCTAAGGATATTATTACTCACAAACTTGGCATTGACAGGTCTATCAAACCAATCCATCAAGAAAGGAGGAAGTTTGCACCGGAAAGGAATGCCATTATCCAAGAAGAAGTAGAGAGACTACTTCGAGCAGGTATGATCAGAGAGGTAAAATATCCAAAATGGTTAGCCAATGTGGTCGTTGTCCAAAAGAAAAATGGAAAGTGGAGGGTATGTGTCGACTTCACTGATCTGAATAAGGCATGTCCCAAGGATCCTTTCCCTTTACCCCACATTGACTCCATGGTGGATGCAACAGCGGGGCATGAACTGTTAACCTTTATGGATGCATCATCTGGGTTCCAACAAATCCAGATGGAACCATCTGACCAAGAGGATACAGCCTTTATGACCCCAACCGGTTTATATTGTTATATTGCCATGCCTTTTGGACTAAGAAATGCAGGTGCAACATATCAAAGGCTGGTAAATATGATGTTCAAAGATCAAATTGGAAAAACTATGGAGGTGTACATAGATGATATGGTGGTCAAGTCAAAGAAAGCTGAGGATCACCTAAGGGACTTAGAAGAAGCATTCGATATCCTTGATAATTACAACATGAAACTTAATCCTTCAAAATGCCATTTTGGTGTTAAGGCAGGAAAGTTCCTAGGATACATGGTAACTCAGAGGGGCATTGAAGCAAGCCCGGAACAAATCAAAGCATTAGTAAATATCAAATCTCCTACCAATGCCAAGGATGTTCAAAGACTGACAGGCAGGATAGCAGCTTTGAACAGGTTCATATCGAAATCCTCAGAAAAATGCAAAGAATTCTACGATATCCTAAGGAAGAATAAGAAGTTTGAATGGACTGAGAAGCATGAGAACGCTTTACAAGCCCTTAAAGAATATATGTCCTCAGCACCAGCATTAGCAAAACCGGAAAGAGGAGATGTGTTATCCTTATACCTGGCGGTATCCTCAACCGCTGTAAGTGCTGTCCTTGTCAAGGATCACGAAGGTACACAATATCCTATCTACTATGTAAGTAAAAGTCTACTTGATGCCGAATCCAGGTACTCACACCTCGAAAAACTTATTCTTGCATTAATCATGGCATCCACTAAGTTAAGGCATTATTTTGAAACCCATACTATTGTGGTTAAAACTAATTTTCCAATTAAGAATGTCCTCAGGAAACCGGAGATGTCAGGGAGAATGGCTAAGTGGGCAGTGAAGCTTAGTGCCCATGATATAAGATATGAACCAAGAACAGCCGTTAAATCACAAGCCTTAGCCGACTTTGTGGCTGATTTCAGTAGTGATCTACAAAAAGAAGCAGAATTGGAGGTCCAGCAGCTGGATGAAACCAAGGATCCTTGGATATTACACACTGACGGATCCTCAAATGTCAAGGGCACAGGGCTCGGGATCCTACTAAAATCGCCACAGGGGGACATAATACCCCACTCCATAGCCTGTGAGTTCCAAGCAACTAACAATGAGGCTGAGTATGAAGCCTTGATTGCTGGTTTGCAAATTGCTAAGGATATGGGGGTAAAATATCTTAAAGTATATGTAGACTCATTATTGGTCACCAATCACTTTAACGGATCCTATGCTGTTAAAGGTGAAAAACTAACCAAATATTTAGAGATAGTCAAAGAATTGGCACTCTCTTTTGTTTCTTTTAGCTTAACACAGGTACCAAGGGAGGATAACACGGAAGCTGATGCATTGGCCAACTTAGGATCATCCTTAAAAATTCCAGAAGACATAAGTATCCCTATCATCCATATCCTGGCCCCTGGTATTAAAAATCAAGTGGCCATGGAAATAGAAGAGGATACTGCAGTAATCCCTAATGAAGAAGCTCAATCTTATTCAGGATCATGGGTCTCACCAATCATGAAATACTTGCAACACGGGGAGATTCCGATGGGAGAAAATCCTAGAGCTTTCAGGATTAAGGTATCTCAATTCACAATCTTAAATAATGTATTGTATAAACGATCTCTTGCAGGACCATATTTAAGATGTATCGAGGATCCTGAAACTGAAGAAGTATTGAGAGACTTCCATGAAGGAGATTGTGGAAACCACACTGGGGGCAGGGCATTGTTCTCAAGGATCCTGAGAACAGGATACTACTGGCCAACCATGAAAAGGGATGCTGTAGAATATGCTAGGAAATGTGATCCTTGTCAAAGACATAGCAATATCCTTCATCAACCACCTGAACTGCTACACCCTATACCATCCTCTTGGCCATTCATGAGATGGGGAATGGATATAGTGGGCAAGCTTCCTAAAGCACCTGGTGGAAAAGTATTTATGCTTGCCATGACTGACTATTTTTCTAAGTGGATAGAAGCAGAAGCCTTCGCCCAAGTCAGAGAAAAGGAGGTCATATCCTTCATCAAAAGAAATATTATAACTAGATTTGGCATTCCCTCAAAAATTGTATGTGATAATGGCTCCCAATTCATTGGAAGCAGAACCACTAACTTTTGTGACAGTTGGGGAATCAAGATGATAACATCAACACCAGTTCATCCACAAGCCAATGGTCAAGCAGAATCATCCAACAAGATCATCATCAACAATCTGAAGAAGAAGCTAGGATCCAAGAAGGGGAAATGGGCAGAGGAGTTACCTTATGTGCTATGGGCTGATAGAACAACTCCCAAGAATGCCACTGGTCAAACACCTTTCTCTTTAGTATTTGGGGCAGAAGCAGTGATCCCAACAGAAATGGTGATCCCAACTGCTAGAACAAGTACTCGTGATCCTGAAGAAAATGCTACAATTCTAGCTCAGGATTTGGACACTATTGAAGAAATCAGGGATCTAGCTAGGATAAGGATGGCAAGCTACCAACAAAGAATGGCTGGTGCCTACGACAAAAATGTCAGATTAAGGAAATTCCAAGTCGGAGATATGGTGTTGAGAAAAGCATTTCAAAATACTATCAATCCTGCTGACGGAAAGTTAGCACCAAAATGGGAAGGTCCCTACTTGATTGAAGCTGAAGCAGGAAAGGGGGCATACAGGTTGCTAACCATGGAAGGAAACTTGTTGCCAAGAGCCTGGAATGCTGTTCACTTAAAGAAATATTTCATGTGAACATGATCCTCCGTGCACGTGATCCTTACATTGAAGTATCCTTAAAGGATCCCAGTGATATCAGTGATCCTTACTCTGGTAATATGCTTATCCTAGAAACTATTGCGTTTTCTTACTTTTTACCTAAGGATAAGGATCATGTATCCTTCATCCTCTATTCACGAAACAATTGAGTTATGATAAGTTCAGGTATCTTCAGCATATCGTCAAAGATCTTCAAAAGCACCGCAGATCCTTGGGTCCAACCCCAGTTATCCTTGGGATTATCCCCAGTTTCCGCCAGCAGCGCACGACGATCCTGATATAGTTCACGTCTTTGGGACCAGTACCCACTTCCGGGGCTGACAACCTCATCGTACTGGCTATATTTAGGATCCTACGTATAATGGTAGACGTACCATACATCCGTTCCTAAGGTTTCTAACGTTTTCACGTTAGCTAAGGTTTTGACATTTTCATGTCACTAAGTTTGGATAGACGCCAGAAAGGGCCATACTCCAGTTTACATACGATCCTTTGGGCTTGTCCCCAGTTATCCTTTGGGCTTGTCCCCAGTGATACTCCGGGATCATCCTCAGTTATCCTTTGGGCTTGTCCCCAGTGATCCTCCGGGATCATCCTCAGTTATCCTTTGGGCATGCCCCCAGCTACTAATTTATCTCTTACATTGGCTTAGTCCCAAGATATGTTCCATTTTTCAGGTTCTCGAAGTTAAACACATAAGGATCCTTAATCCTTATTATCCATCAAAATTTTATCTACGATTGTCTCGATTGAAGGTTAGGATCCTAACTTGGATCCTCAGGTATGATCCTTGACTATTTTGATTATACTCGTTATCCTAACCGACCCTTATACTTTGACAACCAAACTTATGATCCTTGAACTAAAGTACTTTGAGAATTTTCAATGTCAGGATATTTTGATCTAGGATCATATCCTAAATTTATTAAACATATTTTTCAACTCTTGATAAATATACTACAAAGACAATTGAGAAATAAGAAGATAATCAAAGGATAACAACACGAGATAAGCCAGAAAGATTAAAGTTATATTATTAAACAAAAGGATCTTTAACCCTTTCAAAAAGTTGTCAAAATTGCCAACCCACATTTCTACCAGCAAAACGTGGCCCGTCCACATGGGTTGGCAAAGGGTGTCCATTGTCTATGCGGTCTTAGCATTGTGCAGGAAAGTAAAAGCGGCAGGATCACAAAGGCTTCATCCCCCAAACAGAGGATCCCTCCACCTTTTGTAATCCTACCTATTGTTCGAAGGATCCAAGATCCTTTACCCTAAAAACTATTGTTCAAAGATTACAGACCAATTGTTCACAAACCATCAACAACCACAGAAAACCACTACCAATCCTAAAAAATTGGGCTCCGGCCTAGTCTCGAAATATCCATCATCGCCCAATCCAGCAGCTCACACCTTTGATGCTCCATCACCACCAGCTTCTCCACCCTGATCCTTCTCAACATCACCATCTTCCAGCATAGGGATCTCCTCATCCTCATCCTCCAGCTCCGCCAATCTTGCCTTCCAACCTTCCACGTCCCATGAGCTCTTGTCAAAGGCAGGATCCTGAGCCTCCGCAGCCATTTGTAGTTGTATCTTGTACATAGCAGTCGCGGCAGAGACCTTGGCATCCTGGATGATCTCCTGCTTCTCGCCATCCATGTCAAGTAGCCTTTGAGCAGCCTCATCCTTGGTAGCCCGGAGCTCCTTCTCAAGATCGGCTATCTTGAGATCCTTTAACACGCCCATTTGTTGGAGGTCGGCGATCTGGCTCTCCTGATCCTCGACGTGGCCAAGACAAGTCTCAATCTCAGCAAGTTTCTGCAAAAGAGAAAAAAGGTAAGTTCAGGATCAGGTGATCCTCAAAAAAGCAGGATATACAGGCAGAATATACAAGCAGGATATTAGAGAAGGATAACCCACAGAGGCAATGATCCCTACCTCATTGACAAAGTCAAGGAACTGTTGGCAGATCAGGGGAAATCCTTGGAGATCCTCGGAAGTCTTCCTCTTCTTTCCCTTATCCCTAATGGATGCTTTAGGGGCTGAAACTGAAGGACTGGCAGCAGGAGCCTTCTTCCTCGAAGACTTGACGTTGGTGAGATCATCTATCCCAAATTTAGAAGCAGATTTGACAGACCTGGCAGACTTTCCAGCACCTACACAATCAAAAAACAAGATAAGTTGCTTTATTAATCAAACAATCCTACATATAATGTATTTTCTATAAGGATACTTACTTGACATAGTGGCAGATGCAGAGGATACTTCTTGAGAATCTTGGACGGTGACTTGGAAACTTCTAACTTCAGGATTAAGCTTTTTAAAAGCTAGGACTCTCTCTTTTGCAGCAGGGCTTAATTTCAGATGAGCAATGGATATAGCTGCACAAGAAATAAAAAGAGATATTAGTGATCCTCATTATATGAGACAGGGCTGATAGTGATCCTTAGAGGATCCTCTATCCTACCATGAGTGGCCCATTCCTTGGGCAGATCCTTCCCATCTGGGATGGAATCCCTCCTAACAAAGAAAAAGCGACGCTTCCAGTTTGTATCATTCTTAGTGACCTTGAAGACAGGATGATCCTCCCCGGCTTTCCGTTTCAACAAATACCGGTGAGAACCAAATGTGGTGAGATCATACAAATCGGCCAACTCCGCCATTCCCAGATCAATCCCTTCCTGCTCAATGATCCTCTCGAAGGTATACAGAACCCTCCAGATCATCGGCATAGCTTGGATGTAAGAAATGCCGGTTAAGGAAAAGAAAGACTGGGTAAAGTCTGGAAAAGGATATGAAAACCCTATCGTGAACGGAGTAGCAGGGAAAGCCACCCAAACATCTGAAACAAAGTCGCTCAAAGCTGTAGGAACAAAGGATTTGAAAACAGTATTCGCTGGAAAGCAATGACGAATTCTGTCTACGTGAGCGTCAGTAAAGCAACATCGCTCTGTAGGGGAATCCTTGATAATCCCCTGGCCTTTTAGGGGACTATCCTTCTTGGAATCCTTGTGTGGGGAATTCCGGAGCAACATATTTGTGACGGAACAGAAACAGAGACGGAGCAGAAAAAACAGAGCAAAGAGTAGGAAGAAAGGAAAGAGAGAAGAAGAGGATACCTGATCAGTCTTCGGTAGCGATTATAAAGGGAAGATATCTCGAATTTAAATGCAGAGTTATCCTAACCCTATCTCCTATTTATAATCATGATCTGCAGGGATTGTCACATCTATGACGTAATGATCGCAACGGCTAGTCCATGTGTAACGGCTAGTTATTCGGAGTCGCCCGTTGGAGATAAGATCGAAACAAAATATAACTCGTCAATTTACAATAAACTCCTTATATTTTGGGGGCAATTGTTAGGGCTGGATTTTTATTATAGGTGATCCTTACACGTGATCCTAACCAGTGATCCTTGTTTCTTTGGCAGGCAGTGATCCTCAGCAGGACTTCAGGATCAGGATCATGGGACATTATAGGATCCTCATACTAACGATCATCTTCGCTTAATGCAATGTTATTTTTGCAGGAATATCTAGCAGGATACGCTCTAAGCATCATGATCAAAGGACGCGTCTTCACAATTATGGCAAGAGCTTAATCGGAGATAGACGTTGCACAGGATATGGAAACATGGCTTGATTTATGGGCGGCAATTTAGGCTAGATTGTCTTTTATTTCTAAAGGGGTAATGAGCTGAAAATTAGTCCTTTTACCTAAAATAGGTCACCTACACTTGTATAAATACCACTCTCCATCATTTGGAAGAAGACACACGACATACAACGCAACTCTCACACAATTAGACACCAAAAGCAATAGTGGTCCTTGTACTCAGCTCATTATCATCCAAAGTTGTAATCATCTTTTTGTTATATTGAAGTTGGTGATCGGTAGTTGCCATCACCCGAGGTTTTTTATGCCGGAGATCATTCATTGATCAAGGGCTTTTTCCTCGTATAAATCATTGTGTCTTTGCATCTTTATCACAGAAGTGATCCTTTACTTTCATAATTAACCAAGCATCATACCCCGTTTTCATAAAGTTTGGTTACATTATCCTTGTGTGATTTTTGACCAAAACACTTATACCTTGCGGTATCCTCAAAAGCAGTAAGTGCAGTCCTTGTTAAGGATCATGAAGGTACACAATATCCTGTCTATTATGTAAGTAAGAGTTTACTTGATGCTGAATCCAGGTATTCACACCTTGAAAAACTTATCCTTGCACTGATTATGGCATCCACTAAACTAAGACATTATTTTGAAACTCATGTTATTGTTGTTAGAACTAATTTCCCTATTAAGAATGTCCTCAGGAAACCAGAGATGTCCGGAAGAATGGCTAAGTGGGCAGTAAAGCTAAGTGCCCATGATATAAGATATGAGCCTAGAACAGCCATTAAATCTCAAGCACTAGCAGACTTTGTGGCTAATTTCAGTAGTGATCTACAAAAGGAAGCAGAATTGGAGGTCCAGCAGCTGGATGAGACCAAGGATCCTTGGATACTACATACTGACGGATCCTCAAATGTCAAAGGCACGGGGCTTGGTATACTACTAAAATCGCCACAGGGGGACATAATACCCCATTACATAGCTTGTGAATTCCAAGCCACTAATAATGAGGCTGAATATGAAGCCTTAATCGCTGGCTTACAGATTGCTAAGCATATGGGGATCAGGTATCTTGAGGTATACGTGGATTCATTGTTAATCACTAATCACTTTAATGGATCCTATGTTGTGAAAGGTGAAAAACTAACCAAATATTTAGAGATAGTCAAAGAATTGGCACTCTCCTTTGTTTCTTTCAGCTTGTCACAGGTACCAAGGGAGGAAAATACAGAAGCTGATGCATTGGCCAATCTAGGATCATCTTTGAAGATCCCAGAGGATATAAGTATTCCCATCATCCATATCCTGGCTCCTGCTATTGAAAAACAGGTGGCCATGGAAATAGAAGAGGATACTGCAATGATCCCTAGTGAGGATACTCAATCTTATTCAAGATCATGGATCTCACCAATCATGAGATACTTACAACACAGGGAGATTCCTATGGGAGAAAATCCTAGGGCTTTCAGGATTAAGGTATCTCAATTCACAATCTTGAATAATGTGCTATATAAGCGATCTCTAGCAGGACCATATTTAAGATGTATCGAGGATCCTGAAATTCAAGAAGTGTTAAAAGACTTCCATGAAGGAGATTGTGGAAACCACACTGGGGGCACGGCATTGTTCTCAAGGATCCTTAGGACAGGATACTACTGGCCAACTATGAAAAGGGATGCTGTGGAGTATGCTAAGAAGTGTGATCCTTGTCAAAGACACAGCAATATCCTTCATCAGCCGGCTGAATTTCTACATCCTATACCATCCTCTTGGCCATTCATGAGATGGGGGATGGATATAGTTGGCAAGCTCCCTAAGGCACCTGGTGGAAAAGTATTCATGCTTGCCATGACTGACTACTTCTCCAAGTGGATAGAGGCCAAAGCCTTTGCCCAAGTCAGAGAAAAGGAAGTGATATCCTTTATTAAAAGAAACATTATAACTAGATTTGGCATTCCTTCTGAAATTGTATGTGATAATGGTTCCCAATTTATTGGGAGAAGGACTACTAACTTTTGTGACAGTTGGGGGATTAAGATGATAACATCAACACCAGTCCACCCACAAGCCAATGGCCAAGCAGAATCATCCAACAAGATCATCATCAACAATCTGAAGAAGAAACTTGGATCCAAGAAAGGGAAATGAGCAGAGGAATTGCCTTATGTGCTTTGGGCTGATAGGACAACTCGCAAGAATGCTACTGGTCAAACACCCTTCTCTTTGGTGTTTGGGGCAGAAGCAGTGATCCCAACAGAAATGGTGGTTCCAACTGCTAGAACAAGTACTCGTGATCCTGAAGAGAATGCTGCAAACTTGGCTCAGGACTTGGATACTATTGAAGAAATCAGGGATCTGGCTAGGATAAGGATGGCAAGCTACCAACAAAGAATGGCTGGTACTTACAACAAAAATGTCAGGATAAGGAAATTTCAAGTTGGGGATATGGTGTTGAGGAAAGCATTCCAAAACAACATCAATCCTGCTGATGGGAAATTAGCACCAAAATAGGAAGGCCCTTACTTGATTGAAGCCGAAGCAGGAAAAGGGGCATATAGATTGCTAACCATGGAAGGAAATTTGTTACCAAGAGCCTGGAACGCTGTTCACTTAAAGAAATATTTCATGTGAACAGGATCCTCCTGGCACATATGATCCTTACATTGAAAGCATCCTCGAAGGATCCCAGTGATGTCAATGATCCTTACTCTGGTAAAATCCTAATCCTAAACTATTCCATTTTCTTATTTTTACCTAAGGATAAGGATCATGTATCCTTCATCCTCCTCTCACGAGAATTTGAGTTCTGATAGTCCAGGTACCCTCAGCATATTATTGATAGTCTTCAAAAGCATCTCAGATCCTTGGGTTCAACCCCAGTTATCCTTGGGCTTGTCCCCAGTTTTCGCCTGTAGCGCACGATGATCCTGGTATAGTTCATGTCTTTGGGACCAGTACCCACTCCAGGGGCTGATAACCTCATCGTACTGGCTATACCCAGGATCCTACGTATAATGGTAGACGTACCATACATCCGTTCCTAAGGTTTCTAACGTTTTCACGTTAGCTAAGGTTTTGGCATTTTCATGTCACTAAGTTTGCATAGTCGCCAGTGAGGGCCATACTCCAGTTTACATACGATCCTTGGGCTTGTCCCCAGTTATCCTTCGGGCTTGTCCCCAGTTATCCTTTGGGCTTGTCCCCAGTTATCCTTTGGGCATGTCCCCAGTTACTAACTTATCTTTTATATTGGCTTAGTCCCAAGTTATATCCCATTTTTTCAGGTTTTTAAAGTTAAACAATTAAGGATCCTCAATCCTTACTATCCATTAAAGTTTTACTTATGGTTATCCTGATTAGAGGTTAGGATCCTAACTTGGACCCTCAGGTATGATCCTTAACTATTTTTAATTTCATTCATTATTCATTTGAGTAACCCTTAGACCTTGACAGCTGAACCTATGATCCTTAAAATAAACTACTTTGAAAATTTTCGATTATAGGATATTTGATCCAGGATCATATCCTAAATTTCTTAAATATAATTTGCTTAACTTTTCTTGCTCAAACAAACATGTATCAAAACAATTGAAAATTAAAAGGATAACAATACGAGATGAGCCAAAAAGATTAGAGTTATTTTATTAACAAAGGTTTAAAACCCTTCAAAGTTGTCAAAATTGCCAACCCACGTTTCTACCAGCAAAACATGGCCCGTCCACATGGGTTGGCAAAGGGTGTCCATTGTTTGTGCGGTCATAGCATGCAGGTAAATAAAAGGCGGCAGGATCACAATGGCTTCATCCCCCAAACAGATGATCCCTCCACCATTTGCAATCCTACCTAATTGTCTGAAGGATCCTGGATCCTTAATCCTAAAATATTGTTCAAAGTTACAGACCATAATTGTTTAAAAACACCAACAAACACAAAAAAAATTGGGCTCCGGCTATGTCTAGAAGTTTCCTTCATTGCCCAATCCTGCAGCTCAAACCTTCGCTGCACCATCACCACCAGCTCCACTTGCTTCTCCACCCTGATCCTTGCCAGCATCACCACCTTCAAGCATCGGGATCTCCTCAGCCTCTTCATCATCCTCCAACTCTGCCAGCCTCGCCTTCCAGCCCTCAACGTCCCATGTGCTCTTATCGAAGGCAGGATCCTGAGCCTCCGCAGCCATCTGCAGCTGGATCTTATACATGGTTATCGCAGCAGAGACCTTGGCATCCTGGGTGATATCATGCTTCTCATAATCAAAGTTGATCAGCATTTTGGCAGCTTCATCCTTGGTAGCCCGGAGCTCCTTCTCAAGATCAGCAATCTTGAGATCCTTCAGCACACCCATCTGTTGGAGGTCAGCAATTTGGCGATCTTGATCCTCGACGTGGCCAACATAAGTCTCTATTTCAGCAAATTTCTGCAAGGAAAACAAGGCATAACGTTAGAAACAAGTGATCCTCAAAATTGTCAGGATAACAAACAGGGGCAGTGGTCCTTACCTTGTTGAAGTAGTCCAGAAACTGTTGGCGGAGCAGGGGCAGGCCTTGTAAATCCTCAGAGGCCTTTCTCTTCTTTCCTTTACCCCTAATAGGTGCTTTAGGGGATGAAACGCTTGGGCTAGCAGGATTCTTCTTCCTTGAGGATTTCACGTTGGTCAGATCATCGATGCCAAACTTTGAGGCGGACTTAGAAGGTTTTCCAGCACTTACACAACCAAAATAAGATAAGTATTCTAATTAAATTTGAAATCCTACACAGAATTACTTTATAAACATGAATACTTACTTGACATTGTGGCAGAGGCAGAGGATACTTCTTGAGAATCCTGGGTGGCAATCTGGAAAGTCCTTATATCCGGATCAAGTTTCTTAAAAGCCAAGAATCTCTCTTTTGCAGCAGGAGTCAACTTAAGATGAGCAACGGATATAGCTGCACAACAAACAAGAAAATATCAATGATCCTCATCCAAAGGAACAAATTTTATGGTGATCCTTCCAGGATCCTCTATCCTACCATGAGTAGCCCACTCTTTGGGCAGATCCTTGCCATCAGGGATGGTATCTCTCCTAACAAAAAAGAACCGACGCTTCCAGTTCCTGTCGTTCTTGGTAACTTTGAAGACAGGGTGATCCTCTCCAGCCTTTCGCTTAAACAAATAACGATGGGATCCGAAAGTGGTAAGATCATACATCTCAGCCAGCTCCGCCATACCAAGGTAAATCCCCTCTTGCTCAATGATCCTCTTAAGGGTGTATAACACCCTCCAGATCATGGGCATGGCATGGATATAGCAGATGCAGGTAAGAGAGAAAAAGGATTGAGTGAACTGAGGGAAAGGATACGAATATCCTATCAAGAACGGAGTAACCGGAAAAGCTACCCATGTATCAGAAATAAAATCACTCAAAGCAGTGGGGGTGAAAGACTTGAAGAGGGTGCTCGCCGGAAAGCAATGACGAATTTTGTCGATCTGAGAGTCGGTAAAACAACACCTCTCAGTGGGAGAATCCTTGATGATCCCTTGACCCTTCAAGGGACTGTTCCTCTTAGGATCCTTATGCGGGGAGTTCCGGAGCAACATCTTAACAGAAGGATGGAAGGAAGAAGAAAAACAGAGTAAGAGAAGGAAGAAAGAGGAAAAGAGATACCTGATTGATCTTCGGACGAGAATATAAAGGGAGTCTCTCTTGAATTTAAATGCAAATTGATCCTATCTCTAACTCCTATTTATAATGATGATTTGCAAGGCTGTCACTTCTGTGACGTAAGGTTTGCAACGGCTAGTCCGTCTCCAACGGCTAGTTATCCGTTAACTTGTTGCGGATAAGATCAAACAAAATACAACTCGTTTATTTACAATATTACTCCTTATATTTTGGGGGCAATTGTTAGGGCTGGATTTTTATGACTTATGATCCTTACACGTGATCCTAACCTGCGATCCTTGTTTCTTTGGCAGATAGTGATCCTCAGAACAGTTCCAGGATCAGGATCACGGACCATCCTAGGGATCCTCATACTAACGGTTGTTCTCTTTGGATTTAATGTTATCATGCAGGAATTTCGAGTAGGATCCGCTCTTTGCAACATAAACAAGGAACTCGTCACGACAACTTTGGCATATGCATAATCAAAGATGGACGTTGTGGACGATATGGAAACTCAACATAATTTAAGGGCGATAATTTAGGCTAGATTTACTTCTATTCCTAAAGGGGTAACGAGCTAATAGTTAGGTTATTTACCTAAAATACGACCACACACACTTGTATAAGTAGCACTCTTCACATTCGGAAGACACAACACATTTCTCACACGCTTTGACACACGATACTATAGTGATCCTTGTACTTAGCTCGTTACCATCCGAAGTTGTAAAAATATTGTTTGATATATTGAAGCTTGGTGATCGGTAGTTGCCGTCACCCGAGGTTTTTAATGCCGGAGATCATTCATTGATCAAGGGCTTTTTCCTCGTATAAATCCTTGTGTCACTTGCGTATTTTACATTTAAGTGATCCTTCACTTTGTTCCTCATACCAAGCATCATTCCCCATTTACATAAAGTTTGGTTGCATTATCCTTGTGTGATTTTTGACCAAAACATATCCAATCCCCATCTCATGAATGGCCAAGAGGATGGTATAGGATGTAGAAATTCTGCCGGCTGGTGAAGGATATCGCTGTGTCTTTGACAAGGATCACACTTCTTAGCATACTCTACAGCATCCTTTTTCATAGTTGGCCAGTAGTATCCTGTACTTAAGATCCTTGAGAATAATGCCCTGCCCCTAGTGTGGTTGCCACAGTCTCCTTCATGGAAGTCTTTTAAAACTTCTTGAACTTCAGGATCCTCGATACATTTTAAATATGGTCCTGCAAGAGATCGCTTATATAGCACATTATTTAAGATTGTGAATTGAGATACCTTAATCCTGAAAGCCCTAGGATTTTCTCCCATAGGAATCTCCCCGTGTTGTAAGTATCTCATGATTGGTGAGATCCATGATCTTGAATAAGATTGAGTATCCTCACTAGGGATCATTGCAGAATCCTCTTCTATTTCCATGGCCACCTGATTTTCAATAGCAGGAGCCAGGATATGGATGATGGGGATACTTATATCCTCTGGGATCTTCAAAGATGATCATAGGTTGGCCAATGCATCAGCTTCTGTATTTTCTTCCCTTGGTACCTGTGTTAAACCGAAAGAAACAAAGGAGAGTGCCAATTCTTTGACTATCTCTAAATATTTGGTTAGTTTTTCACCTTTAACAGCATAGGATCCATTAAAGTGATTAGTGATTAACAATGAGTCCACGTATACCTCAAGATACCTGATCCCCATATGTTTAGCAATTTTCAAACCAGCGATTAAGGCTTCATATTCAGCCTCATTATTAGTGGCTTGGAATTCACAAGCTATGGAATGGGGTATTATGTCCCCCTGTGGCAATTTTAGTAGTATGCCGGGCCCTGTGCCTTTGACATTTGAGGATCCATCAGTATGTAGTTGTTAGGGCTGGATTTTTATAATACATGATCCTTACATGTGATCCTAACCAGTGATCCTTGTTTCTTTGGCAGATAGTGATCCTCAGCAGAGTTCCAGGATCAGGATCACGGACCATCATAGGATCCTCATGATAACAGTTGCTTTCATCGAACTTAATGTCATTTTGCAGGAATGTCTAGCAGGATCCGCTCTTAGCATCACAATCAAGGGACGCGTCTTTACAACTTTGGCATATGCTTAATCAGAGATGAACGTTGTGAAGGATATGGAAACTTGGCATGATTTAAGGGCGATAATTTAGGCTAGATTTACTTTTATTTCTAAAGGGGTAATGAGCTGATTATTAGTTTGTTTACCTAAAATAGGCCACTCACACTTGTATATATAACACTCTTCCCCATTCGGAAGACACACAACACATTTCGGACACGCTTAGACACTCGATACTATAGTGATCCTTGTACTCAGCTCATTATCATCCGAAGTTGTAACCATTTTTTGTGATATTGAAGTTTGGTGATCGGTAGTTGCCATCACCCGAGGTTTTTTATGCCGGAGATCATACATTGATCAAGGGCTTTTTCCTCGTATAAATCCTTGTGTCACTTGCATATTTCTTACTAAAGTGATCCTTTACTTTTTCAACAAACCAAGCATCATTCCCCGTTTACTTAGAGTTTGGTTGCATTATCCTTGTGTGATTTTTGACCAAAACAGTTTGGCGCCCACCGTGGGGCAATTGGTGCTTCATTCATAAGAAAACTATCTGTTCGAAATCATTTCAAAGAGTTACATGGCTTCATCATTGAAGAATACATCCACAGCGATGTCGGCAGTCAATTCATCTACTGGCATTCCACCTTTGCCTCCACCACCAGCTGGATCTCAGAAAAATGCTGAGAAGAGACCAACTTCTATCTCCTCTAAACCATCATCTTCTGCTCTAACTTCTTCTGTTCCCAGTACTAGTGATATATTTACTTTGATTTTGCAGATGAGGGATCGTATGCAGCAGCAGGATGAAACTAATGACAGGATCCTTAGAGAAATCGGAGATCTCAAAAGGCAAAAGAAAACGGCAGAGGATCATTCCCCACTAATGCCCAAATCTTTGAATTTTGATACTCCAATGATTACTTCTCAGCCATCAGAGGTCCCAGACATTCAATATATGGGTGGATCAAGAGGAGTGCATTTCAGCCCAGCAACAATGACTCAGGCATCAGGATCATATTTCCAACCGGCGGGATCCTACGCCCAGCATTTGGGATCCTTCATGAGCTTAGGATCCTCCTTTGTCCCAGGATCATCCTGGGTTCAGGGATCCTCCTTCGTTCCGGGATCATCCCAGGTTCAAGGATCCTCCTTTGTTCCAGGATCATCCCAGGTTCAAGGATCCTCCTTCGTCCCAGGATCATCCCAGATTCAAGAATCCCTACAGATACCAGGATCCTTGAAGAATTTGCAAACAGGAAGCCTAGATGTCCATCAAGGAGATTTTATTCCAATGCAGACCATTGCTTCCACTGGTCCATCCATTATCCCAGAATCCCAGCAATATGGATTCACACCCAATGTTCCTAATTTGAACCCGAGGGGAGGTAACACCTTAAATAATTATCTTACCACTAACCATGGATTCGTGCAGGATACAGGTATCAATCATGCTATGGCCAGGGAGTTACAGAAGCTGAAGGATATGATCTCAAGTGTTCCAGGGGTAGTCAAGCCTATCCCGGAGATTGCAGATGGAAGCCATAAGGTATCTCGTTTTGCACCACCAATTTGTGATGCAGAGGTACCCAAAAGGTTCCATATCCCTACTATGAAGCTGTATGATGGTACAACGGATCCTGAGGAGCACATAGCACAATACAGGGAGAGGATGGAGATCAATCCAATCCTAGAAAAGTTAAAGGAAGCATGCCTATGTAAAGGATTTGGATCCACCCTTACTGGATCAGCTCTTAAATGGCTGCTAAGTCTTCCCCGTTACTCTATCACTTCATTTGCTAATTTAGTTAATTTGTTCAATAATCAATTCTCTTGTAGTAGAAAATTTGAAAGATTAACTAGTGATTTATATAGGGTAACTCAAAGTCATAATGAACCATTAAGGGATTATATAACTAAATTCAGTAAAGAATCCTTGGACATTCCCAACTTGGATATGGCCACGGCTGTTGAGGCCTTCAAAATGGGACTGCTTAAGGATTCATTGTTCTATGATGATCTTGTTATGACACCGTGCAGGAACCTAGATGAAGTAAGAACTCGGGCACTCAGGTTCATCCGGCTAGAGGATGACAAGAGGATCCAGGAGAGGCAAGTAGGATCCTCAAAACAGGAAAAACAAGGATCCTCTTTCAAGAACAATAAGTTCAAATCCTACCATAGAAATGACAACCAGAACGTGCATGTTGTTGACCAGGAAGAGGATGATGAGGATTATCCTCCGATTTCTGAATATTGTTTTTCTGTTGACAATCATGAACTAATCCTTGCAATGCAGAATCTAGGAGAAAAAGCCAGATGGCCCAGAAAGAATGACAAACCATCCGGGACTAAAGACAAGTCAAAGTGGTGTGCATACCACGAGGATTTCGGGCATCTAACTGAAGAATGCATAGCATTAATGTCACACCCCCAAAATCCACCTGCGGAGTATCACCGCTTGGAGGCGTGACATGACCAGGATCAAGCCACCAATCATATTGAACATGTAATTAAGTAATAATAAAATCCATCAATACGAAAGGTGTTCATCAAAAACCAATGTGAATAAGTGTAGCGGAAGCATTAAAGGAAAACCCAAACATAAGTGTTAACGTATGAAATATCATAAGTGTTTAGTAAGCATTCACGAATCCTTGTCCACAACGACCCGCTCCTCCTTGTGCAAGCTCCATATGATACCTAAGGTCCTGCAAGGCATGCAGCAGTGAGTCAACAACTAGTTGAGCGAGTTCACAGAAAGTAAGTTCGGTAATAGTAATTGTATATGTCGTATTATGTTCGTTCATTGTTCATGTATAGTATTGGTTTCCATCGCAGCCCTCTAGGCATGTATGCGAAGATTAAGGAAAGTTCTCAAGTATTCTAGACTATGTATATTTGTATCGCTGGCCACCCTGGCATGTGTGCGAAGTTTAGTATGTATAGTTCGCAGCCTCCCTAAGGCATGTGTGCGAAGATCAGTCATAATATCGCAGCCAACCCTTGGCGTGTGTGCGAAGATCAGTTCAAGTAGGTATACTAGTCTAGCTGTATCTTATCATTTACCATCCTCACCCTGAGGACCATATCATTAGGTTCCATTAACTATGTACGCACGAAATAATCATCCAATCCCATTCCCACCCTGGGAACCCCATGCCTTGGCTGTGTGAACTCACCTTGGGTTGCTCGGCAGATACACAAAGGGGTTTCTTGAACTAAAGTGGTCAACCACGTCCTAACAGGGTTACCATACAAGTCAGGTTTGGTTCAAGTAATGCACGTATGTATCACATAAGTTAACACGTTGCAAGCATGCAAGGATCATGGTAAACACGTAACAGTCAAACATAACATTCTCAACTTGTGTGACCCGGATGGTTGGGCCATCAAGCTTGTGCGAGCCCAACCATCTTGTGCGATTTAATGTCCAAGCCCAACAAATCCCCGGCCCAACATACAAGCAAACAGTTTTAACATATACGGCCCAAATATCATAACAAACTAATAATACAATCTCGGCCCAATTAATATTCGTGAGTGACTTGTGCGATCCAATAACATAAATAATCCAATTAGTATATCGGCCCAATAAGGTACACCTTGTGCGAATCAGATGGGCCTGGTCGGTCAGGTTGGGTTGTGCGATTAGGGAACTTGGGCTGCTCGGCCCAACTGCATAACGCTCAACTTGTGCGATCAGTGTGGGCTTGTACGTTTGTGTCTTGGCTTCTAAGGCCCAACAGCTAAACAACATTACCCCTTGTGCGACTGGGCATGCCTTGTGCGACTGGAGACCCCTTGTACGATCAGGGCCTCTTGTGCGACCGGATTAGCTTGTGCGTTCGGATCAGATCTTGCATGATCTGATCTTGTGCGATTCCGGTCTTGTGCGATCCTTAACAAACTTCCGGATGTCATGCAATCGGTTACAAGCTTTTAACAGTTTCCATATTTACAATCAATTAACAAAATCAAAGATTCTATCCCAATCCTATATCGATCAAACAAGCATAATTCACATGTTTTTCTCAAGAACCCTAACCGAATCATACATGAACACATCTTATGAACATTTACCCGAATTAAACCTGATCATCTATCCGAGTTCTACTATATTACAACCGGTTAATTCAAGCATCATGTGATTAACAACTCATAACAGCCTATTACTAGATCATGCATTCCAAAACGTATAAACATTATTGAACATGTAAATCAAGTGTACATGGGATCCGATTATCAAGAACACTATCATTTAACATAAACAATCATGTTAATCAAGAACCCTAGATCATCATGCAAGGCTATTACAAACACACATCAAAACATCAAGCACGATTAATTAATCATACTAACCGAGTAGAGAAGGAACAGGAGTTGATCCGAGCAAGAGGATGATCTTGTGCCGTCGGGTTTGAGCGAGAGAGAAAGAGAGGAAAGCTAGGGTTTGTGTGTGAGGATGATTTGCCAAAGTGTGTGAAAATTACCAACACCCCTTGTGTTATTCGTGTAAAGTAGGTGGGCCGAAATCCACTTAGGCTGCCCATAAGGGGCCGCGTCCAAATGTAAAGCCCAAGTGGGCTTGTGCGGTCGAGCGGTGTTGTGCGTTTGGGCTTGAATACATAGAAACACATAACATATCGTACATTCGTTCAATACACATATGACACAATCACAACATACAATAATCCTAACAATCATTCATTAAATCAACAAGGTTCACACAAGCACGTAACATTTACACAAAGTAGGTCTAAAGTTCGAGTTGTCACATTATCCCCAACTAAAAAGAAATTTCGTCCCGAAATTTGGTACGCACTCACTGAGGAAGCTAGGTAAGTTGTATTGTTCACTGGTTTTCCTGGGGTGTCACATCCTCCCCCCGTTGATCTGGAATTTCGTCCCGAAATTCCGCAGTAGTAGCTTCAGCCTCAGTAGTGGTTGCATTGGTTCTGAATAACTGGGGGTACTTTTCTGTCATCCTGTCTTCGCGTTCCCAGGTGTACTCTGGGCCACGTTTGGAGTTCCAACATACTCGAACAAGAGGGATTCTCTTGTTTTGAGGACCTTCACATCCCAGTCCGTGATTTCAACTGGCTCTTCGACAAACTGCAACCGCTCGTCGATGGTGAGTTCCTTGAAAGGAACTATGAGGGTCTCATCTGACAGACATTTCTTCAGATTCGACACGTGAAAGACATTGTGAACTGCACCGAGTTCAGCTGGTAGGTTCAACTTATAGGCTACCTTGCCTATTTTCTCTATGATCTCAAACGGTCCGACATACCGCGGATTGAGTTTGCCCCGTTTGCCAAAACGAACTACACCCTTCCAGGGTGAAACTTTTAATAAAACCCGGTCCCCGACCTGAAATTCCAATGGCTTTCTACGCTTATCCGCGTAGGCTTTCTGACGGTCGCGTGCTGCCGCCATGCGTTGTCGTATCTGTGCTATCTTTTCTGTGGCGTCCACTACAATCTCTGGACCCGTGATCTGGCTATCCCCCACCTCTGCCCAACAGAGAGGTGACCGGCATTTACGTCCGTACAATGCCTCGAATGGAGCGGCTTGAATGCTGGTGTGATAACTACTATTGTATCAGAACTCCACCAAAGGGATGTCACACCCTGGCTTTGCGGAAGCGTGGTTATTTTTGGTGTGACTTCTTAATACCATAGCT
The DNA here is from genome assembly GCF_002127325.2 of Helianthus annuus. Classification (NCBI taxonomy): domain Eukaryota; kingdom Viridiplantae; phylum Streptophyta; class Magnoliopsida; order Asterales; family Asteraceae; genus Helianthus; species Helianthus annuus. The sequence goes on along the minus strand of NC_035449.2, from coordinate 109,237,475 downwards.
TAATCATAACAAAGCTATATGAATTAAAATATGCAAGATCATCCATTGATAATAAAAATATTAAACATTGTCTTAACGGGTTAACACCCAACAACCATAACTTTGTCTAAACATTACAAATGCAAACTTAAAGTAAACATGGTTCAGGGACTGTGACTTGTCCAGGAAAGAGTCACAAGTCTCGAACCCTGGATGACCTCGGGCCTAATGCAGCGGAAAACAAGCCATACCGCGCCAGATCGTTAGTTTCCTGAAATACATGTAAGTTGAAAAATCAACAATAATGTTGAGCGAGTTCATGCGAAAGTGAGTATATAAACCTTTATCTTTGTCAAAAACCTGGTATGTAGCAATTAAGGAAAAAGAGATCACCAATGGTTTGCAAGGCCATTGATATGTGTGAAGTGCAAGTAGGAAGACTCAAACCTAGCGGATTTATGCGTCGGGCACTAAGTCACCCCGAGGTCCGTTCAGCTGGACCTGGGGCTGGGCTCGCTACACCCAGATAGATCTACCGCTCCTGTCCCTCGGTCCTACTATGAGGATTAATGGCCTCAAGTTTCCGCCTACCCACTCACATGATCTAAGTAACAAACCTCCTTACGCTAATCATACCGTGTATAAACATATTCATAATCATTGTAACATGTATTTCACCCCCGCAGTTTAGAAAACTGAAAACAGTTAAGAGAAAAGGGGGACATGAACTCACAGTCTGTGCGTCGCTAAATCAAGCACTCCAAATGTCCGAAAGCTGTGCAACGACCTACATGTGCTAATTCTATTAGACGGATGGCCGTGCTTTAGCTTTATAGTTTAATTTTCGGGAAACAGTTAGACAACCGTTCCTTGTATATATTTGGTAGTTAATCTCCTTCCCAAGGATGGGGGAATTAATACATGTGCGTTTATAATATTAAGTCTCACTTAATATATTTTATTTCTCATCCCAAAATATAATTATTTTTCTCAAAAATAATATATTTTCTTTTTACATAATACTTTCCAAAATAATTCGTTGACAACATCCACATTTATGAATATTTCCGTATAAGGCGTAAGTTACGTTTTGGCGATTAAGTGGTAATAGTAATTACCATTGTAACTTATATGTTTGTCGTGTAGGCGTTGGTATTACTTTTGGGTTCGACAAAGTTTGTAAATATTATTTTTACTCTAAAAATAATATTTATATATTTTCAAAAAATAATCATAAACAGTGTGATGAAAAATATATTTATCAAATAAATATTTATCACGTTTAGTTTTTGTGAAAATCCCACCTCCGAATATTTGTAAATAAAGTCGTGGCGAAATATATTTTGAAAACATATCAAAAATAATTCTAACACTTGTAAATAATTCTAAGTGTTATATTTTTAGAAAAATTTCGCCAGAGTTTCCCCTGTAACTGGAGGTGGCCACGCTTTCAAGCGTATCATTTTCTTTTACAAAATCACTTCAACAATTTCTTTAATCAACCAATCAAGTTCCGATACTTCAAACCAGTTTTAACACATCGATCTTGTAGACTAGTATGTAAAATCGCGTTGTTACATGAACTTGTAATTTTTCCGAAAGTCGTAATGTAGATCACCTTATATTTAGTGGATCTATGTATAAAATAGTTTAGTCTTGTAAAAACCCCGTTTTTGGAACAAATCATCCTTTACAACTTCCCGACAACTTTTATAAAAATTGTTATTTTATCGGATCTTTCGTTTCACAAGTGTTTATACACTTGTAGTTTGTAAAAATCATATTTGTTAACATGTCATCCAATTTTTATAAAACATGATATTCTCGACACTTGGTTCTATGAATATACCGCTTGTACATACGTAGATCGGCTCGTTTTAAATACTATTTTACAAGTCAAAATACTTTTACACAAGTTCATGTTTCTCGTGTGGTGGAGTTTCACCTTTTAACCCTTGTACCGATAGAAACAAGCGTATGTCAAGATTCGTGATCTTAACAAAGTCGGGTTAAACCATGATAAGAGCCACCACATCGTAGATCAGGCCTCAATAACCAACATATTCGAATACTACGACTTTTACACGCGTTATAAGCTTTTAACCAACAATATTCGAGTTTTAGTAGCCTTTAAAGATTCAAAACGCATGATTCCGACTTTTAACCGTTAAAAATCATATTAACCACTTTAGATACGATCAAGAGCGAGTTTTAAACGTTATACCTCTAGCTCGGGGCTAGGGAAGATCTTTGGCGAAAATGGCGTGGATAAAAGCAAATGGGTGAGGTCCTTCAACTTCCGCTTGCTTCAAGCTTCCTTATACGTGACCCGAACACCTTGTATAAGCTTGGAATGGATGAATCAAAAGCCGGCAATGGAGGTGTGGTGGGGGTGGGTTACGGCCGAGAGAGAGGGAGAGCAAGAGAGAGAGAGTGATGTTGGTGAAATGGATGTGAAGTCTCTAATGTGTTTAGCTTGGATTTTATAGACAAAGTTGTGTTCTTCGTCCATCGGTTCTTATGTCTTCTTGATATCCAACACAAGTAATATAAAAATCAAAAATTGTACTCCCCTTGTCCCCTTGGTTGGCCGATCTCTTTAGGGGGAAAGGACATCCGGTTCGTTTCCAATCATTCAGTTAGAGTTCAGTTATGTTAAGTCGGTTATCTTTAGGGATTAACCCTGTTAGTTGCATGACGCGTTATAAAGCGGGTGTTAGGGTAATCAGGGACCCTAACTGGCTCAGAAAAAAACCAATAATATTTTTGGCAATATTTTTATGTTCCGGGTATAGTCCGGTTGTTCGGTTGGATAGTAATCTGTTAAAGTGCTTAAGTAATCCTTTAAGCGTCGTAATTAATATTTTTAGCGACACAATTTATTCTGTAAAGTGTCAGGACTATTTCCCCATGTTTTGGCACTTTATTAATTAGCTAGAAGCTAGTGTGTTGATAAAAGTGCTGTGTTTTGTGCTTAGAGTACGTTTTAGGCACATCCAATCTCTGTATCTTATTCCTAAAGACGCAGTTTAACAACCCTTGTATCCCTACACACACTATGGGTGTAGTAAAATATTTCTGGCTCATTCAGGCCTTTAGAGGCAGTGTCTGCCTGACGCTGGCTATATCAGCATGTCCAATAGGTTATCCGTTCAAATGCTACTGTGCTTTTGTGCATCATGTTTGTCACTAGAGTTCAGTAAGTAAATAATGTAGTGACAGAAATCAAAGTATGATGCAGATATGTACAAGTATCAACAATCAAGTAGCAGTTTATCAGAAATCTCAGTTAAGCACAGTAATTAGGCAACAATTAATAGTTAATTAAGTCGTACGGATACCTGGTTTTGTGAGGGTTGTCACACTCTCCCCCCGTTAAATAAATTTCGTCCCGAAATTTTAAATTCTGCTTGTAGAAGCAGGGTTCTCAGGAAATAAGTGGGGGTATTTCTCTTTCATTCGGTCCTCACGCTCCCAGGTGAATTCAGGACCATGTCTAGCATTCCAACGAACTTTGACGAGCTTGACACTGCTCCGGCGGGTCTTGTTCACTTTCCAATCCGTGACCTCGACAGGTTCTTCAACGAAGTGGAGCGTGTCATCAACATGAATTTCGTCGGTAGGTATGGCAACGTTAACTTGAGTTGGACTTCTCTTCAGATTGGATACATGAAATGTATCGTGAACATTATTCAGTTCGGCAGGTAGATCCAACTTGTATGCTACGGTCCCAATTCTTTCCAAAACCTTGAAAGGACCAATGTAGCGCGGATTCAATGTCACACCCCCAAAATCCACCTGCGGAGTATCACCGCTTGGGAGCGTGACTGACCAGGATCAAGCCACCAATCATATTGAACATGCATTTAATATTAAATAAAGTAAATGAAAACCATCCATTCAATACAAAAGGTGTTCAAACATTAAATCGTTTCAAAAGTGTTGCGGAAGCATAGTAAATAAACCAGTATCAATAGTTTTAAGTATCACAATAGTAAAGCGGAAGAGCCACGATCCTTGTCCACAACGACCCGCATCTCCAGTGCAAGCTCCAAGTACCTAGCGATCTGCAAGGCATGCAACAGAATGATCAACAAACTAGTTGAGCGAGTTCACATAAAGAGAATGCGTAATAGTAAGTTCATTTGTAATAGGTGGCTCTACTGGGCCGTTTGTATATTTTACTGTGGTGGGTTCCACGTTTTCCTGTGGTGGTGTTCCACGTTTTCCTGTGGTGGGGTTCCACGTTTTCCTGTGGTGGTGTTCCACGTTTTCCTGTGGTGGGGTTCCACGTTTTCCTGTGGTGGTGTTCCACGTTTTCCTGTTAGTTCGCGACCATAGTCTTTACCGACCAGGGTGTGTGCGAAGGCAATTTATCAGTTCGTTCGCGACCATAGTCTTTACCGACCAGGGTGGGTGCGAAGGCAGTTGAGTAGTTCGTAAGCATCAACAGTTTAATCGTTCGTTACAGTATCAAAGTATGCACAATTAATCATCCAACCCATTCCCACCCTGGGAACCCATGCCTTGGCTGTGTGAACTCACCTTGGTTTGCTCGGTATGCTAAGTTATGCGCTCACTAGTAATTAATCACGTCCTACTGTACGCACGTATAACAAATCAGTTCATGTTCACAATGATTCGCATGCAATATAATGTTCACGTAACAGTCAGTTTGTACATCGGCGCAACACGTACCATTTCCTAGTTACTCATCAGCTAGTGCACACAATTACAAATGTAAACATTCATCATCAAGCATGGCATGTCAAATAGTTCATGTATACATTCCATCCTTCGAAGGATGTTTATAATTGCTACTATCCTTCGATCCACTGTTAACTTTCGACACATCAGTGATCTTTCGACACTTACAAGTTTTCACAGTTATCTTTCGGACTAGTTGGTATGTTTCGTACCATCAGTCATCTTTCGACCTAAGGTATCTTTCGGTCAACTTAATTATGTTTCGGTCATATCTATCCTTCGGTCAATGCTATGTTTCGACTACAAGCATCTTTCGATCAATCAACAGTTACGTTTTCACAATCAGTTACGTTTTCACAGGAACAGCAACCCTAATCATCTGTACAGCCGTCATCATCATTACCAAAACATCAGAATCATTTAGCACATCTAATCATAACGCAATCATCCAGAAATCATTGTCTAGCATGAACCTAGTTTAAACGTATCACGAAACCGGTTAACGCACATTAACACATCATCAAACCCTATGTGAAATCTATATCGATATTCAATCGTATTCAAAATCATAATATTCAGGCATGTATCAGTTCAGGTTACATCAACAATCAAGAACACACTACACGTGAACACATACGCATATAAACGAACGATCGAATCAAATAGATTTTACTAACCGAAATGAGGGTTTGGTCGCAAGGGTCTCCTGTGGTTACTAGCTTGCCGTCACAGTTTGGAGAGCTCTAGGGTTGGGAATATGATAGAAAATGACAGCCGATACATGCTGATACGTATTTATACGTATTACAGAAATGGGCCAAGCCCATCTGAAAGACTGGGCCGAAGGATCTGGGTTCCAGTCGAAGGATATGGTCTTGGTTCGAAGGATATGTTTCGAGATCCTTCGAACCGGCAGTTGATCCTTCGAATCGAAGGATATCTTTCGGGGTCCTTCGATTGGCATAACATGTTTCGATCTAAACTAAGTGTTTTAATAATATTCTAATAATAACTTTAATACCACAGCAAGTAATCACATATGTGCAACACGACAATTCATTTCATCAAAACACAACGTGTACAATTACAAGTCCATAATCCAAACAACTAAACAGTCAAAGTCAACGCGCATTTAATGCGAAAGTGAAAGTCAGAAACTCGAGTTGTCACATTATCCCCAACTAATTGGAAATTTCGTCCCGAAATTTGGTATGCACTCACTGAGGAAGCTAGGTAAGCTGTATCGTTTACTGGTAATACCACAGCAAGTAATCACATATGTGCAACACGACAATTCATTTCATCAAAACACAACGTGTACAATTACAAGTCCATAATCCAAACAACTAAACAGTCAAAGTCAACGCGCATTTAATGCGAAAGTGAAAGTCAGAAACTCGAGTTGTCACATTATCCCCAACTAATTGGAAATTTCGTCCCGAAATTTGGTATGCACTCACTGAGGAAGCTAGGTAAGCTGTATCGTTTACTGGTTTTCCTGGGGTGTCACATCATCCCCCCGTTGATTTGGAATTTCGTCCCGAAATTCAGTAGTAGTAGCTTCAGCCTCAGTAGTGGTTGCATTGGTTCCGAATAACTGGGGGTACTTTTCTGTCATCCTATCTTCGCGTTCCCAGGTGTACACTGGGCCACGTTTGGAGTTCCAACGAACTCGAACAAGAGGGATTCTCTTGTTTTTGAGGACCTTCACATCCCGGTCCGTGATTTCTACTGGTTCCTTGACGAACTGTAACCGCTCGTCGATAGTGGGTTCCTTACAAGGAAAGATAAGGTTTTCATCTGATAGGCACTTCTGTAAGTTCGATACATGAAAGACATTGTGAACTGCCCCGAGTTCAGTTGGTAGATTCAATCTATAGGCTACCCTGCCTATTCGTTCTATGATCTAGAATGGTCCGACATACCGTGAATTTAGTTTGCCCCGTTTGCCAAAACGTACTACACCCTTCCAGGGTGAAACTTTTAGTAAAACCCGGTCCCCGACCCGAAATTTCCAATGGCTTTCTACGCTGGTCCGCGTAGGCTTTCAGACGGTCGCGTGCTGCCGCCATGCGTTGTTGTATCTGTGAAATCTTTTCTGTGGCGTCCACTACAATCTCTGGACCCGTGATTTGACTATCCCCCACCTCTGCCCAACAGAGAGGTGACTGGCATTTACGCCCGTACAATGCCTCGAATGGAGCGGCTTGAATGCTGGTGTGATAACTATTATTGTACGAGAACTCCACCAAAGGGAGGTGCTTTTCCCAGCCGTTGCCGAAATCGATAACATACGCTCGAAGCGTGTCTTCTAGAGTTTGAATAGTTCGCTCAGACTGCCCATCCGTCTGAGGGTGATATACTGTGCTCATGTCTAATTCTGAGCCGAAGGATTTGTGCATCGCTTGCCAAAGCTCTGTCGTGAATCGTGCATCGCGATCCGAAATAATAGAAATGGGCACCCCGTGCCTCGAAACAACTTCCTTGAGGTAGATATCTGCGAGAGTGGAGAACTTATCCGTTTCCTTAATAGCTAAGAAGTGTGCAGACTTGGTGAGTCGATCCACGATCACCCATATTGTGTCGTTCCCACGCTGAGATCTCGGTAGGCCTGTAACAAAGTCCATGGAAATTTCTTCCCATTTCCACTGTGGTATCGTAGACTGTTGAGGTAGGCCAGCTGGTTTCTGATATTTGACCCTGACTCTCGCACAGGTCAAGCATTTTCCAACGTACGTAGCAATGTGGGCCTTCATACTAGGCCACCAATATGCAGTGCTGATGTCGTGGTACATTTTATCCGACCCTGGATGTACCGAGTAACGAGACTTGTGTGCTTCGTCTATTACGAGTTCGCGTAAACCGCCATAGAAAGGGACCCAACTCCGGCCCGTGACATAGTAGGCGCCGTCCGCCTTTTGTTCCATTTGTTGTCGTGAGCCGCGTAAGGCTTCAGCCTTGACGTTTTCGGGCTTCAGGGCTTCTGTCTGAGCAGCTCGTATCTGAGCAGGAAGGCTAGACTGAATCGTAAGCTGTAGCGCTCGCACGCGCCGTGGTAAAGTGTCCTTTCGACTAAGGGCATCCGCCACAACATTGGCTTTGCCTGGATGATACTTGATAGCGCATTCGTAATCGTTAAGTAACTCGACCCATCGTCGTTGACGCATATTCAAATCCTTCTGCTTAAGGATATGCTCGAGACTCCTGTGATCGGTGTAAATCGTGCACCTGGTACCGTACAGGTAGTGTCGCCATATCTTAAGCGCGAAAACAACAGCTCCCAGCTCTAAATCGTGCGTCGTGTAGTTGCGCTCGTGAACCTTGAGTTGACGAGAGGCGTAAGCGATAACCTTGTCGCGCTGCATTAACACACATCCCAGTCCCCGAATGGATGCATCACAATAAACCACGAAGTCGTCTGTGCCCTCTGGCAATGAGAGGATAGGTGCACTGCAAAGTCTATCCTTTAGGTGCTGAAAAGCAGTCTCCTGGGGCTCTCCCCAGCGATAGGTAACACCCTTCTGTGTCAGTAGCGTAAGTGGTTGCGTGATCTTTGAAAAGTCCCTAATAAACCGTCTGTAGTAACCTGCCAGACCCAAGAATTGACGTATTTCTGTCGGTGTACGCGGTGCAGGCCAGTTTCTGATCGAATCTACCTTGGATGGATCGACATGTATCCCATCCTTGTTCACTACGTGGCCTAAGAAGTGGACTTCACGAAGCCAGAAGTCGCATTTTGAAAACTTTGCGTACAGTTGCTCCTTTCGAATAAGTTCCAAGATAAGACGTAAGTGTTGCTCGTGCTCCTCCTGACTCTTGGAGTAGATCAGAATGTCGTCGATAAAGACAATAACGAACTTGTCAAGATAAGGTTTGCGCACCCTGTTCGTAAAGTCCGTAAATACGGCAGGTGTGTTCAATAATATCAACCCATCCATCACATCAAACATAAAATATAGTAGTTAAAATAATTCATAAAACCCAAGACATTTGATGTTCAAACCAAACTTTGTTCGAATAGCGGAAACATAATAATGAGAAACCCAAAAAGAAGTTATAAGTTCAAATATCGTTCATTGCGTCTCCCTGACCAATCATGTACACGCTGCCCCGGCGTCATGGTTTCCATTGCTTCCCCCAACACTTTCCCCGTTGTCATCCCTGTTTCCATGGTCGTGGTTTTGAGTCTGATCCTGGTTTAATTGAGGGCAATCGCGTTTAAAATGACCTTCAGCCCCACACTGGAAACATCCCCCGTTTCCACGCTGTGGCTGCTGCTGTGTGCTCTGTGGAGCTGGTAGTTGCAGTTGCTGGTTCTGTGAAGGTTGAGGCAGTCGTTGTTGTTCTTGGGTTACAGGACGTGAGTTTCGACAATCCTTTGCTTCATGACCAATCTTGAGACACCGCTGGCAACGACCCCTGTTGCACTGGCCACCGTGGTGTCTGTTACATTTGTTGCACCATGGGTGAATTCCTCGATATCTTTTCTGCCCATGACTACTAGAAAACTGCTGTTTGGGGCTCTGGTAGTCATCTATCTCTTGCTGCTGCGTCAGAGGTTGGACCAAAATTAATCCCGTGCTCAGGTTTTCATCCCACTTGCGTTTGTTATCTCTAGAAGCACATGCAGTATCAGTCTTAGCTCGTTTCGGTAGTTTGTTCTGTTCTACAGCCTGGTCTGTGAGACGATGAGCCAATCGAGTGGCTTGCTGGATAGTGCCAAGGTTAGCTGTGGTCATATGATTCTGAATTTCGGGCACCAGACCCTTGAGATACAGTTCGATGCGTTTGGTGGGAGGGTCTACCATAGTAGGACAAAATGTGGCTAATTCATTCGATCTCCTCGTATAAGCTTCAATTTCAGACCCCACCATCTGTAGGTTGAGGAACTCTACCTCTAGTTTGTGGATGTCTTCACGACTACAAAACTCTTCCTTAATCAGTTCCTTGAACTCGTTCCAGGGGGTGGCATTAGCAGCTGCCAGCCCTAACATCTGAACCTGTGCTTTCCACCAGGTAAATGCAGCACCTTCGAGTGCTCCAGCAGCAAACTTTACCCTACGTGACTCAGGGCAATCATGCACCTCGAAGTCAGTTTCGAGTCTCTCGAACCAATGGAGGAGGCCTTCAACCCCCTCAGTTCCGCTGAAGGTACAAAGCTGGCAATCCTTGAGATTTTTGAAGGTGTAAACAGGGGACTGAGCGTGTTGACCTCCCGCTTGTATGGCTGCAAGTGCCGCAGCAATTCGTTCGTTAATGAGAGCCGTCAACTGGGCTTGTGTCATGTTGATATATTCGGCCATGACCTTTATGGCAAATGTAACGTAAGTGAGAATGGTTCGCGAGTAGGGCGATGACAGAAAAGTGTAAGCACATAAGTATTCTCATGCAATGACAAGTTGTGAGCAAAGTAATGTAAGCATACTACGAGCAAAGTTCTATGCAATTCTAGCATGTAGGCAATAAACATAAACCTTATTACCTAGGATGTCGAGTCTTGCACGTGGAGCGAAGCGTCGTTGTGGATCGTTGAGAGCACTGTTCTGGTTATAGTCTGGTTTTAATAAAAACGTTTTCCCATATTAAAACCAAGTTCTCTATAACCAATGGCTCTGATACCAATCTGTCACACCCCCAAAATCCACCTGCGGAGTATCACCGCTTGGGAGCGTGACTGACCAGGATCAAGCCACCAATCATATTGAACATGCATTTAATATTAAATAAAGTAAATGAAAACCATCCATTCAATACAAAAGGTGTTCAAACATTAAATCGTTTCAAAAGTGTTGCGGAAGCATAGTAAATAAACCAGTATCAATAGTTTTAAGTATCACAATAGTAAAGCGGAAGAGCCACGATCCTTGTCCACAACGACCCGCATCTCCAGTGCAAGCTCCAAGTACCTAGCGATCTGCAAGGCATGCAACAGAATGATCAACAAACTAGTTGAGCGAGTTCACATAAAGAGAATGCGTAATAGTAAGTTCATTTGTAATAGGTGGCTCTACTGGGCCGTTTGTATATTTTACTGTGGTGGGTTCCACGTTTTCCTGTGGTGGTGTTCCACGTTTTCCTGTGGTGGGGTTCCACGTTTTCCTGTGGTGGTGTTCCACGTTTTCCTGTGGTGGGGTTCCACGTTTTCCTGTGGTGGTGTTCCACGTTTTCCTGTTAGTTCGCGACCATAGTCTTTACCGACCAGGGTGTGTGCGAAGGCAATTTATCAGTTCGTTCGCGACCATAGTCTTTACCGACCAGGGTGGGTGCGAAGGCAGTTGAGTAGTTCGTAAGCATCAACAGTTTAATCGTTCGTTACAGTATCAAAGTATGCACAATTAATCATCCAACCCATTCCCACCCTGGGAACCCATGCCTTGGCTGTGTGAACTCACCTTGGTTTGCTCGGTATGCTAAGTTATGCGCTCACTAGTAATTAATCACGTCCTACTGTACGCACGTATAACAAATCAGTTCATGTTCACAATGATTCGCATGCAATATAATGTTCACGTAACAGTCAGTTTGTACATCGGCGCAACACGTACCATTTCCTAGTTACTCATCAGCTAGTGCACACAATTACAAATGTAAACATTCATCATCAAGCATGGCATGTCAAATAGTTCATGTATACATTCCATCCTTCGAAGGATGTTTATAATTGCTACTATCCTTCGATCCACTGTTAACTTTCGACACATCAGTGATCTTTCGACACTTACAAGTTTTCACAGTTATCTTTCGGACTAGTTGGTATGTTTCGTACCATCAGTCATCTTTCGACCTAAGGTATCTTTCGGTCAACTTAATTATGTTTCGGTCATATCTATCCTTCGGTCAATGCTATGTTTCGACTACAAGCATCTTTCGATCAATCAACAGTTACGTTTTCACAATCAGTTACGTTTTCACAGGAACAGCAACCCTAATCATCTGTACAGCCGTCATCATCATTACCAAAACATCAGAATCATTTAGCACATCTAATCATAACGCAATCATCCAGAAATCATTGTCTAGCATGAACCTAGTTTAAACGTATCACGAAACCGGTTAACGCACATTAACACATCATCAAACCCTATGTGAAATCTATATCGATATTCAATCGTATTCAAAATCATAATATTCAGGCATGTATCAGTTCAGGTTACATCAACAATCAAGAACACACTACACGTGAACACATACGCATATAAACGAACGATCGAATCAAATAGATTTTACTAACCGAAATGAGGGTTTGGTCGCAAGGGTCTCCTGTGGTTACTAGCTTGCCGTCACAGTTTGGAGAGCTCTAGGGTTGGGAATATGATAGAAAATGACAGCCGATACATGCTGATACGTATTTATACGTATTACAGAAATGGGCCAAGCCCATCTGAAAGACTGGGCCGAAGGATCTGGGTTCCAGTCGAAGGATATGGTCTTGGTTCGAAGGATATGTTTCGAGATCCTTCGAACCGGCAGTTGATCCTTCGAATCGAAGGATATCTTTCGGGGTCCTTCGATTGGCATAACATGTTTCGATCTAAACTAAGTGTTTTAATAATATTCTAATAATAACTTTAATACCACAGCAAGTAATCACATATGTGCAACACGACAATTCATTTCATCAAAACACAACGTGTACAATTACAAGTCCATAATCCAAACAACTAAACAGTCAAAGTCAACGCGCATTTAATGCGAAAGTGAAAGTCAGAAACTCGAGTTGTCACATTCAACTTCCCACGTTTCCCAAAGCGTGCCACACCCTTCCAGGGTGATACCTTCAACAAAATCATATCCCCAACCTCAAACTCCTGAGGTTTCCTTTTCAGATCTGCGTAGGTCTTCTGACGGTCACGAGCCGCATTGATACGGTCTCGGATTTGCGCGATCTTATCGGTGGTTTCCTGTACCATTTCAGGACCAACCAATTGTCTATCACCCGCGTCAGACCAACAGAGCGGCGACCTGCACTTGCGCCCATATAAAGCTTCGAATGGCGCGGCACCAATACTGGTGTGGTAGCTGTTGTTGTATGAAAATTCAACCAAGGGTAAATGCTTATCCCAGCTGTCACACCCCCAAAATCCACCTGCGGAGTATCACCGCTTGGGAGCGTGACTGACCAGAATCAAGCCACCAATCATATCGAACATGTAAGTAATATCAAATATAATAAATGTAAATCAATCATTCAGTATGATAGGTGTTCAAAACATAATCATAGTTTATAAGTATAGCGGAAGCATAAGTACGAAAGCCCAAATGTGTAACATAAGTTCAATAAGTTCAAAACATAATCCATGCTCCACAACGACCTGCTCCTCCCTGTGCAAGCTCCATAAATATCTAACGACCTGCAAGGCATGTAACAGAGGATCAACAAACTAGTTGAGCGAGTTCACAGTTAACAGTTCAGTAATAGTACAGTGTGAGTAGTAGTATGTTCGTTCGTTATGTCGTGTATCGTATTAGTTTCCATCGCGGCCTCCCAGGCAGGTATGCGAAGATATTAGGGGATGTTCATCCCGAGTATTCTAGACTAGGTTTATCCGTATCGCGGCCTACCAGGCAGGTATGCGAAGATTAGTAAATTATAGTTCGCGGCCTTCCAAAGGCAGGTGTGCGAAGTCAGTCATAATATCGCGGCCAACCCTTGGCAGGTGTGCGAAGATCAGTTCAATAAGTGTTACTAGTCTAGTAGTAGTTCTAACAGTGGAGTATGTACCTTAGTTCATCCAATCACATCACTACGTTCCATTATAGACAAGTACCAGTAAATAATCAAATCCCATTCCCACCCTGGGAACCCCATGCCTTGGCTGTGTGAACTCACCTTGGTTTGCTCGGTATGTTATTGCTTCTAGGGTTTGTTAATCGTCTAAGTCTGTTACACCCGACCTAGGATATGTTGCACATGATTCATTCAATTAGGGTTTGCAAATCCTCGATATTCAAGTAATGGTGCTTTGTGTGATTATTGTGTACACGGTGATAATACATAAAATGTTCACACATGCAGGATCATACCGTTGCATTCAATATCATACAATCATTCACATAGAATCATACATCATGTAAGCAGTCAATCCTATTCACGTAATTCATGCGTAGCATTCCTGATTTCACGGTTTATGCATTTAACAGTGTAAATAACTTCACATGTTTAACGAAGTCAGGGAATCAAAGTATCATACACAGCTTCACAGAATTAGCATAATATATCATGCAGCTCGTTGTTTCAAACTGATCATTACACAACATCAGACAATTTCGCATCATCAGGCAATCATACGACATCAGACAGTTACACAACATCAGACAAGTGTGGGGGGGGGGGTTTCCCCTGTTCATAACTCGGATAGCACATGATAAGTTATAACCTCGGACAAGAGTTTCATGGATGAAACTCGGACCAAGTGGGCAAGGGGGTCACAAGGTCGGACATCTTTTCAAGTACAAAACTCGGTCATGATCAATCATCATTAAACTCGGACCATGCTTGTTACAAACTCGGACCACATCAATTACAAGGAAACTCGGACACACATGCAGTATAAACTTCGGACCTTGGCCTTAGGGCCCTAAACTCGGACCTTGCTTCACACCCCTAAGGAACTTCGGACATCATTTGTCATATTAAAAGCTCGGACACCAGGTTATCTAGTCAAAAACTCGGATATAGTGCTATACTCGGGCTCCCTTTGTTTTGTTTTAAAAATTGGATTTTCTAATTCAATTCATTTGTTTCTCTAGCACTATTGGACCAAAGCCATATCCAATGATCTTTGTTGGCCGCCCACCCCACCTATTAAAATAGTTGACCGCCCAAAAATACAAGACTTCTTGCAACCCACTGACAATTTATCTAGCACCCTACTAGCCGCCCATTTACCTTTGATTGTTGGGGTTTACAAAAACAAGACTATGCATAATTAAGAATATAATCATGGCCGACACTTCCCTTCCACCGCCAACCCTCATTGGACCCCCAACATCAACACTTCCTAAAAAGTCCATGGCCATAATAACACTTGTCGGTTTCATCATTAACAACCACAGTTTCATCGGTTCAAGAAATCATTTAACCAATTCATATATATGAAACATCTAAACTATCAAATTATTGCAAGAGGAATATTATAAATCAATCAGAAGCTTATTAATAAAATAACTCATCAATGGCCGACAAGTATTATTGCTTCTATGATACCATTGGACCAAATTATAGGCATGTACTATTCATTAAACAATTTCGATAAAACATCACAGTATATTGGCGGCTCATGTATAACGTCACACATTCAAGAATATATACATATTGGCCGACAATTGTAGATAGGTTTCATGTTTCCATTGGACCAAATTAACATCAGTTATATCACATGTAATTTAATAAGGGATCATCATCGATTAAAACGATTATTAACAATACCATACTGACATAACATATACTCTACATCAATAGTTAACATGAACATAGGATCACTAACCACGGATTTAATTAGCCAAGATGATGTCTCGAATGGGAGTCTGTCCACAGCCGTCGCACAAACAGGTGGGGAAGTAGGGTTTTGGTGATTGGTTTTTCTTAATGATCAATATCGAAACATATAACTATAACTGATATTTACTGGGCCGAAGCCCATAATGTTTTCGTTGGCCCCTTAGTAGACGAAAACACTTAGTGTTTTCGTGAAGTGTGTTTTCATGAGATGTGTGGGTGTTTGACGAAAGTTCCATCTTTTTATTAAGTGTACTAGCATTATAATCATACCAAACATATATCAGTTAACACACTTACATTGCACATCCAACATATATAAGAGCACACCAATATATACAATATAACAAGCGCAATACGATTTAACAATTTACGAACGTGAACAGTTGTGAAACAAACAAGTAGTGTTAACAAACAGCTTAAACAATTAGCGCGCAATTAATGCGAAGATAGAAATCGTGGAAATTCGAGTTGTCACACCAGCTACCGCCTAAATCCATAACACATGCTCTCAGCATGTCTTCTAACGTCTGAATCGTCTGCTCACTTTGTCCGTCGGTCTGCGGGTGAAACGCAGTGCTCAGATTCAACTTGGAGCCAAAAGCTTCCTGGAAGGATTGCCATATCCTTGACACGAACCTTCCATCTCTATCAGAGATAATCGAGAGAGGTACTCCATGGCGTGTAACAATCTCTCTCATGTAGATTTCAGCCAATTTGCTTGTATTATCCTTCTCGCGGATAGGTAAGAAGTGTGCTGACTTCGTTAAGCGATCCACTATCACCCAGATAGTGTCATGGCCTTTTGGCGTTCTTGGCAACTTTGTAATAAAATCCATGGAGATTTCTTCCCACTTCCACTGGGGAATTTTTGGTTGCTGCAGAAGTCCCGAAGGCTTCTGGTATTCCGCCTTAACTTTGGCGCAAGTTAAACATTTGCTCATGTAAATAGCAACATCGCCCTTCATCCTAGGCCACCAGTAATAATCTTTAAGATCCTGGTACATCTTATCGGCTCCAGGGTGGATAGAGTACCGCGACTTGTGAGCTTCATCAAAGATAACCTCTCTTAAACCACCAAACAGAGGAACCCAAACCCTTTTCTCAAAACTCAACGTTCCTTCCCTGTTTGGCACCAAAATCTTCTCCATCCCACGGAGATATTCTTCCTCAAGGTTTCCCTCCTTGAGAGCTTCCTTCTGTGCTGCACGAACGCGCGAGGAAAGGTCGGTTTGAATTATCATTTCCATAGCCCTAACCCTTATGGGCTTGATTCTCTCTTTACGACTTAGGGCATCAGCGACCACATTCGCCTTCCCTGGATGATACTTGATCTCGCAGTCGTAATCGTTCAACAACTCGACCCATCGCCTTTGCCTCATATTCAACTCCTTCTGATTGAATATATGCTGGAGGCTCTTGTGATCTGTGAAGATTGTGCACTTTGTACCGTAAAGGTAGTGTCTCCAGATCTTCAAGGCAAAAACCACTGCGCCTAGCTCTAGATCATGAGTGGTATAGTTCTTTTCGTGCACTTTCAGTTGGCGTGATGCATAGGCGATAACCTTTTGACGTTGCATCAACACACAACCCAATCCTTGACGCGAAGCGTCGCAGCATACCACGAAGTCATCTGTACCTTCTGGCAGAGCTAAGATTGGCGCGTTACAAAGCTTATCTTTCAATATCTGAAACGCTTCATCCTGTTTGATTCCCCAATCAAACTTCTTATCCTTTTGCGTGAGGAGTGTCAATGGGTGAGCGATTTTCGAGAAATCCTCAATAAATCTTCGGTAGTAGCCAGCCAAACCCAAGAATTGCCGGATTTCGGTTGGCGTCTTTGGCACTTCCCAATTCTTGATCGCCTCGATCTTGTTTGGGTCCACGTGGATTCCATCTCCATTCACCACGTGCCCAAGGAATTGCACTTCTCTTAGCCAAAACTCAAACTTAGAGAATTTGGCGTACAGCTGTTCCTTCTTTAGCAGCTCCAGAATGGCTCTAAGATGCTGCTCGTGCTCAGCGTTTGTCTTCGAGTAAATCAAGATGTCGTCGATGAATACAATCACGAACTTATCCAGGTATGGCTTACAAACTCGGTTCATCAAATCCATGAACACTGCAGATGCGTTTGTTAATCCAAACGGCATAACGAGGAACTCGTAGTGTCCATATCGAGTTCTGAAAGCTGTCTTCGGAATACTCTCTTCCTGTATCCGTAGTTGATGGTACCCAGATCGAAGATCGATCTTTGAATAGAAGCTTGAACCTTGAAGCTGGTCGAACAGATCATCGATTCTTGGCAGGGGATACCTATTCTTGATCGTCAGCTTGTTCAACTCTCTGTAGTCAATGCACATACGGAAACTACCGTCCTTCTTCTTCACAAACAAAACTGGAGCTCCCCAAGGCGAGAAGCTTGGTCGGATAAAACCCTTGTCTAACAACTCTTGAAGTTGTGTCGACAGTTCTTGCATCTCAGACGGAGCAAGTCTGTAAGGTGCCTTAGCCACAAGCGCAGCGCCTGGAACTAAGTCGATGCGAAACTCCACTTGCCTTTGAGGTGGCAAGCCAGGCAAGTCTTCTGGAAAGACTTCTGGGTATTCCCTCACGACAGGGATGTCTTCGATATTCGGCTCAGCAGCCTTTTTATCCACAATGTGTGCCAGAAAAGCAACACATCCTTTCTGCAAACACTTTCTCGCTTTCAGGCAGCTAATCATCCTTAACGGCGTCTCACGCTTCTCCCCATGAACAACAATGGTCTCACCATCATCGGTCGGGATACGAATAATCTTCTCGTGACAAACTATCTCTGCTTTGTTACTCGATAACCAATCCATCCTTACTACCACGTCGAAGCTTCCCAACTGGACTGGTAGTAGATCGAGAGCAAATTCACGCTCTCCCAGTTCGATTACGCAACCTCGAATCACCTCGTTAGCTTCTACTAACTTCCCATTCGCTAATTCGATCGAGTATGGAATATCTAACTTACTAGCAGCTAAACCAAGCATGTTTCTAAATTCTAACGACACGAAGCTATAATCGGCACCAGTATCAAACAAAACGGATGCATAGCGTTGGTTTACAGGGAACGTACCAGTGACAACATTGGGATCCTGGCACGCTTCCCTGGCTTCCATGTTAAAAACTCTTCCGCGTGCCTGGTTTAATTCTTGGCAATTCCTCTTGTAATGCCCTTGATCTCCACAGTTGAAACATCCGGGCCTCTGCCCGTTTCCACCATTGTTTCCAGCTTGATGGTTTCCCTGGTTCCGATTCATGGTGCCCGCTTGGTTAGCATTGTTGGCACGGTTCCCATCACCTCCCTGGTTTCCTTGTGGGCGGTTCCCATTACCACCACGGTTATTCCTATTCCCAGATCCTCCCTGGCCTCCCCGGCCAGCACTAGCCCAACAAAAATCCTTCGTATGACCAGTCTCCCCACATGATTCACAAACTCTTAGGCTACAACGACCAGAGTGATGTCGTTGGCATGAGTTGCACTTGGGTTGTGCACCCATGTATCCCTTCCCTTTCTTTTTACTACCAGCTGTATCTGGCGCTGGCGCGTTCTGCTCTCCTTTCTTAACCACCATCCCGGTGCCCTGCTTGAAATTCGAAAATTTTCGCTTGTTTCCACCTGACGACTCCACATGAGTCTCTTTCTTCTTCGGCTCGACTTCATCAAACTTGTTCAACCGAATTGCCTCTTCGGTGAGAGCCACACTCAAATCAATGGCTTCAGTGATTGTTGCTGGTTTGGAAGAAGTCACCATGCTGATTATTTGAGGTGCTAGTCCCCAAATGAAGCGCTCAATTCTCTTGAACTCCGGTGTAACCATGTAGGGTACCACATGCGACAAATCATGTAACCTCTGAACATACTCAGCTATCTTGGGACCTTCCATCTTCAGGTGCCAGAATTCGGTCTCTAACCTCTGGATTTCAGCGCGAGAACAATACTTTTTGCGCATGAGTTCTTTCAATTCAGTCTAGGTCAGTGCGTAAGCCGCAGCTTCGCCAAGGGTCTGGACCTGTAGATTCCACCAGGATAGGGCTCCATCCATAAATAGCCCTGAGATGTAAGTGACTTGTTGATCCAGCGCGCATTTGCTCATGCGAAGTACGGACTCGGTTTTCTCAGCCCAGCGGACGAAAGCAACAGCACCACCTGTGCCATCGAAGTTTATGGGCTTACAGTCCAAGAATTGTTTGTAGGTGCACCCTGCACATACATTATTTCATAGGAACGGCATTAGCATCTGCTAAAGGAATCCATTTAGGCCATGGTATGTCTTAATGACTTAGGGTTACCATGAGGAGGATTTTGGTTGCCGTTAATGTTCGAGCTACTTCCGCTTGGTCCTCCTTGAGAGGCAGCATATTGAGCAATGGCATTAGCGATAACTTGCTGTAGTTCTTCATGAGTGGTAGGCATCGGCTGTGGCTGACGTCTTGGCGCCATCTTCTAAAGATGTGTACGTTGGTCAGGCCATAGTAAGCATACGATTATAGTAATAGTAATAGCACATAACATCTCATGTTATCAATATATCACACACAACATTCCATGTTATAATCATTATACACACAACATCCCATGTCCCAACATCCCATGTCACAAGTATTATATATACAACATCCCATGTCCCAACATCCCATGTCACAAAAATATAAATAAGAAATCAAGTGCATCAGATATGGTGAGAATACCGCGATTGCTACATATATCGAGGCCATAAAGTGTAGTAAGTGTGTCATACAACCATCAATCAAATAGGGGCTACATCACCCCTGTACAAAACTATATCATATCAGTATCACATACATCAGGTACATCAAATAAGTATCAACAAAAGTCAGAAATCATCAGATGGTCTCCAAAAGGCTGTGCAGTCACAATCGCTGTCGTCTCACCAACGTCTACCTCTATAGCACCGATGAGCTCTATGCGGATGGGGGTGGAGGAGGGGGAAAGTGAGTGTAGAGTAAGCGGCGTAGATGAAGCCAGTCCTCCTCCATCGCCTGCTGAGTGTGAATAATAGAAGCGATCTGCTGCTCCAAAGTCGAAAGTCGGGCAGCAAAGTCCGGGGGTAATGATCGAAACGGCTGAAAAGGTGAAGATGTCTGACCATGATATGGGCCTAGTGATAGCTGAGCCCTCTCGAGCTCCTGGAGTCGCTGTGTATGGGACTCATGCTGATGGACAAAGGACATCAAGACGTCCTCTATGGTATGCCCCATATGGAATGGATGATATGGATCAGTGGGTGGCATCGGAGAGGAAGATGACCAAAGCAGTGGCGTGCTGGTGGGATCGAATGGTGCTACATGAACAGGTGAAACAGAAGATGGAACAGATGTCATCTGGGGCATGAAAGGCATAGGCATCGGTATGTGCCCAAAAGGGTGGGCTGAAGAGCCCTCTCCAGGCCCCGCTGGAGGTACAAACGGTGGTATCTGAAATGAAAAATCTGTATGATGTGCATCAGTGTGATGTGGTGGAAACGGTGGAACATCCTCGTCAGCAGGTATCCAACCGTGCTGAGCCTCCTCATCGGGTGGATCCATATGCTCAGCAAACAGAGCGTGCTCAGGCTCGAGGGGTACAGGATCAAACGGAGCAATGACAGGATCAACGGGTGCAACATGCTCAACTGGGTGGTCAACAGGGATATCAGCAATCAAAGGGGGATCAACAAAAGGTGGATCAATAACAGGATCATCGGCTATCAAAGGAATATCACCAACAAGTGGGTCAGCCAAAACGGGATCAACAGGAACGTCAGCATGTAACAAGTCATGCTCATGCACAGGATCGAGAGCAGCTGCCTGCTCTGGGGCCAAGGCAGGCTCTGGGTCATCAAAAGCCATATCGAAATCAAACTCCAGATCAAAGGGATCGATAGGATCAATGGGATCAACAGGGTCCTCCATATGCTGGTCCATAGGAATATACTCAATATCGCGGTCAGGATCAAATCCTGGGGGAAAAACGGGATCGGAATCCTCAATATCATCGTGCTCGAAAACAAAGCTCGGACTAGGTGCGGCAGACGATGCCTGATAGGGGTCCGAGTCGTGTACAAAATGTTGCGTGCTCACCTCATGAGACGGTGTAGATGCCACAGACTCAAAGGAGTCTGGGACGGGCGAATGGTCGGGCGAGTCCTCAACTGGAGCACCAGCGATCATCAAAAGATCGCCAGCGGGAAGAGGGGCTGCATCAGGAATCTCATCCTCGTAAGGCTCGTCCTCAAAGAGATCAATGTCGCCGTCAGCCTCGGCGTCGGGTAGCAAGTCGTATGCTGGATAAGAAGCAAGGGGTATGGGAGCTGGAATCGCTACCAAGGGAAGATACTCAGCAGGATCGCCATCAATAGGCTCATAAGCACCCTCGGGTAGAGCGAAGGGCAAGGAGTCATCATCATCGGTGCTGGTGAAGTCGGAGGTACGCACCTCGTGCTTTGAAGACACAATGTCGTCCGATACTACGGGTAAAGGTCCGGTGGTATCTGAATCACCCGTGGCTGGTGAGTCCATGGGTCTGTAACATAAGCACAAAATATGCACAAAAATCAGTAAATCAGGTAATCACACAAGTTACCAAGTAATAATCACATAATCCTCCTAGTCCCACTAGCCTCCCAGCCTCCCAGACTGTCCTTCCTAGTCCCACTAGCCAACTTTCCCAGCCTCCCAGACTGACTCCCTAGTCCCACTAGCAAACTCTCCCAGCCTCCCAGACTGACTCCCTAATCCCACTAGACAACTACCTCGATCCATTAGATCGAGCCTCGGCCTCCCAGACCGAGCCTCAGTCTCCCAGACCGAGCCTCAGCCTCCCAGACTGAGCCTAAAATAATAAATAAAATATGCTCAACATTTGTTTATAAAAACGTTTTGGATCTGGACTTAAGTGGTATGCAGTAAAAATGTTTTCATGAGAGCCCTAGTGATCATAGTCTAGACTCGAGAAGGAATCCTAGTTCGCTATGATCAGAGCTCTGATACCAAGCTGTCACACCCTGGCTTTGCGGAAGCGTGGTTATTTTTGGTGTGACTTCTTAATACCATAGCTTAATCATAACAAAGCTATATGAATTAAAATATGCAAGATCATCCATTGATAATAAAAATATTAAACATTGTCTTAACGGGTTAACACCCAACAACCATAACTTTGTCTAAACATTACAAATGCAAACTTAAAGTAAACATGGTTCAGGGACTGTGACTTGTCCAGGAAAGAGTCACAAGTCTCGAACCCTGGATGACCTCGGGCCTAATGCAGCGGAAAACAAGCCATACCGCGCCAGAACGTTAGTTTCCTGAAATACATGTAAGTTGAAAAATCAACAATAATGTTGAGCGAGTTCATGCGAAAGTGAGTATATAAACCTTTATCTTTGTCAAAAACCTGGTATGTAGCAATTAAGGAAAAAGAGATCACCAATGGTTTGCAAGGCCATTGATATGTGTGAAGTGCAAGTAAGAAGACTCAAACCTAGCGGATTTATGCGTCGGGCACTAAGTCACCCCGAGGTCCGTTCAGCTGGACCTGGGGCTGGGCTTGCTACACCCAGATAGATCTACCGCTCCTGTCCCTCGGTCCTACTATGAGGATTAATGGCCTCAAGTTTCCGCCTACCCACTCACATGATCTAAGTAACAAACCTCCTTACGCTAATCATACCGTGTATAAACATATTCATAATCATTGTAACATGTATTTCACCCCCGCAGTTTAGAAAACTGAAAACAGTTAAGAGAAAAGGGGGACATGAACTCACAGTCTGTGCGTCGCTAAATCAAGCACTCCAAATGTCCGAAAGCTGTGCAACGACCTACATGTGCTAATTCTATTAGACGGATGGCCGTGCTTTAGCTTTATAGTTTAATTTTCGGGAAACAGTTAGACAACCGTTCCTTGTATATATTTGGTAGTTAATCTCCTTCCCAAGGATGGGGGAATTAATACATGTGCGTTTATAATATTAAGTCTCACTTAATATATTTTATTTCTCATCCCAAAATATAATTATTTTTCTCAAAAATAATATATTTTCTTTTTACATAATACTTTCCAAAATAATTCGTTGACAACATCCACATTTATGAATATTTCCGTATAAGGCGTAAGTTACGTTTTGGCGATTAAGTGGTAATAGTAATTACCGTTGTAACTTATATGTTTGTCGTGTAGGCGTTGGTATTACTTTGGGTTCGACAAAGTTTGTAAATATTATTTTTACTCTAAAAATAATATTTATATATTTTCACAAAATAATCATAAACAGTGTGATGAAAAATATATTTATCGAATAAATATTTATCACGTTTAGTTTTTGTGAAATAAAGTCGTGGCGAAATATATTTTGAAAACATATCAAAAATAATTCTAACACTTGTAAATAATTCTAAGTGTTATATTTTTAGAAAAATTTCGCCAGAGTTTCCCCTGTAACTGGAGGTGGCCACGCTTTCAAGCGTATCATTTTCTTTTACAAAATCACTTCAACAATTTCTTTAATCAACCAATCAAGTTCCGATACTTCAAACCAGTTTTAACACATCGATCTTGTAGACTAGTATGTAAAATCGCGTTGTTACATGAACTTGTAATTTTTCCGAAAGTCGTAATGTAGATCACCTTATATTTAGTGGATCTATGTATAAAATAGTTTAGTCTTGTAAAAACCCCGTTTTTGGAACAAATCATCCTTTACAACTTCCCGACAACTTTTATAAAAATTGTTATTTTGTCGGATCTTTCCTTTCACAAGTGTTTATACACTTGTAGTTTGTAAAAATCATATTTGTTAACATGTCATCCAATTTTTATAAAACATGATTTTCTTGACACTTGGTTCTATGAATATACCGCTTGTACATACGTAGATCGGCTCGTTTTAAATACTATTTTACAAGTCAAAATACTTTTACACAAGTTCATGTTTCTCGTGTGGTGGAGTTTCACCTTTTAACCCTTGTACCGATAGAAACAAGCGTATGTCAAGATTCGTGATCTTAACAAAGTCGGGTTAAACGATGATAAGAGCCACCACATCGTAGATCGGGCCTCAATAACCAACATATTCGAATACTACGACTTTTACACGCGTTATAAGCTTTTAACCAACAATATTCGAGTTTTAGTAGCCTTTAAAGATTCAAAACGCATGATTCCGACTTTTAACCGTTAAAAATCATATTAACCACTTTAGATACGATCAAGAGCGAGTTTTAAACGTTATACCTCTAGCTCGGGGCTAGGGAAGATCTTTGGCGAAAATGGCGTGGATAAAAGCAAATGGGTGAGGTCCTTCAACATCCGCTTGCTTCAAGCTTCCTTATACGTGACCCGAACACCTTGTATAAGCTTGGAATGGATGAATCAAAAGCCGGCAATGGAGGTGTGGTGGGGGTGGGTTACGGCCAAGAGAGAGGGAGAGCAAGAGAGAGAGTGATGTTGGTGAAATGGATGTGAAGTCTCTAATGTGTTTAGCTTGGATTTTATAGACAAAATTGTGTTCTTCGTCCATCGGTTCTTATGTCTTCTTGATATCCAACATAAGTAATATAAAAATCAAAAATTGTACTCCCCTTGTCCCCTTGGTTGGCCGATCTCTTTAGGGGGAAAGGACATCCGGTTCGTTTCCAATCATTCAGTTAGAGTTCAGTTATGTTAAGTCGGTTATCTTTAGGGATTAACCCCGTTAGTTGCATGACGCGTTATAAAGCGGGTGTTAGGGTAATCAGGGACCCTAACTGGCTCAGAAAAAAACCAATAATATTTTTGGCAATATTTTTATGTTCCGGGTATAGTCCGGTTGTTCGGTTGGATAGTAATCCGTTAAAGTGCTTAAGTAATCCTTTAAGCGTCGTAATTAATATTTTTAGCGACACAATTTATTCTGTAAAGTGTCAGGACTATTTCCACGTGTTTTGGCACTTTATTAATTAGCTAGAAGCTAGTGTGTTGATAAAAGTGCTGTGTTTTGTGCTTAGAGTATGTTTTAGGCACATCCAATCTCTGTATCTTATTCCTAAAGACGCAGTTTAACAACCCTTGTATCCCTACACACACTATGGGTGTAGTAAAATATTTCTAGCTCATTCAGGCCTTTAGAGGCAGTGTCTGCCTGACGCTGGCTATATCAGCATGTCCAATAGGTTATCCGTTCAAATGCTACTGTGCTTTTGTGCATCATGTTTGTCACTAGAGTTCAGTAAGTAAATAATGTAGTGACAGAAATCAAAGTATGATGCAGATATGTACAAGTATCAACAATCAAGTAGCAGTTTATCAGAAATCTCAGTTA
Source organism: Helianthus annuus (assembly GCF_002127325.2). Lineage (NCBI taxonomy): Eukaryota > Viridiplantae > Streptophyta > Magnoliopsida > Asterales > Asteraceae > Helianthus > Helianthus annuus. The sequence continues at coordinate 109,211,960 of NC_035449.2, read as the reverse complement.
AGCACAGTAATTAAGCAACAATTAATAGTTAATTAAGTCGTACGGATACCTGGTTTTGTGAGGGTTGTCACAAGGGAGGTGCTTTTCCCAGCCTTTGCCGAAATCGATAACACATGCCCTAAGCATGTCTTCAAGTGTTTGAATCGTTCGCTCAGACTGCCCATCCGTCTGAGGATGATATGCTGTGCTCATGTCTAATCGTGAGCCGAAAGATTTGTGCATTGCTTGCCATAGCTCTGACGTGAATCGTGCATCGCGATCCGAAATGATGGAGATGGGCACCCCGTGCCTCGAAACGACTTCTTTAAGATAGATGTCTGCGAGAGTGGAGAACTTATCCGTTTCCTTTATAGCCAGGAAGTGTGCAGACTTGGTGAGTCGATCCACGATCACCCATATGGTATCATTCCCACGCTGGGATCTGGGTAAGCCTGTAACAAAATCCATGGAAATTTCTTCCCATTTCCATTGAGGTATCGTGGGTTGCTGAAGTAGGCCCGCTGGTTTCTGGTATTCGACCTTGACTCTCGCACAGGTCAAGCATTTGCCGACATAAGTGGCAATGTGGGCCTTCATGCTAGGCCACCAATAAGTAGTTCTGATGTCATAGTACATTTTGTCCGACCCTGGATGTACCGAGTAACGAGACTTGTGAGCTTCATCCATTACTAGCTCGCGTAAACCGCCATAAAGTGGGACCCAAATACGCCCCGTTACATAATAGGCGCCGTCTGCCTTCTGTTCTAACCGCTGTCGTGAGCCGCGCAGGGCTTCTGCCCTTACGTTTTCTGGTTTCAATGCCTCTGCCTGTGCATCTCGTATCTGTGTAGGAAGGCTAGACTGAATTGTAAGCTGTAGCGCTCGCACGCGCCGAGGTAAAGTGTCTTTCCGACTGAGGGCGTCAGCCACAACATTGGCTTTGCCTGGATGGTACTTGATGGCGCATTCGTAATCGTTCAATAGTTCAACCCATCGTCGTTGACGCATGTTCAAATCCTTCTGCTTAAGAATATGCTCGAGACTCCTGTGATCGGTGTAAATCGTGCACCTGGTACCGTACAGGTAGTGTCGCCATATCTTAAGCGCGAAAACAACAGCTCCCAGCTCTAAATCGTGCGTCGTGTAGTTCCGTTCGTGAATCTTAAGTTGGCGCGAGGCGTAAGCAATAACCTTATCGCGCTGCATTAACACACATCCAAGTCCCCGAATGGATGCATCACAATAAACCACGAAGTCATCTGTGCCCTCTGGCAAAGAGAGGATAGGTGCACTGCAAAGTCTATCCTTTAAGTGCTGAAAAGCAGTTTCCTGCGTATCGCCCCAACGGTAGGTGACACCCTTCTGTGTCAGTAGTGTAAGTGGCTGAGCAATCTTTGAAAAGTCTTTAATAAACCGTCTATAGTAACCCGCCAAAGCTAAGAATTGGCGTATTTCCGTTGGCGTACGTGGTGCAGGCCAATTCCTGATTGAGTCTACCTTGGATGGATCGACATGGATCCCATCCTTGTTCACTATGTGGCCTAAGAAGTGGACTTCACGAAGCCAGAAGTCGCATTTCGAAAACTTAGCGTACAGCTGTTCCTTCCGTAGGAGTTCCAAAATAAGGCGTAGGTACTGCTCGTGTTCCTCCTGACTCTTGGAGTAGATCAGAATATCGTCGATGAAGACAATGACGAACTTGTCAAGATAGGGTTTGCACACCCTGTTCATAAGGTCCATAAATACGGCAGGCGCGTTCGTTAACCCGAACGGCATGACAAGAAACTCGTAGTGGCCGTAACGAGTTCTGAAGGCTGTCTTGGAGACGTCCTCATCCCGGACTCTCAGCTGATGATAACCGGACCTCAAGTCTATCTTGGAGTAGTAACACGACCCTTGCAACTGGTCGAATAGATCATCTATGCGTGGAAGAGGATAACGGTTCTTCACCGTCACCTTGTTGAGTTCACGGTAGTCTATGCACATCCTGAAGGTACCATCCTTCTTTTTCATGAAAAGTACTGGAGCTCCCCAAGGCGAAGAGCTTGGACGAATGTGTGACAACTGTGATCTGTAATCATCGTTTTATGTAAAACAATGTCCGATAATAATAAAACAATATGCTTTGGTGTTATTATGTGCTTTAGTGTTAATATATGTGCAATGTGTTTCACAAATTTACAATTGATTCGATTCCGATTTCAAGCTTTAGATCACCTTCTGGAAGGTTATACGCAAACTGGTGCTTAAACGCAATCAGTTTAACGCAACATACACACTCCGGAACTGTGACGTAAGCTAAACATACCCTAAATATCCCTTTTAGAACTTAGAAATAAGTTTCGAAGGATTTGGTATGGCGAAAACATGTTTATATGAACTAAAGAACTAATTACGACAAAACTGCGAAACGAACGTTGGTGACCGCCCGGATAATATCTAAATCCCAAAAATATTCTGTTATGATTAAAAATTTATTTTAATCTGGTCCATGTTGAAAAATAAATTAAAACGTTATTTTTTTTAGTTTAAGCGCGTACCGTGTGTTTCTGCGCGACACAGTGCTTTTACTGCGAAACGTGGACAACGCAGCCAGTCTTGGCAACTGAAAATTTATTTCAGTAATATTTTGGCAAGATTATTTTTTTTAGAATGTTGAAAATAATCTAGAACGCCATAAACCGGGGTTTAAACGCTAGATAAAATACCCGGTATCCAGTTAAACACCCGTTTTAGCTTACATAAAGCATATTTATATAAAAAAAAAACTTACACTTTACCCCCCCCCTTCTCAATTTACGGTCACCATAGGGGGACCCCACAACATCTTTTGCCAAGATCTCTCAAGATCTAATTTGATATTCATAGATTTCTTTTGATATTATAAGATCCTAGTTAGATTTTTTTTGCTTATAAAAAAAAAAAACCACCATCCTTACACTCAACACTTCACACCTTCTTCTCCCTCTCTCCTCCCAACCGTACACCCCCTCCCATCACCTCCATCTTCATCTTCAACCTTGTTCTTGAAGAATCCAACTCCATTTCAAGCATATTTCAAGTGGTTGTGAAGATCCAAGGGTGTTTCCAAGGCACATTCAAGTGATTTCAAGCTCCCTATCATCACAATCTCATCCAACAACTTACTTGAATCTTGAAGGTATAACATTAATGTTTAAATCATACTTTAGATTCTTGGATGATTCTTGATGATTGAAGTTTCTCTTGAATCTTGGGATTTTCACTAAACTAGAAGTCTAAAATGAAATGGGTCTTGATACAAAAAAAATGGTGGTGATATATGTGTATGTATAACCGTATATATATATGTGTGGATGAGTCTTGAAATTTGATTTCTTGTTAAGTACATGTTTATGTTGTTGCATGTTCTAGAATAATGGTCTAAATGCAAGTATTTGATGATTTGTGCAAGAAGTGATAAAAAAAAATGGTTGTATGACAAAAATGATTTTGATCAGATTATAAACACTAAAAATGACATTCTTTGGTGTAATATAATGGCATAAAACTTTGACATAGGGTTGATGGCTTTGCATGTTGTACATATAGCTTAAAAAGTGGTGAAATAGGTGAAATTTGCATGATTTATATGCTCTATTTAAGACCTGCACTAATGTGAGTATAACCATTATTTTATTCAGTAAATAACATGGGTTGTGTCAAAATTTCAAGTCGTTTCGATTTGGGATGGTTCGGGTAACGTTTGATGCAAAACTATGCGGTAAAACGGTAAAAAAAATCGCCTTTTCGGAGGATTTTTATTAAACTGTTTTAGATCAGTAACCAAACTGATATTTTTGGTATAAAAATAAGTATTTTAACTTATATTAAGTTCACTTTGTGTTCGGTTAGTCATACGTGGCTTCCGACGCTCAAAAATGTTACCGAAACGCTAAAATAAGTGTTTTTCGACATAACTATAATGGGTTGTTCATGAGTAAATTTAATGTGTCACAATGTGCTATGTGTTTTACAATATGTGTATGAGGATGTGTTAGTGTTGACAAGATTATGCGTATTACGCTTGAGTATATGTATATATACAAATACACTAAAATAATCAAAAATAATAACTTTTCGAGAAAACTCAAAGTTATGTGGAAATCCTAAGTATCGGAGAAACTTCGGTATTTATGTGAACTTTGATTATTAAAAATCATCCTTACTTTATTTAGGACGCATAAACAATTTGAGGGATTGTGTTAACATTTAAAAACGCACCCAAGGTGAGTACATAGTTCCCCTATTTTACTGTTTTCAAAGGTTTTGGGGTGATTCATATGTATCAAAATGATTTTGATATTTTAACGATGGTTTCACAACGATTAAGGTGGTTTATACAAAACTAATAACGATTTCGATAAGGTGTACACGACTTGTTGGTTGTAATTACATAACAAATGACATTCATTAATTTCGGCCAAACCGACCAGTATTAGGTTATGGTACCATAGGATCTGACAAATCCCGTTGTTGCACTGCACCCATGGTTATGTGTGGGGGTTGTGGATAACGACTGAATCTGATGATTGTTAACTTACCCTTTGGTGGTTTGTTAATACGAAACGAGTTGAACAATAAACGAGTCACACAGGTTTGAATGTTGTTAACGAGACGACCAAAAGTAGTTTCACTACTAAAACGAATGCGATTTTGAGACAAGTTAAACAATTTGAAACGAGATACACGAGGTGAAACGAGTAAACGATTGGTTTTGGGCAATGATTAGCTAATGGGACGGGTGTAGTATGATAGTATCATGGTAGATGCGCCGCTGGTACATCTTATGTATATAAGTGCTTCTATCATATTACATTGCGTGTCGTTATTTAGCTCACCGAGGAAACGATTTTGAACAATATCACACAACGATGTTTTTCTAAGAGACATAAATTATACGAGTTTTACGAGATGTTTTTACAAATTGATTTTCAAAAGCAAATCTTTTTGGGTTAAGAATCATGGCTACGAGGTTTTATAAACTATAACCCGCTTGATTCGAGTTGGTTAATTAAGTTGCAATATTATACCCTTTTCAAAACAAAAGTTTTTAATAAAGTATTGCAACATTTAAACTAGCCATGAATTCGACACTCCTTTAAAACCTATGTACTCGCCAGCTTTTCTTTGCTGACTAAGTTTTTACATATGTTTCAGGTGTTGATGCTTGAATGACTGCTAGGATGCATGCGTCACATAGGATTTGGACGAGGCCTTAGTGACATAATAACTATGATAGACAATATAAAACTTGTTTATTCTATGTTAAGACAATGCAATGCTTAATATTATCAATAAAACGAAACACTTTTTGTATCCATGGTTGTGAAACGATTGCTTCTGTTACAACACTCCTCGATGTTTCCGCCACGGTTTGTTGTCCTACGTGGTCGGGGTGTGACAGAAGAAAAGTTGGTATCAGAGCCAATGGTTATAGGGAATTAGGTTATTAGTAATGCTTGACCTAGACTATAACTTTAGGACCCTAACACAAGTTTACTTGTGTTTAGATTTTAAAACAATACCGTCACCTATCCTTAGGTGATAACCACAACGAGAACACAAATCCGAATCTGCTCCAAAAATTAATCATCCGTTCTAGGATGATTGATTACTAGGTTTTGAACCCTTTGTTTTATGGTTTTGAACCCTTCCAATTTGATTCATATTTGGCTTTGTGCCTTTTGAATTTTCAAAATCTCGTCAAAGTTTGGGTTAAAATAATGTGAACACGTGCAAACTGGAAGAGTGAATGCCTGTACCCTGAGTTTTCTGTCTAAGGCTAGAGTGTTCGTACAAATCCACATAATCGGACCAGTCACTCTTACCTGGGAACTCTCGGGGTGAGTGTTCACTTATAGGCGAGCATGTCTTCGTGATGCATTATTTTGATTCATTTACTTTGATTAGTCACTGCGTGTCGTTTGTTTGTTCGAGGTAACGAACAAGTGATCGCATTCCTTGTGTTTTGTCGATACATCTTTCGCTTTTCCTAATTATCAACCTTACCCGTTTCTCATATTTCCTTGTTAGACAATGCCTCCACGACGTTAAGCACAGTCTTTCACCATTGAAGAAATCACAGCCCTGGTCTCTCAGCAAGTAGCTGCTGTGCTTCCCGGTGTTGTGACTCAAGTTCACGAAATATACAACAATAACAATAATAACAACAACAATGCGCAGTGTAATTTCAAGAACTTCAATTCCGCTAAACCTCTAAAGTTTTCTGGGTCGCAAGGAGCAACTGCGCTCCTACAGTGGTTCGAGAGTATTGAGAACACATTCAGGCATGTGCAGTGTCCGGATGCACGTAAGGTTGAATTTGCTTCAAGCGTGTTTGAGAAGCGAGCGCTTACCTGGTGGAATGGTATTATGCGCGATAGGGGTGCCGAAGTGGCATTGGCACAAACATGGAATGAGCTTCGGGCTCTCATGATGAGAGAGTTCTGTCCCCGTCACGAGATTCGAGCCTTGGAGCGAGAGTTTGACGATCTAAAACAAGATGGGGCTGAACATCGTGCGTACACGGATCGCTTTGAGGAACTCAGTCTATTGTGTCCCACCATGGTTACCCCACCAGACAAAGCGATAGAAAGATATATCGATGGTCTACCCGATTCTATGCTGGATATTGTGACCGCTGTGAATCCTATTACCCTTCGTCAAGCGATCGAGTTATCTGCTACCTTGACTGAATCCCAAGTCAGAAAGGGTAAACTCACCCGCAAGGGTGACAAGAAGAAAGCATCTGATTCTGCGAAAGACAAGAAGAAGGGTAAAGGCAAAGAAGGTGAGTCGTCGAAGAAATCTAGGAAGCGAAAGGGTGCACATAACTTTGCTGTTACAGCACAGACTGCTCAGAACCCTCAGAACCCACCGACTCAACCTCCTGCAAAGAAAGCATATGCTGGTACCGCACCACATTGTGCTCGCTGCAACGGTCATCATGTTGCACAACAAGCATGTAAGCAATGCACGACGTGTGGTAGATTTGGGCATTTGGCCAATGTTTGTCGTTCAGGGCAAAATCAAGTTGCCCAGGTTCAAGCTCCGGCACAAGGGAATGCTGCTAGATTCCCACTAGGTTCATGTTTTAATTGTGGAGAGTTTGGCCACTTCCGCAACAACTGTCCGAGGCTGGCAAATGCTAATGCGAATCCGAATGCGAACGTCAACGCCAATGTGAATCCTGCTCGAGGGCGAGCATACAATCTGAATGCAAACGAAGCGAGGGCCGACAACGAGGTTGTCAACGGTACGTTTCTTGTTAATAATCAACCCGCATCTATTCTTTTTGATTCTGGTGCCGATCGGAGTTTTGTTTCGTTATCTTTTGAACCCTTGCTTGCGATACCTAGAACTAAATTAAGGAAACCCTTATCTGTCGAAGTTGCTACTGGTAAACCTCTTGTTCTCGATTCTGTTATTCGTGATTGTCAGTTAAACCTTGATAGCCATCTTTTTCCTATTGACCTCATGCCAATGCAACTTGGAAGCTTCGACATCATCATTGGGATGGATTGGTTAACCAAACACCACGCTGAGGTGGTTTGCTTCGATAAGATTGTTCGTATTCCTCTTCCGTCTGGCGATGTTCTGGAGATTCGTGGTGAGAAGCCATCTGGCGGTTTGAAGCTTATGTCGTGTACAAAGGCCCAAGGATATTTAAGAAAGGGATATGTTGCTTTTCTAGCACATGTCACCGAGGAGAGAAGCAAAAGTAAGAATATCCAGGATATTCCGATTGTTCGGGATTATCCAGAGGTGTTTCCCGATGAACTGCCTGGTTTGCCTCCAGTTCGTCAAGTTGAGTTTCATATCGACCTTGTACCTAATGCCAGCCCAATTGCGAAAGCACCCTATCGTCTTGCACCGTCAGAGATGCAAGAGTTATCAAAACAGCTTCAAGAGTTATCTGATAAAGGATTCATCCATCCGAGTTATTCACCTTGGGGAGCTCCTGTCCTCTTCGTGAAAAAGAAAGATGGGTCTTTTCGAATGTGTATCGATTATCGTGAGCTTAATAAGCTTACCATCAAGAATCGATATCCCCTACCTCGAATTGATGATCTCTTTGACCAGCTGCAAGGTGCTTCATGTTTTTCTAAGATCGATCTGCGTTCTGGGTATCATCAACTTCGTGTTCTCGAAGAAGATATTCCCAAAACTGCTTTCCGCACGAGATATGGGCATTACGAGTTCACAGTCATGCCTTTTGGCTTGACGAATGCTCCAGCTATCTTTATGGACTTAATGAATAGGGTCTGTAAACCTTATTTAGATAAGTTTATTATTGTGTTCATCGACGATATCCTCATTTATTCGAAGACTCGAGCCGATCACGAGCAACACCTTCGCTTAACGTTGGAACTCCTTAAGAAGGAACAACTTTTCGCTAAATTCTCCAAGTGTGAATTCTGGCTTAAAGAAGTTCAGTTTCTTGGTCATATAGTCAACGAGCAGGGTATTCATGTGGATCCATCCAAGATTGCTGCTATTAAGGAGTGGAATACACCGACAACGCCGACAGAGATTCGATCTTTTCTTGGTCTTGCCGGTTATTATCGTCGATTCATTTCTAATTTCTCGAAGATTGCGGTTCCACTCACTGCTTTGACTCAGAAGAATAAGCCTTTTGAGTGGGGACCCAAGCAAGAAGAAGCGTTCCAAACACTGAAGCAGAAGTTATGTAATGCTCCTGTTCTATCTCTGCCCGAGGGAAACGATGATTTCGTTGTCTATTGCGATGCATCCAACTTAGGCCTTGGTTGCGTCCTCATGCAACGAGGTAAAGTTATTGCATATGCATCTCGACAGCTGAAAATCCACGAGAAGAACTACACGACTCATGATCTCGAGTTAGGAGCTGTGGTTTTCGCGCTTAAAATCTGGAGACATTATCTTTTTGGCACGAAGTGTGTGGTTTTCACAGACCACAAAAGCCTCCAGTATATTCTTAATCAGAAAGAGCTGAACATGAGGCAACGACGTTGGGTGGAACTCTTGAACGACTACGATTGCGAAATTCGCTACCATCCTGGTAAGGCGAATGTCGTGGCCGATGCGCTTAGTCGAAAAGAGCGAGTCAAGCTTCATTCCGTTCAAACTCTATCAGATCTTCAAACTCGTGTTCTTCAAGCTCAGCAATTTTGCGTTTCACAGAATTTGATGGGTATGGAATTACCACATCAACTTGAGCTTAAACTCGAAGCAAAAAGCGATGGGTTGCTTTATTTCAAGGATCGTTTATGGGTCCCAAAACAAGACGATCTCCGCACCCTAGTGATGGACGAATCTCACAAGTCCCGATATTCTATCCATCCTGGTGCTGATAAAATGTACAAGGATCTTCGTACTAAGTTCTGGTGGCCTGGTATGAAGAAAGATGTTGCCTTGTACGTATCGAAATGCCTAACATGTCTTAAAATCAAGGCTGAACATCAACGACCTTCTGGTTTGCTTGTACAACCAGAGATACCGGTTTGGAAGTGGGAGAACATTGCGATGGATCTCATCACTAAGCTACCGCGTACTTCAAAGGGTCATGATGCTATTTGGGTTGTTATCGATCGATTAACGAAGTCAGCTCATTTTCTCCCGATTCGCGAGGACCTATCTGCTGATAAACTTGCAAAGATTTATGTTGATGAGATTGTATCACGACATGGTGTTCCTTTGGATATCATTTCTGATCGTGATGCTCGATTTTCATCTCATTTTTGGAAGGCCATGCAATCTGCTTTGGGAACCCAACTAAATCTAAGCACTGCCTATCATCCCCAAACAGATGGTCAATCTGAGAGGACGATTCAAACCTTGGAGGATATGCTTAGAGCATGCGTGATAGACTTTGGTGGTAATTGGGATTCTCATTTACCATTGATCGAGTTCTCATACAATAATAGTTATCATGCTAGCATTAAGATGGCACCATTCGAAGCTCTCTACGGTCGAAAATGTCGTTCACCTGTCTGTTGGGATGAGACCGGTGAAGCTCAGCTTACTGGACCTGAGATCATTCTGGAAGCAACAGACAAAATCAAGAAAATTCGCGATAATCTTGTGACAGCTAGAAGCCGTCAAAAGAGTTATGCGGATTCGAAACGCAAGCCTGTAGAATTTCAAGTCGGAGACCGTGTCCTACTCAAGGTGTCACCTTGGAAGGGAGTGGTAAGATTTGGAAAGAAAGGAAAACTTGCACCACGATATGTTGGACCATTTAAGATTGTGGAAAGAGTTGGGAAAGTTGCCTATCGACTAGAGCTACCTCCAGAACTTGGAAATATTCATCCGACTTTTCACGTGTCCAATCTGCGAAAGTGTTTAGCTGACGCTGATCTTCACGTCCCTCTCGACGAGATTCAAATCGATGAAACGATGCACTTTATCGAGAAACCTGTGGAGATAGTGGACCGTTCATACAAACAGTTGAAAGGCAAACGGATTCATTTGGTCAAGGTTCGCTGGGAATCCAAGCGTGGCCCCGAGTTTACTTGGGAACATAAGGACCAGATGAAGGAGAAATATCCGTATTTGTTTTCACAAGCTTCCTCTAGTTAAAATTTCGGGACGAAATTTCCTAAAGTAGGGGAGACTGTGACAACTGTGATCTGTAATCATCGTTTTATGTAAAACAATGTCCGATAATAATAAAACAATATGCTTTGGTGTTATTATGTGCTTTAGTGTTAATATATGTGCAATGTGTTTCACAAATTTACAATTGATTCGATTCCGATTTCAAGCTTTAGATCACCTTCTGGAAGGTTATACGCAAACTGGTGCTTAAACGCAATCAGTTTAACGCAACATACACACTCCGGAACTGTGACGTAAGCTAAACATACCCTAAATATCCCTTTTAGAACTTAGAAATAAGTTTCGAAGGATTTGGTATGGCGAAAACATGTTTATATGAACTAAAGAACTAATTACGACAAAACTGCGAAACGAACGTTGGTGACCGCCCGGATAATATCTAAATCCCAAAAATATTCTGTTATGATTAAAAATTTATTTTAATCTGGTCCATGTTGAAAAATAAATTAAAACGTTATTTTTTTTAGTTTAAGCGCGTACCGTGTGTTTCTGCGCGACACAGTGCTTTTACTGCGAAACGCGGACAACGCAGCCAGTCTTGGCAACTGAAAATTTATTTCAGTAATATTTTGGCAAGATTATTTTTTTTAGAATGTTGAAAATAATCTAGAACGCCATAAACCGGGGTTTAAACGCTAGATAAAATACCCGGTATCCAGTTAAACACCCGTTTTAGCTTACATAAAGCATATTTATATAAAAAAAAAAAAAACTTACACTTTACCCCCCCCTTCTCAATTTACGGTCACCATAGGGGGACCCCACAACATCTTTTGCCAAGATCTCTCAAGATCTAATTTGATATTCATAGATTTCTTTTGATATTATAAGATCCTAGTTAGATTTTTTTTGCTTATAAAAAAAAAAACCACCATCCTTACACTCAACACTTCACACCTTCTTCTCCCTCTCTCCTCCCAACCGTACACCCCCTCCCATCACCTCCATCTTCATCTTCAACCTTGTTCTTGAAGAATCCAACTCCATTTCAAGCATATTTCAAGTGGTTGTGAAGATCCAAGGGTGTTTCCAAGGCACATTCAAGTGATTTCAAGCTCCCTATCATCACAATCTCATCCAACAACTTACTTGAATCTTGAAGGTATAACATTAATGTTTAAATCATACTTTAGATTCTTGGATGATTCTTGATGATTGAAGTTTCTCTTGAATCTTGGGATTTTCACTAAACTAGAAGTCTAAAATGAAATGGGTCTTGATACAAAAAAAATGGTGGTGATATATGTGTATGTATAACCGTATATATATATGTGTGGATGAGTCTTGAAATTTGATTTCTTGTTAAGTACATGTTTATGTTGTTGCATGTTCTAGAATAATGGTCTAAATGCAAGTATTTGATGATTTGTGCAAGAAGTGATAAAAAAAAAATGGTTGTATGACAAAAATGATTTTGATCAGATTATAAACACTAAAAATGACATTCTTTGGTGTAATATAATGGCATAAAACTTTGACATAGGGTTGATGGCTTTGCATGTTGTACATATAGCTTAAAAAGTGGTGAAATAGGTGAAATTTGCATGATTTATATGCTCTATTTAAGACCTGCACTAATGTGAGTATAACCATTATTTTATTCAGTAAATAACATGGGTTGTGTCAAAATTTCAAGTCGTTTCGATTTGGGATGGTTCGGGTAACGTTTGATGCAAAACTATGCGGTAAAACGGTAAAAAATCGCCTTTTCGGAGGATTTTTATTAAACTGTTTTAGATCAGTAACCAAACTGATATTTTTGGTATAAAAATAAGTATTTTAACTTATATTAAGTTCACTTTGTGTTCGGTTAGTCATACGTGGCTTCCGACGCTCAAAAATGTTACCGAAACCCTAAAATAAGTGTTTTTCGACATAACTATAATGGGTTGTTCATGAGTAAATTTAATGTGTCACAATGTGCTATGTGTTTTACAATATGTGTATGAGGATGTGTTAGTGTTGACAAGATTATGCGTATTACGCTTGAGTATATGTATATATACAAATACACTAAAATAATCAAAAATAATAACTTTTCGAGAAAACTCAAAGTTATGTGGAAATCCTAAGTATCGGAGAAACTTCGGTATTTATGTGAACTTTGATTATTAAAAATCATCCTTACTTTATTTAGGACGCATAAACAATTTGAGGGATTGTGTTAACATTTAAAAACGCACCCAAGGTGAGTACATAGTTCCCCTATTTTACTGTTTTCAAAGGTTTTGGGGTGATTCATATGTATCAAAATGATTTTGATATTTTAACGATGGTTTCACAACGATTAAGGTGGTTTATACAAAACTAATAACGATTTCGATAAGGTGTACACGACTTGTTGGTTGTAATTACATAACAAATGACATTCATTAATTTCGGCCAAACCGACCAGTATTAGGTTATGGTACCATAGGATCTGACAAATCCCGTTGTTGCACTGCACCCATGGTTATGTGTGGGGGTTGTGGATAACGACTGAATCTGATGATTGTTAACTTACCCTTTGGTGGTTTGTTAATACGAAACGAGTTGAACAATAAACGAGTCACACAGGTTTGAATGTTGTTAACGAGACGACCAAAAGTAGTTTCACTACTAAAACGAATGCGATTTTGAGACAAGTTAAACAATTTGAAACGAGATACACGAGGTGAAACGAGTAAACGATTGGTTTTGGGCAATGATTAGCTAATGGGACGGGTGTAGTATGATAGTATCATGGTAGATGCGCCGTTGGTACATCTTATGTATATAAGTGCTTCTATCATATTACATTGCGTGTCGTTATTTAGCTCACCGAGGAAACGATTTTGAACAATATCACACAACGATGTTTTTCTAAGAGACATAAATTATACGAGTTTTACGAGATGTTTTTACAAATTGATTTTCAAAAGCAAATCTTTTTGGGTCAAGAATCATGGCTACGAGGTTTTATAAACTATAACCCGCTTGATTCGAGTTGGTTAATTAAGTTGCAATATTATACCCTTTTCAAAACAAAAGTTTTTAATAAAGTATTGCAACATTTAAACTAGCCATGAATTCGACACTCCTTTAAAACCTATGTACTCGCCAGCTTTTCTTTGCTGACTAAGTTTTTACATATGTTTCAGGTGTTGATGCTTGAATGACTGCTAGGATGCATGCGTCACATAGGATTTGGACGAGGCCTTAGTGACATAATAACTATGATAGACAATATAAAACTTGTTTATTCTATGTTAAGACAATGCAATGCTTAATATTATCAATAAAACGAAACACTTTTTGTATCCATGGTTGTGAAACGATTGCTTCTGTTACAACACTCCTCGATGTTTCCGCCACGGTTTGTTGTCCTACGTGGTCGGGGTGTGACAGAATGAAGCCCTTTTCCAAGAGCTCTTGTAGCTGCTTTGACAGTTCCTCCAATTCTGATGGAGCTAGACAATATGATGCGCGAGCTATGGGTGCTGCTCCCGGAGGGAGCTTGATTTGAAATTCGACTTGGCGATGTGGCGGTAAACCAGGTAAATCCTCAGGAAACACCAGAGGGAAGTCACGGACAATTGGAATATCCTCCAATTTCTTTTCCTTCACTGATGCATCTGAAACGAGTGCCAAGATTGCGGTGTGACCCTTCCGCAGACACTTCTGAGCCTTCAAGAAAGAGATGATGCCTACCACTGCACCACTCTTGTCTCCTTGAACTTCGAGAGGTTCTTGACCAGAACGTGGAATGCGAATAATCTTCTCGCTGCACAAGATCTCTGCCTGATGTTGGGATAACCAATCCATCCCAATAACGATATCAAAACTTCCCAAGACTATGGGAATAAGGTCGTTCGAGAATGTTTGACCGGTTAAGACGATACTACAACCCCTGACTATCTGCGTGGCTTCAAAACTCTTACCATTAGCTAGTTCTACGACGTGTTTGGTGTTTAGAGGTGTTGATGTACGTTTTAACAATTTACTCGCTTTCACAGAAATATAACTTGTATCCGCACCCAAATCAAATAAAACAGTAACATAAATATCGTCGAGGAGAAACTTACCCATAACTACGTTGGGATCGTTCACTGCGTCACCTCGACCTAGCACAAAAGCGCGTCCCCTAGCTTCGTTGCCATTGTTGTTGTTTCCCCCGTTGTTGTTGTTCCCATTGCCCTGATTGTTGTTGTTGCGGTTTTGGTTCTGGTTCAACTGAGGACAATCGCGTTTGTAATGACCTTCTGCCCCACACTGGAAACATCCCCGGTTTCCACGCTGTGGTTGCTGCTGCTGTGGGTTTTGAGGAACCGGTGGCGGAAGTTGCTGATTCTGGTTCGCAGGTCGTGAGCTCCTGCAATCTTTGGCTTCATGCCCTAGTTTGAGACATCTCTGACAACGTTCTTTGCGACATGTTCCACTGTGGTTCCTGTTACACTTGTTGCATAATGGGTGAACTCCCCGGTATCCACCCTGCCCCTGACTGCCAGATGATTGCTGACTCGAATTCTGGTAGTCATTCGTCCTGCGCTGCTGTGCTTGAGACTGAACGGAAACTGATCCCCTGCTGGAATCCCCATCCCATTTCCGTTTGTTGTCGTTGGGTGTAGCAGAAATAGCAGCTAGAGTAGTGGTTGCACTGACGCGTTTGGGCAGCTTGTTCTGTTCTACTGCCTGATCTGTGAGTCGATGAGCAAGACGCTGGATGTCTTGGATGTTGTCTAGGTTTGCCGATGTAACATGGCTCTGGACCTCTGGCGCAAGTCCCTTGAGATACAACTCAATGCGCTTCACTGGAGGGTCCACCATAGTTGGACACAGAATGGCCAGTTCGTTTGACCGTTTCGTATAGGCTTCAATCTCTGACCCCGTCATTTTCAAGTGATAGAGCTCGTTCTCCAACTTGTGGATGTCATCACGCGTGCAGTATTCCCTCTTAATGAGTTCCTTGAAGTCGTTCCAGGGTGTGGCGTTAGCAGCTGCCAACCCTAAGATCTGAACTTAGGCGTTCCACCAAGTTAGTGCTATTCCTTCTAGCGTGCCAGTGGCGTATTTCACCCTGCGAGCCTCAGGGCATTCACACATTTCGAAAACTGACTCGAGCTTCTCAAACAAGTGGAGGAGTCCAACTGCCCCCTCTGTGCCGCTGAAAGTACTTGGACGACAGTCCATGAAGTTCTTGAAAGTGCAGACAGGTTGCTGCGCGTGTTGACCTATTGTGTACGAATAGGGCAAAGTTTAAATACAAGGGCTAGTTTAGGAGTGTAGGATCTAAAGATCCTAGTGTGAGTTATGACTACAGGATATACTACCTGCTTGTGCGGCTGCAAGTGCCGCAGCAACTTGAGCTTGAACGAGAGCCTCTAGCTGGGCTTGAGTCATGTTAATTCGTCCAGACATGATCTTCAATATAAAAGTAGCGTAAGTGAGAATGGTTCGCGAGTAGGGCGATGACAGAAAAGCGTAAGTGTGACACCCCAGGAAAACCAGTGAACAGTACAGCTTACCTAGCTTCCTCAGTGAGTACGTACCAAATTTCGGGACGAAATTTCTTTTAAGTTGGGGATAATGTGACAACTTGAATTTCCAAGATTCTTATTTCGCATTTATTGCACGTTCATGTGTTGTTTAGTTGTTTAATTCAATATAACGTTTTGATACAATGAAGTGTATTGTGTGATTGTGCATGGTTATGAGTTAATTGTGATAAACCTGTCAAATATGTAAACTTGGTGGTGAAACTATGAAATGGTTATGAGATGGTGTACATGTGTTAAATATGATACTTAGGGATGCATAGAGCAATTAGTAAAACTTTGATCATTGTTAACCCTAATCCCTTTCACTAATCATCTTTCACAAACCAAAACACGTACTATACTCTCTAATTCCCTAGCAATCATCACCATCATCATTGGCAAGCTATTCATCACTTTCGATTCCACATTTCTTTAGGATCATCACAAGGTAAATGATTATTGTTTATTGATTTCTTGATTCTACCAAATGATTATTGTTTATTGATTTCTTGATTATGTGTTCATGGAAAACCCTAGTTTCTCATGTGTTATTCTGTGATTTGATCCTGGATAGTTGAGATTATGACGATGATTAGATGCATGCTTGATAGGTTATCATTGTGATGATTGTTGTTGTTTAGCATCGGTCGAATAATTTTGTTTTCTGCCGTCGATATCATCAGCTGAGAGTCCGGGACGAGGACGTCTCCAAAACCGCTTTCAGAACTCGCTACGGTCACTACGAGTTTCTCGTCATGCCGTTTGGATTAACGAACGCGCCTACAGTCTTCATGGATCTTATGAACAGGGTGTGCAAACCCTACCTTGACAAGTTCGTCATTGTCTTCATCGACGACATACTGATTTACTCCAAGAGTCAGGAGGAACACGAACAGCACCTACGATTGATCTTGGAACTGCTACGAAAGGAACAACTGTACGCTAAGTTTTCAAAATGCGACTTCTGGCTTCGTGAAGTCCACTTCTTAGGCCATGTGGTGAACAGGGATGGGATCCATGTCGATCCATCCAAGGTAGATTCGATCAGGAACTGGCCTGCACCGCGTACACCAACGGAAATACGCCAATTCTTAGGTTTGGCGGGGTATTACAGACGATTCATCAAAGACTTCTCCAAGATCGCGCAACCACTTACACTACTGACACAGAAAGGTGTCACCTACCGTTGGGGAGAGTCCCAGGAAACCGCTTTTCAGTACTTAAAGGATAGGTTTTGCAGTGCACCTATTCTCTCATTGCCAGAGGGCACAGACGATTTTGTGGTCTATTGCGACGCATCGATACAGGGGCTTGGTTGCGTATTGATGCAACGGGATAAATTTATTGCTTACGCTTCTCGTCAACTCAAGGTTCATGAACGAAACTACACGACGCACGATTTAGAGCTGGGAGCTGTTGTTTTCGCGCTCAAGATATGGCGACACTACCTGTACGGTACCAAGTGCACAATTTACACCGATCACAGGAGTCTCGAGCATATCTTCAAGCAGAAGGAATTGAACATGCGTCAACGATGGTGGGTCGAGTTACTTAATGATTACGAATGCGCCATCAAGTACCATCCAGGCAAGGCCAATGTTGTGGCTGACGCTCTCAGTCGGAAAGACACTCTACCTAGGCGTGTGCGAGCTCTACAGCTCACCATTCAGTCTGATCTTCCTGCACAAATACGAGATGCTCAGGTGGACGCATTGAAACCCGAAAACGTATAGGCTGAAGCTTTGCGTGCTCAAGGAAACGTTTAGAACAGAAGGAAGACGGCGCCTACTATGTAACAGGACGCATTTGGGTCCCACTATATGGCAGTTTACGAGAACTTGTAATGGATGAAGCTCACAAGTCTCGCTACTCGGTACATCCAGGTTCGGATAAAATGTACCACGACATCAGAACAACTTACTGGTGGCCTAGCATGAAAGCCCTCATCGCAACGTACGTCGGCAAATGTTTGACTTGTGCGAGAGTCAAGACAGAGTACCAGAAACCCTCAGGCCTACTGCAACAACCCAGGATACCACAGTGGAAACGGGAAGAAATTTCCATGGATTTTGTTACTGGCCTGCCTAGATCACAGCGCCGGAATGATACTATATGGGTGATCGTGGATCGACTCACCAAGTCTGCACACTTCCTGGCTATTAAGGAAATGGATAAGTTCTCCACCCTCGCAGACATCTATCTTAAAGAAGTTGCTTCAAGGCACGGGGTGCCCACCTCCATCATCTCGGATCGGGACGCACGATTCACGTCAGAGCTATGGCAAGCGATGCACAAAGCGTTTGGCTCTCGTTTAGACATGAGCACAGCATATCACCCTCAGAAGGATGGGCAGTCTGAGCGCACGATTCAAACTCTAGAAGACATGCTTCGAGCGTGTGTTATCGATTTCGGCAACGGCTGGGAAAAGCACCTCCCTTTAGTGGAGTTTTCATACAATAACAGTTACCACACCAGCATTCAAGTCGCTCCATTCGAGGCATTGTACGGACGTAAATGCCGGTCACCTCTCTGTTGGGCAGAGGTGGGGGATAGTCAGATTACGGGTCCAGAGGTTGTAGTGGACGCCACAGAAAAGATTGCACAGATACGACAACGCATGGCGGCAGCACGCGACCGTCAGAAAGCCTACGCGGATAAGCGTAAGAGGCCATTGGAATTTCAGGTCGGGGACCGGGTTTTACTTAAAGTCTCACCCTGGAAGGGTGTGGTTCAATTTGGTAAACGAGGCAAACTCAATCCACGGTATGTTGGACCGTTCGAAATCACTGAAAGAATAGGCCCAGTAGCCTACAGATTGAACCTACCAGCTGAACTCGGTGCAGTTCACAATGTATTTCACGTGTCGAATCTGAAGAAGTGCCTGTCAGATGAGACCCTCATAGTTCCTTTTAAGGAACTCACTATCGACGAGCGGTTGCAGTTCGTCGAGGAGCCAGTTGAAATCACGGACCGGGATGTTAAGGTCCTCAAACACAAGAGAATCCCTCTTGTTCGAGTTCGTTGGAACTCCCGACGTGGCCCAGAGTACACTTGGAAACGCGAAGACCAAATGAAAGAAAAGTACCCCCAGTTATTCGAAAACCGTGCAACCACTACTGAGACTGAAGCTACTACTACTGAATTTCGGGACGAAATTCCAAATCAACGGGGGGATGATGTGACACCCCAGGAAAACCAGTGAACAGTACAGCTTACCTAGCTTCCTCAGTGAGTGCGTACCAAATTTCGGGACGAAATTTCTTTTAAGCTGGGGATAATGTGACAACTTGAATTTCCAAGATTCTTATTTCGCATTTATTGCACGTTCATGTGTTGTTTAGTTGTTTAATTCAATATAACGTTTTGATACAATGAAGTGTATTGTGTGATTGTGCATGGTTATGAGTTAATTGTGATAAACCTGTCAAATATGTAAACTTGGTGGTGAAACTATGAAATGGTTATGAGATGGTGTACATGTGTAAAATATGATACTTAGGGATGCATAGAGCAATTAGTGAAACTTTGATCATTGTTAACCCTAATCCCTTTCACTAATCATCTTTCACAAACCAAAACACGTACTATACTCTCTAATTCCCTAGCAATCATCACCATCATCATTGGCAAGCTATTCATCACTTTCGATTCCACATTTCTTTAGGATCATCACAAGGTAAATGATTATTGTTTATTGATTTCTTGATTCTATCAAATGATTATTGTTTATTGATTTCTTGATTATGTGTTCATGGAAAACCCTAGTTTCTCATGTGATATTCTGTGATTTGATCCTGGATAGTTGAGATTATGACGATGATTAGATGCATGCTTGATAGGTTATCATTGTGATGATTGTTGTTGTTTAGCATCGGTCGAATAATTTTGTTTTCTGCCGTCGATATGATTGGATTTAGGGTTTGCTTGAGCATAAGAACGTAACTGCATAATGATATACGTAACTGCTTTAATCACAAAGATCGTAGAATTGAAATTGTTGTCTGAGTTTCTGTGCATAATTGAGTCTCTGAGTTTTGAATAACATGCTAGGTCCGAGTTTATGCTTAGAAGCCTTAGCCCGACTTTTGTTTAAGACACATATTATCTGAGTTTCATATGTTTCCTATATCCGAATTTTGGTTGATATTATATGGTCCGAAGTATAATCAGGAAGCCCTAGGCCGAGTTTCCTTTATATATTGCTAGTCCGAGTTTTTAATGGTTTTCCTTGTCCGACTTTTAGCTTTAACATAAACATGTCCGAGTTTTATGAGATGAGCAAGGGTCCGAGCTTTACAAGGGGGTGTTGATGTCCGAGTTTAAACCCCTTTATGTTGTCCGAGTATTGATTAATGGGAGGGTGGTCCGAGTTTGTGACCCCCTTGATCATTGTCCGACTTTAAACCCCCACCCCCATGGTCCGAAATTTTTATAATATGCCATATCTTGTCCGAGTTTGTAATGGGAGCCATGCTCCGACCTTGTTACTTGTTTTATATGTCTGAACTTCTTTTATATACATATATCAAGGGTCCGAGTTTCATGAGGAAACCCCCCCCCCCATGTCCGACTTTTCACATGTAGTCAGAGTTTCTAAGTCCTTGTCTCCTGTCCGACCTTCTTGTGATGCAAAGGAGTCCAAAGTTTGTTAAGTGGATTGTGTTGTCCAAGTTCTGTTGGTTTTATATGCTGAATAAGTAAATAAGTGTTCTGTTATGACAAATACCAATGATTAAGCTTCCTGTATACTTCTGTATATAGTTTCATGCAACTGTTCATGTATGCTTATAACAGAATGATTCGATATATGATTTCATGATTTTGATTGCAACTGCATGATCCTGTACACAACAAACACACACAACACAATCGCTTGGATATCAAAGATGTGTAAACCCTAATTCGATGCAAACACTTACATCGTGTCATGTGTAATATAACCTAGGTCGTGTGTAACGGACTTAGACACTTAACAAACCATAGAAGCAATAACATACCGAGCAAACCAAGGTGAGTTCACACCCTTACTAAGGCATGGGATTCCCAAGGGCTTGGGAATGGGATTGAAGGAATAAGGTTGAATAGATTCGTACTGACACTAATACTAGACTACCATACCACTGTCCTCGGCTGTGCAGGACACATACTTATGCTACTCACTGTCCTCGGTTGTGCAGGACACATACTTATGCTATTCACTGTCCTCGGTTGTGCAGGACACATACTTACAATCTACGTAGACTTATACTTACTACTATCCTCGGTTGTGAAGGATACTTATACTTACTACTATCCTCGGTTGTGAAGGATACTTATACTTACTACTATCCTCGGTTGTGAAGGATACTTATACATACTACTATCCTCGGTTGTGAAGGATACTTATACTAAATTACTATCCTCGGATGTGAAGGATACTTATACTTATTACTATCCTCGGTTGTGAAGGATACTTATGGTTACGAATAGTCTAGTGGTTATACAACATGGGAAGCCCCCACCAATAGAACGTACTAACGGCCCAGTAGAGCCACCTGTTACAAACGAACTTACTATTACGCATTTACTTTCTGTGAACTCTCTCAACTAGTTGTTGATCCTTTGTTACATGCCTTGCAGGTCGTTAGGTGTATGGAGCTTGCACAGGGAGGAGCAGGTCGTTGTGGGCTTGGATCGTGATTATCCTGTTAAACACTTTTGATGTTTGATACTTATTTACGATGGGTTTTATTAATACGCTTCCGCTAAACAAAGATAACTTTCTTATGATTCGAAACACCTTTCATATGGATTTGGTTTGGTTTAAATGACAACTACTTTTATTATATGTATTGTTCTGTATGATTGGTGGCTTGATCCTGGTCAGTCACGCTCCCAAGCGGTGATACTCCGCCGGTGGATTTTGGGGGTGTGACAGATTGGTATCAGAGCCATTGGTTATAGAGAACTTGGTTTTAATATGGGAAAACGTTTTTATTAAAACCAGACTATAACCAGAACAGTGCTCTCAACGATCCACAACGACGCTTCGCTCCACGTGCAAGACTCGACATCCTAGGTAATAAGGTTTATGTTTATTGCCTACATGCTAGAACTGCATAGAACTTTGCGCGTAGTATGCTTACATTACTCTTCTCACTACTTGTTATTGCTTGAGAACACCTATGTGCTTACACTCTTCTGTCATCGCACTACTCGCGAACCATTCTTACTTATGCTACCTTTACTACTCGATCATGTCTGGACGTGTTGACATGACTCAAGCCCAGTTGACGGCTCTCATTAACGAACAAGTTGCTGCGGCGCTTGCAGCCGCACAAGCAGGAGGTATAACCTGCTATTCCAAACCTATCCTAGGATGTTAGATCCTACTCTCGTGACCCAACTCTCGCACTTAACCTTGACCTATCTTTCTCGCGCAACGGGTCAGAACGCACAGCAACCTGTCTGCACATTCAAGAACTTCATGGACTGTCGTCCAAGCACATTCAGTGGCACAGAAAGAGCAGTGGGACTACTCCATTGGTTTGGGAAGCTCGAGTCAGTATCCAAGATGTGTGAATGCCCTGAGACTCGCAGGGTCAAGTACGCCACTGGCACTTTGGAAGAAATCGCGCTAACCTGGTGGAATGCGCAGGTACGGATACTAGGGTTGGCAGCCGCTAACGCAACCCCCTGGAACGAATTCAAAGAATGCATTAAAAGGGAAAACTGCACTTGTGATGACATCCACAAGTTGGAAGTGGAGCCTTACCATTTGAAAATGACGGGGTCAGAAATTGAAGCTCATACGAAACGGTCAAACGAACTGGCCATCCTGTGTCCAATCATGGTGGACCCTCCAAGCAAGCGTATCGAATTGTACCTCAAGGGTCTAGCCTCAGAGATTCTGAGCCATGCTACATCGGTTAACCTCGACAATATCCGAGACATTCAGCGTCTTGCTCATCGCCTCACGGGTCAGGCAGTGGAACAAAACAAGCTTCCTAGTTGTATCAGCGCTATTACTACCGCTACCACTTCTGCTACTCCCCCTACTCCTAGTGACAACAAGCGGAAATGGGATGGGTATTCCAGCAAGGGTTCAGCTACCGTTCGGTCTCAAGCACAGCAGCAGTGCAAGAATACTGATCGCCAGAGCCGAGTCAGCCAACTTCTGGCGGTCAGGGGCAGAGTGGATATCGGGGAATTCACCCAACGTGTAACTAATGCAACAGACACCACGGTGGTTAGTGCAACGAGGGACGTTGCCAGAGGTGTCTCAAGATGGGCCATGGAGCTAAGGATTCAGGAGCCCACGGCCTGCAAATCGGAATCGCCAGCAGCAACAGCAAGCAGAAACCCTATGCAAAGAAAAGATTGTTTGTATTCCTCGTTCTGGTCAAGAACCTCTCGAAGTTCAAGGCGACAAGAGTGGTGCTGTGGTTGGCATCACCTCTTTCTTGAAGGCTCAGAAATGTTTGCGGAAGGGCCACACCACAATTTTGGCTCTCGTTACTGACGCATCAGCGAAAGAAAAGAAGTTGGAAGACCATCCAGTTGTACGCGACTTTCCTCAGGTGTTTCCTGAAGATCTACCTGGTCTACCGCCTCATCATCAAGTCGAGTTTCAAATCGAGCTAGCTCCAGGAGCAGCACCTATAGCTCGCGCACCGTATCGTTTAGCTCCAACTGAACTGGAAGAACTTTCTAAGCAACTACAGGAGCTCTTGGATAAGGGTTTCATTCGTCCAAGCTCTTCGCCTTGGGGGAGCTCCTGTGCTATTCGTGAAAAAGAAGGATGGCACTTTCAGGATGTGCATCGATTACCGCGAACTGAACAAAGTCACAGTGAAGAACCGCTATCCTCTTCCTCGTATTGACGACTTATTCGACCAGTTGCAAGGGTCGAGTTACTACTCCAAGATAGACTTGAGGTCAGGGTATCATCAGCTGAGAGTCCGGGACGAGGACGTCTCCAAAACCGCTTTCAGAACTCGCTACGGTCACTACGAGTTTCTCGTCATGCCGTTTGGATTAACGAACGCGCCTACAGTCTTCATGGATCTTATGAACAGGGTGTGCAAACCCTACCTTGACAAGTTCGTCATTGTCTTCATCGACGACATACTGATTTACTCCAAGAGTCAGGAGGAACACGAACAGCACCTACGATTGATCTTGGAACTGCTACGAAAGGAACAACTGTACGCTAAGTTTTCAAAATGCGACTTCTGGCTTCGTGAAGTCCACTTCTTAGGCCATGTGGTGAACAGGGATGGGATCCATGTCGATCCATCCAAGGTAGATTCGATCAGGAACTGGCCTGCACCGCGTACACCAACGGAAATACGCCAATTCTTAGGTTTGGCGGGGTATTACAGACGATTCATCAAAGATGTCACACCCCCAAAATCCACACGCGGAGTATCACCGCTTGGGAGCGTGACTGACCAGGACCAAGCCACCAATCATATAGAACATTGTATAAAGTAAAAGTAATTGCAGTATAATTCAGAACAAATCCATATGAAAGGTGTTTCCAAAACATAAGCCAGTTATCAATGTTTAGCGGAAGCGTATATATAAAAATATCCAATGTAAAAGTGTATCAAGTATCATATGGGTTCCATATGATGTTCACGATCCAAGTCCACAACGACCGCGCCTCCAGTGCAAGCTCCCAGTACCTAACGATCTGCGAGGCATGTAAAGGAAAGGATCAACAAAATAGTTGAGCGAGTTCACAGTACGTAAATGCGTAATAGTAAGTAACGGGTGGCTCTACCGGGCCAATAGTAAGTTATACAGGTGGGGGCTTCCCATGTTAAGTGACCACTAGACTATTCGTATTATGACCACGTAGGTGTTATCCCAACCTACGGAAGAAGTAAGTAATGCGTACACGTATGTCTTACGTGCGTATCCTTTGTATCGAGGATAGTAATTTGCATATGACCACGTAGGTGTTATCCCAACCTACGGAAGAAGTAAGTAATGCGTACACGTATGTCTTACGTGCGTATCCTTTGTATCGAGGATAGTAATTGGCATCTGACCACGTAGGTGTTATCCCAACCTACGGAACCACGTAGGTGTTTTCCAACCTACGGAACCGTCCTGACATCCGAGGACTATAATAGGTGATAGTCTAGGAAAAGCGTAGTGTATGTACGTTATTAGTTTATCATCAAGCCTTTAACCCATTCCCACAACCCGGGAATCCCATGCCTTAGTAAGAGTGTGAACTCACCTTGGTTTGCTCGGTATGCTAGGTTATGTACTCACAAGTAATTAATCACGTCCTATTGTATGCATGTATAACAAATCAGTTCATGTTCGCAATGATACGTATGCAAATCGAGTGTCACACAATTGCAAATGTAAACATTCATCATCAAGCATGGCATGTCAAGTAAATCAAACATACATTCCACTATCTTTCGAAAGATGTTTATAACCTACCATCCTTCGAATCCAACCTTATCTTTCGACACATTAGTGATCCTTCGACACATACTAAATATCACAGTTATCTTTCGGACTGGTTGTTATGTTTCGAACCACCAGTCATCTTTCGACCAAATGGCATCTTTCGGTCAACCTAATTATGTTTCGGTCAAATCTATCCTTCGGTCAACAGATATCTTTCGGTTACAACTATGTTTCGACAACTATGTTTCGACTACAAGTATCTTTCGACACATATCAGTTACGTCAACAACAGTTACAATTTCAGAAACCCTAAACATGCTAACAGCCGTCAACAACATTATCGATCAAACAACAATCATGCAGCAATCATAGGATCATCATCAAATCATCATGCAATCATCATAATACTAATACCCATCGTGATCCCTAATTTATGCGTACACCAAGCCGATTAACATAGTATGTCACATTATCGAACCTTATTAACATAACATATGAACACATACCGAAATCTTGAATGAACATACTAACAATCAAACATCATATAACGAATCCGAACATATATCAATTCGTATCGGCCGATTAACAACTATTCGATTATCATATAAGCAATACCCGGTTAACAACATCCGATCGGTTAATGATTACAAGTCCGGCCAGTTAGCACACTAATTAACATCAATCATTCCAGCAATCAATTAAAAGTAATACGATATCAGATACTAACCGAGATTAAGGATGATCAACAAAAGGGATTTGGCTTCGGATGTGAGGGTCTGCCGTCACACACACAAGGAGCTAGGGTTGAAGAATGACAGCCGGTTACGTGCTTTTACGTATAAATACGTATTACAGAAATGGGCCAAGCCCATCTGAAAGACTGGGCCGAAGGATAAAGTCCCTGGGTCGAAGGATATGTTTCGGGATCCTTCGAACCGACAGTTGATCCTTCGAATCGAAGGATATCCTTCGTGATCCTTCGATCTGCATGTCAAGTTTCGAGTTCTATACTAAGTGTTTTTAATAATAATAATTCTAATATTATATTCTACCAAGTAATCACATATAGGCAACATGACAATACGTTTCATTAAAAACACCACGCGTACAATTCAAGTTCACAATCCAAACAACTAAGCAGTCTAAGTCAACGCGCATTTAATGCGAAAGTGAAAGTCAGAAACTCGAGTTGTCACATTATCCCCAACTAATTGGAAATTTCGTCCCGAAATTTGGTATGCGTTTACTGAGGAAGCTAGGTGAGTCGTATCGTTGACTGGTTTTTCCTGGGGTGTCACATCATCCCCCCGTTGATTTGGAATTTCGTCCCGAAATTCGGTAGTAGTAGCTTCAGCCTCAGTAGTGGTTGCATTGGTTCCGAATAACTGGGGGTACTTTTTTGTCATCCTGTCTTCGCGTTCCCAGGTGTACTCTGGGCCACGTTTGGAGTTCCAACGAACTCGAACAAGAGGGATTCTCTTGTGTTTGAGGACCTTAACATCTCGGTCCGTGATTTCAACTGGTTCCTCGACGAACTGCAACCGCTCGTCGATAGTGAGTTCCTTAAAAGGAACTATAAGGGTCTCATCTGATAGGCACTTCTTCAGATTCGACACGTGGAATACGTTGTGAACTGCACCGAGTTCAGCTGGTAGGTTCAACTTGTAGGCTACCTTGCCAATCTTTTCTGTAATTTCGAATGGTCCGACGTACCGCGGATTTAGTTTGCCCCGTTTGCCAAAACGTACCACACCCTTCCAGGGTGAAACTTTCAATAAAACCCGGTCCCCGACCTCAAATTCCAATGGCTTTCTACGCTTGTCCGCGTAGGCTTTCTGACGGTCGCGTGCTGCCGCCATGCGTTGTCGTATCTGTGCAATCTTTTCTGTGGCGTCCACTACAATCTCTGGACCCGTAATTTGACTATCCCCCACCTCTGCCCAACAGAGAGGTGACCGGCATTTACGTCCGTACAATGCCTCAAATGGAGCGGCTTGAATGCTGGTATGGTAACTGTTATTGTACGAGAACTCCACCAAAGGGAGATGCTTTTCCCAGCCGTTGCCGAAATCAATGACACATGCCCGAAGCATGTCTTCAAGTGTTTGGATCGTACGCTCAGACTGTCCATCCGTCTGAGGGTGATAGGTTGTGCTCATGTCTAGCCGTGAGCCAAAAGATTTATGCATTGCTTGCCATAGTTCCGACGTGAATCGTGCATCGCGATCCGAAATGATAGAATTTGACACTCCGTGCCTTGAAACAACTTCTTTCATGTAGATGTCTGCTAGGGTAGAAAACTTATCCGTTTCTTTGATTGCCAAGAAGTGAGCAGACTTTGTGAGTCGATCAACTATGACCCATATTGTATCGTTTCCATGCTGAGATCTGGGTAAACCCGTGACGAAATCCATGGAAATTTCTTCCCATTTCCATTGAGGTATCTTAGGCTGCTGAAGTAAGCCAGCTGGTTTCTGATATTCAACCTTGACTCTCGCACCGGTCAAGCATTTTCCACGTACGTAGCGATGTGGGCCTTCATGCTAGGCCAGCAATAAGTAGTTCTGATGTAGTGATACATCTTGTCCGACCCTAGATGTACCGAGTAGCGAGACTTGTGAGCTTCATCCGTTACAAGTTCGCGTAGACCGTCGTAAAGTGGGACCCAAATACGCCCCGTTAGATGGTAGGCGCCGTCTGCCTTCTGTTCCATCTGTTGTCGTGAGTCGCGTAAGGCTTCAGCCTTGACGTTTTCAGGCTTCAGTGCTTCTATCTGAGCAGCTCGTATCTGTGCTGGAGGACTAGACTGAATCGTAAGCTGTAGCGCTCGCACGCGCTTAGGTAGAGTGTCCTTCCGACTGAGGGCGTCTGCCACAACATTGACTTTGTCTGGATGGTACATGATGGCGTATTCGTAGTCGCTAAGTAGTTCAACCCATCTTCGTTGACGCATGTTCAAATCCTTCTGCTTAAGGATATGCTCGAGACTCCTGTGATCGGTGTAAATCGTGCACTTGGTACCGTACAGGTAGTGTCGCCATATCTTAAACGCGAAAACAACAGCTCCCAGCTCTAAATCGTGCGTCGTATAGTTCCGTTCATGAACCTTGAGTTGCCGAGAAGCGTAGGCTATCACTTTATCACGTTGCATCAACACACATCCAAGACCCTGGATGGATGCATCACAGTATACCACGAAGTCATCTGTGCCCTCTGGCAATGAGAGAATAGGTGCGCTGCAGAGCCTATCCTTTAAGTACTGAAAAGCGGTTTCCTGAGAATCTCCCCAACGGTAGGTGACACCTTCCTGTGTCAGCATTGTAAGCGGCTGCGCGATCTTGAAGAAGTCTTTGATAAATCACCTGTAGTAACCCGCCAAACCCAAGAATTGGCGTATCTCTGTTGGTGTACGCGGTGCTGGTCTGTTCCTGATCGAATCTATCTTGGATGGATCGACATGGATCGCATCCCTGTTCACTACATGGCCTAAGGAGTGGACTTCACGTATCCAGAAGTCGCATTTAGAAAACTTGGCGTACGTTTGCTCCTTCCGAAAAGTTCCAAGATAAGACGTAAGTGTTGCTCATGTTCTTCCTGACTCTTGGAGTAGATCAGAATGTCGTTGATGGAGACAAGGACAATTTGTCCAGGTAGGGTTTGCACACCCTGTTCATAAGGTCCATAAATACGGCAGGTGCGCTCAATAATATCAAACCATTCATCATATCAAACATGAAGTATAGCAGTTAAAATAATTCATAAAACCCAACATGATTAATGTTCAAACCAAACTTTGTTTGAGTAGCGTAAACATAATAATAAAAATCCAAGACAAGTTATGAGTTCAATTAGCGTTCATTGCGTCTCCTCCTCCTAACATGAAAACTCGACCTCTTGCCTCGTTGCCATTGTTATTGTTGTTTCCCCCGTTGTTGTTGTTATTGTTCCCGTTGCCCTGATTGTTGTTGTTGATGTTCTGGTTCCTGTTTAGCTGCGGGCAGTGTCTCTTGATGTGACCTTCAGCACCACAATTATAGCACCCCTTGTTGCCCTGTTGCTGATTCTGCTGAGCGTGTGGCTGCTGCTGACCCTGGTTCTGGTTCGCAGGACGAGGGCTCCTGCAGTCTTTGGCCTCATGACCCATCTTGAGGCATCTTTGACAACGACCTCTGTTACACTGGCCGCTGTGGTGCCTGTTGCAGTTGTTACATTTCGGAAGATTTCCCCGATATCCTCCCTGTTTGTGACTACCCGAAGAGTGCTGACTGGGGCTTTGATAACCTTCAGTCTTTCGTTGCTGAGCCTGGGACTGGACTGACGCTGATGCTTTACTTGAATCCCCCTCCCATTTTCGCTTATTGTCACTGGGAGTAGCAGTAGTAGCAGACGTAGTAGCAGTAGCAGTAGCGCTGATGCGCTTAGGCAGGCGATTCTGATCCACGGCCTGATCTGTGATGCGATGAGCGAGACGCTGGATCTCCTGGATGTTGTCGAGGTTAGCTGAGGTAACATGGCTCTGAATTTCTGGAGCCAAACCTTTGAGATACAACTCGATACGCTTGTATGGAGGGTCCACCATAGTTGGACACAGCACGGCCAGCTCATTTGACCGTTTAGTATACGCTTCAATCTCTGATCCAACCATTTTCAGATTATACAGCTCGTCTTCCAACTTGTGAATATCTTCACGTGTACAATACTCTCTCTTGATAAGTTCTTTGAATTCGTTCCAGGGTGTGGCGTTAGCAGCTGCCAACCCGAATATCTGCACTTGCGCGTTCCACCAAGTTAACGCGATTCCCTCTAGGGTACCGGTAGCGTATTTCACCCTGCGCTCCTCAGGGCATTCACACATTTCGAATACTGATTCTAGCTTCTCGAACCAGTGAAGGAGTCCAACTGCTCCTTCTGTGCCGCTAAACGTGCTGGGACGGCATTCCATAAAGTTCTTGAATGTGCAGGCAGGTTGTTGCTGAGCGGGTTGACCTATTGTGTACGAATAGGGCAAAGTTAAATACGAGAATTAATGTAGGATCTAAAGATCCTAGTGCCTATACTGCAGGGTATACTACCTGCTTGGGCGGCTGCAACTGCCGCAGCAACGAGAGCCTCTAGCTGGGCTTGAGTCATGGTAATTCGTGCGGCCATTGATCTTCAAATCAAGGGCAACGTAAGTAAAAAAAAAGGGTTCGCGAGTAGTGCGATGACAGAAGAGTGTAGGCACGTAAGTGTTCTCAAGCAATAACAAGTTGTGAGCAAGGTAATGTAAGCATACTACGAGCAAAGTTCTATGCAAATTCTAGCATGTAGGCAATAAACATAAACCTTATTACCTAGGAAGTTGAGTCTTGCACGTGGAGCGAAGCGTCGTTGTGGATCGTTGAGAGCACTGTTCTGGTTATAGTCTGGTTTTAATAAAAACGTTTTTTCCATATTAAAACCAAGTTCTCTATAACCAATGGCTCTGATACCAATCTGTCACACCCCCAAAATCCACACGCGGAGTATCACCGCTTGGGAGCGTGACTGACCAGGACCAAGCCACCAATCATATAGAACATTGTATAAAGTAAAAGTAATTGCAGTATAATTCAGAACAAATCCATATGAAAGGTGTTTCCAAAACATAAGCCAGTTATCAATGTTTAGCGGAAGCGTATATATAAAAATATCCAATGTAAAAGTGTATCAAGTATCATATGGGTTCCATATGATGTTCACGATCCAAGTCCACAACGACCGCGCCTCCAGTGCAAGCTCCCAGTACCTAACGATCTGCGAGGCATGTAAAGGAAAGGATCAACAAAATAGTTGAGCGAGTTCACAGTACGTAAATGCGTAATAGTAAGTAACGGGTGGCTCTACCGGGCCAATAGTAAGTTATACAGGTGGGGGCTTCCCATGTTAAGTGACCACTAGACTATTCGTATTATGACCACGTAGGTGTTATCCCAACCTACGGAAGAAGTAAGTAATGCGTACACGTATGTCTTACGTGCGTATCCTTTGTATCGAGGATAGTAATTTGCATATGACCACGTAGGTGTTATCCCAACCTACGGAAGAAGTAAGTAATGCGTACACGTATGTCTTACGTGCGTATCCTTTGTATCGAGGATAGTAATTGGCATCTGACCACGTAGGTGTTATCCCAACCTACGGAACCACGTAGGTGTTTTCCAACCTACGGAACCGTCCTGACATCCGAGGACTATAATAGGTGATAGTCTAGGAAAAGCGTAGTGTATGTACGTTATTAGTTTATCATCAAGCCTTTAACCCATTCCCACAACCCGGGAATCCCATGCCTTAGTAAGAGTGTGAACTCACCTTGGTTTGCTCGGTATGCTAGGTTATGTACTCACAAGTAATTAATCACGTCCTATTGTATGCATGTATAACAAATCAGTTCATGTTCGCAATGATACGTATGCAAATCGAGTGTCACACAATTGCAAATGTAAACATTCATCATCAAGCATGGCATGTCAAGTAAATCAAACATACATTCCACTATCTTTCGAAAGATGTTTATAACCTACCATCCTTCGAATCCAACCTTATCTTTCGACACATTAGTGATCCTTCGACACATACTAAATATCACAGTTATCTTTCGGACTGGTTGTTATGTTTCGAACCACCAGTCATCTTTCGACCAAATGGCATCTTTCGGTCAACCTAATTATGTTTCGGTCAAATCTATCCTTCGGTCAACAGATATCTTTCGGTTACAACTATGTTTCGACAACTATGTTTCGACTACAAGTATCTTTCGACACATATCAGTTACGTCAACAACAGTTACAATTTCAGAAACCCTAAACATGCTAACAGCCGTCAACAACATTATCGATCAAACAACAATCATGCAGCAATCATAGGATCATCATCAAATCATCATGCAATCATCATAATACTAATACCCATCGTGATCCCTAATTTATGCGTACACCAAGCCGATTAACATAGTATGTCACATTATCGAACCTTATTAACATAACATATGAACACATACCGAAATCTTGAATGAACATACTAACAATCAAACATCATATAACGAATCCGAACATATATCAATTCGTATCGGCCGATTAACAACTATTCGATTATCATATAAGCAATACCCGGTTAACAACATCCGATCGGTTAATGATTACAAGTCCGGCCAGTTAGCACACTAATTAACATCAATCATTCCAGCAATCAATTAAAAGTAATACGATATCAGATACTAACCGAGATTAAGGATGATCAACAAAAGGGATTTGGCTTCGGATGTGAGGGTCTGCCGTCACACACACAAGGAGCTAGGGTTGAAGAATGACAGCCGGTTACGTGCTTTTACGTATAAATACGTATTACAGAAATGGGCCAAGCCCATCTGAAAGACTGGGCCGAAGGATAAAGTCCCTGGGTCGAAGGATATGTTTCGGGATCCTTCGAACCGACAGTTGATCCTTCGAATCGAAGGATATCCTTCGTGATCCTTCGATCTGCATGTCAAGTTTCGAGTTCTATACTAAGTGTTTTTAATAATAATAATTCTAATATTATATTCTACCAAGTAATCACATATAGGCAACATGACAATACGTTTCATTAAAAACACCACGCGTACAATTCAAGTTCACAATCCAAACAACTAAGCAGTCTAAGTCAACGCGCATTTAATGCGAAAGTGAAAGTCAGAAACTCGAGTTGTCACAAAAGACTTCTCCAAGATCGCGCAACCACTTACACTACTGACACAGAAAGGTGTCACCTACCGTTGGGGAGAGTCCCAGGAAACCGCTTTTCAGTACTTAAAGGATAGGTTTTGCAGTGCACCTATTCTCTCATTGCCAGAGGGCACAGACGATTTTGTGGTCTATTGCGACGCATCGATACAGGGGCTTGGTTGCGTATTGATGCAACGGGATAAATTTATTGCTTACGCTTCTCGTCAACTCAAGGTTCATGAACGAAACTACACGACGCACGATTTAGAGCTGGGAGCTGTTGTTTTCGCGCTCAAGATATGGCGACACTACCTGTACGGTACCAAGTGCACAATTTACACCGATCACAGGAGTCTCGAGCATATCTTCAAGCAGAAGGAATTGAACATGCGTCAACGACGGTGGGTCGAGTTACTTAATGATTACGAATGCGCCATCAAGTACCATCCAGGCAAGGCCAATGTTGTGGCTGACGCTCTCAGTCGGAAAGACACTCTACCTAGGCGTGTGCGAGCTCTACAGCTCACCATTCAGTCTGATCTTCCTGCACAAATACGAGATGCTCAGGTGGACGCATTGAAACCCGAAAACGTATAGGCTGAAGCTTTGCGTGCTCAAGGAAACGTTTAGAACAGAAGGATGACGGCGCCTACTATGTAACAGGACGCATTTGGGTCCCACTATATGGCAGTTTACGAGAACTTGTAATGGATGAAGCTCACAAGTCTCGCTACTCGGTACATCCAGGTTCGGATAAAATGTACCACGACATCAGAACAACTTACTGGTGGCCTAGCATGAAAGCCCTCATCGCAACGTACGTCGGCAAATGTTTGACTTGTGCGAGAGTCAAGACAGAGTACCAGAAACCCTGAGGCCTACTGCAACAACCCAGGATACCACAGTGGAAATGGGAAGAAATTTCCATGGATTTTGTTACTGGCCTGCCTAGATCACAGCGCCGGAATGATACTATATGGGTGATCGTGGATCGACTCACCAAGTCTGCACACTTCCTGGCTATTAAGGAAATGGATAAGTTCTCCACCCTCGCAGACATCTATCTTAAAGAAGTTGTTTCAAGGCACGGGGTGCCCACCTCCATCATCTCGGATCGGGACGCACGATTCACGTCAGAGCTATGGCAAGCGATGCACAAAGCGTTTGGCTCTCGTTTAGACATGAGCACAGCATATCACCCTCAGAAGGATGGGCAGTCTGAGCGCACGATTCAAACTCTAGAAGACATGCTTCGAGCGTGTGTTATCGATTTCGGCAACGGCTGGGAAAAGCACCTCCCTTTAGTGGAGTTTTCATACAATAACAGTTACCACACCAGCATTCAAGTCGCTCCATTCGAGGCATTGTACGGACGTAAATGCCGGTCACCTCTCTGTTGGGCAGAGGTGGGGGATAGTCAGATTACGGGTCCAGAGGTTGTAGTGGACGCCACAGAAAAGATTGCACAGATACGACAACGCATGGCGGCAGCACGCGACCGTCAGAAAGCCTACGCGGATAAGCGTAAGAGGCCATTGGAATTTCAGGTCGGGGACCGGGTTTTACTTAAAGTCTCACCCTGGAAGGGTGTGGTTCGATTTGGTAAACGAGGCAAACTCAATCCACGGTATGTTGGACCGTTCGAAATCACTGAAAGAATAGGCCCAGTAGCCTACAGATTGAACCTACCAGCTGAACTCGGTGCAGTTCACAATGTATTTCACGTGTCGAATCTGAAGAAGTGCCTGTCAGATGAGACCCTCATAGTTCCTTTTAAGGAACTCACTATCGACGAGCGGTTGCAGTTCGTCGAGGAGCCAGTTGAAATCACGGACCGGGATGTTAAGGTCCTCAAACACAAGAGAATCCCTCTTGTTCGAGTTCGTTGGAACTCCCGACGTGGCCCAGAGTACACTTGGGAACGCGAAGACCAAATGAAAGAAAAGTACCCCCAGTTATTCGAAAACCGTGCAACCACTACTGAGACTGAAGCTACTACTACTGAATTTCGGGACGAAATTCCAAATCAACGGGGGGATGATGTGACACCCCAGGAAAACCAGTGAACAGTACAGCTTACCTAGCTTCCTCAGTGAGTGCGTACCAAATTTCGGGACGAAATTTCTTTTAAGCTGGGGATAATGTGACAACTTGAATTTCCAAGATTCTTATTTCGCATTTATTGCACGTTCATGTGTTGTTTAGTTGTTTAATTCAATATAACGTTTTGATACAATGAAGTGTATTGTGTGATTGTGCATGGTTATGAGTTAATTGTGATAAACCTGTCAAATATGTAAACTTGGTGGTGAAACTATGAAATG
Organism: Helianthus annuus; assembly: GCF_002127325.2. Taxonomy (NCBI): domain Eukaryota; kingdom Viridiplantae; phylum Streptophyta; class Magnoliopsida; order Asterales; family Asteraceae; genus Helianthus; species Helianthus annuus. Next base: position 109,176,407 of record NC_035449.2, on the reverse strand, counting down.
GTTATGAGATGGTGTACATGTGTAAAATATGATACTTAGGGATGCATAGAGCAATTAGTGAAACTTTGATCATTGTTAACCCTAATCCCTTTCACTAATCATCTTTCACAAACCAAAACACGTACTATACTCTCTAATTCCCTAGCAATCATCACCATCATCATTGGCAAGCTATTCATCACTTTCGATTCCACATTTCTTTAGGATCATCACAAGGTAAATGATTATTGTTTATTGATTTCTTGATTCTATCAAATGATTATTGTTTATTGATTTCTTGATTATGTGTTCATGGAAAACCCTAGTTTCTCATGTGATATTCTGTGATTTGATCCTGGATAGTTGAGATTATGACGATGATTAGATGCATGCTTGATAGGTTATCATTGTGATGATTGTTGTTGTTTAGCATCGGTCGAATAATTTTGTTTTCTGCCGTCGATATGATTGGATTTAGGGTTTGCTTGAGCATAAGAACGTAACTGCATAAGGATATACGTAACTGCTTTAATCACAAAGATCGTAGAATTGAAATTGTTGTCTGAGTTTCTGTGCATAATTGAGTCTCTGAGTTTTGAATAACATGCTAGGTCCGAGTTTATGCTTAGAAGCCTTAGCCCGACTTTTGTTTAAGACACATATTATCTGAGTTTCATATGTTTCCTATATCCGAATTTTGGTTGATATTATATGGTCCGAAGTATAATCAGGAAGCCCTAGGCCGAGTTTCCTTTATATATTGCTAGTCCGAGTTTTTAATGGCTTTCCTTGTCCGACTTTTAGCTTTAACATAAACATGTCCGAGTTTTATGAGATGAGCAAGGGTCCGAGCTTTACAAGGGGGTGTTGATGTCCGAGTTTAAACCCCTTTATGTTGTCCGAGTATTGATTAATGGGAGGGTGGTCCGAGTTTGTGACCCCCTTGATCATTGTCCGACTTTAAACCCCCACCCCCATGGTCCGAAATTTTTATAATATGCCATATCTTGTCCGAGTTTGTAATGGGAGCCATGCTCCGACCTTGTTACTTGTTTTATATGTCTGAACTTCTTTTATATACATATATCAAGGGTCCGAGTTTCATGAGGAAACCCCCCCCCCCATGTCCGACTTTTCACATGTAGTCAGAGTTTCTAAGTCCTTGTCTCCTGTCCGACCTTCTTGTGATGCAAAGGAGTCCAAAGTTTGTTAAGTGGATTGTGTTGTCCAAGTTCTGTTGGTTTTATATGCTGAATAAGTAAATAAGTGTTCTGTTATGACAAATACCAATGATTAAGCTTCCTGTATACTTCTGTATATAGTTTCATGCAACTGTTCATGTATGCTTATAACAGAATGATTCGATATATGATTTCATGATTTTGATTGCAACTGCATGATCCTGTACACAACAAACACACACAACACAATCGCTTGGATATCAAAGATGTGTAAACCCTAATTCGATGCAAACACTTACATCGTGTCATGTGTAATATAACCTAGGTCGTGTGTAACGGACTTAGACACTTAACAAACCATAGAAGCAATAACATACCGAGCAAACCAAGGTGAGTTCACACCCTTACTAAGGCATGGGATTCCCAAGGGCTTGGGAATGGGATTGAAGGAATAAGGTTGAATAGATTCGTACTGACACTAATACTACACTACCATACCACTGTCCTCGGTTGTGCAGGACACATACTTATGCTACTCACTGTCCTCGGTTGTGCAGGACACATACTTATGCTATTCACTGTCCTCGGTTGTGCAGGACACATACTTACAATCTACATAGACTTATACTTACTACTATCCTCGGTTGTGAAGGATACTTATACTTACTACTATCCTCGGTTGTGAAGGATACTTATACTTACTACTATCCTCGGTTGTGAAGGATACTTATACATACTACTATCCTCGGTTGTGAAGGATACTTATACTAAATTACTATCCTCGGATGTGAAGGATACTTATACTTATTACTATCCTCGGTTGTGAAGGATACTTATGGTTACGAATAGTCTAGTGGTTATACAACATGGGAACCCCCCACCAATAGAACGTACTAACGGCCCAGTAGAGCCACCTGTTACATACGAACTTACTATTACGCATTTACTTTCTGTGAACTCGCTCAACTAGTTGTTGATCCTTTGTTACATGCCTTGCAGGTCGTTAGGTGTATGGAGCTTGCACAGGGAGGAGCAGGTCGTTGTGGGCTTGGATCGTGATTATCCTGTTAAACACTTTTGATGTTTGATACTTATTTACGATGGGTTTTATTAATACGCTTCCGCTAAACAAAGATAACTTTCTTATGATTCGAAACACCTTTCATATGGATTTGGTTTGGTTTAAATGACAACTACTTTTATTATATGTATTGTTCTGTATGATTGGTGGCTTGATCCTGGTCAGTCACGCTCCCAAGCGGTGATACTCCGCAGGTGGATTTTGGGGGTGTGACAGTAAGCACGTAGGTATTCTCATGTAATAAAGTCATGTGTATCTAAGCGAAATGCGAGCAAAGTTCTAAGCAGTTCTAGCATGCAGGTAATAAACATAAACCATATTACCTAGGATGTCGAGTCTTGCACGTGGAGCGAAGCGTCGTTGTGGATCGTTGAGAGCACTGTTCTGGTTATAGTCTGGTTTTAATTAAAACGTTTTCCCATATTAAAACCAAGTTCTCTATAACCAATGGCTCTGATACCAATCTGTCACACCCCCAAAATCCACCTGCGGAGTATCACCGCTTGGAGGCGTGACATGACCAGGATCAAGCCACCAATCATATTGAACATGTAATTAAGTAATAATAAAATCCATCAATACGAAAGGTGTTCATCAAAAACCAATGTGAATAAGTGTAGCGGAAGCATTAAAGGAAAACCCAAACATAAGGGTTAACGTATGAAATATCATAAGTATTTAGTAAGCATTCACGAATCCTTGTCCACAACGACCCGCTCCTCCTTGTGCAAGCTCCATATGATACCTAAGGTCCTACAAGGCATGCAGCAGAGAGTCAACAACTAGTTGAGCGAGTTCACAGAAAGTAAGTTCGGTAATAGTAATTGTATGTGTCGTATTATGTTCGTTCATTGTTCATGTATAGTATTGGTTTCCATCGCAGCCCTCTAGGCATGTATGCGAAGATTAAGGAAAGTTCTCAAGTATTCTAGACTATGTATATTTGTATCGCTGGCCACCCTGGCATGTGTGCGAAGTTTAGTATGTATAGTTCGCAGCCTCCCTAAGGCATGTGTGCGAAGATCAGTCATAATATCGCAGCCAACCCTTGGCATGTTCTTGAACTAAAGTGGTCAACCACGTCCTAACAGGGTTACCATACAAGTCAGGTTTGGTTTAAGTAATGCACGTATGTATCACATAAGTTAACACGTTGCAAGCATGCAAGGATCATGGTAAACACGTAACAGTCAAACATAACATTCTCAACTTGTGCGACCCGGATGGTTGGGCCATCAAGCTTGTGCGAGCCCAACCATCTTGTGCGATTTAATGTCCAAGCCCAACAAATCCTCGGCCCAACATACAAGCAAACAGTTTTAACATATACGGCCCAAATATCATAACAAACTAATAATATAATCTCGGCCCAATTAATATTCGTGAGTGACTTGTACGATCCAATAACATAAATAATACAATTAGTATATCGGCCCAATAAGGTACACCTTGTGCGAATCAGATGGGCCTGGTCGGTCAGGTTGGGTTGTGCGATTAGGGAACTTGGGCTGCTCGGCCCAACAGCATAACGCTCAACTTGTGCGATCAGTGTGGGCTTGTATGTTTGTGTCTTGGGCTTCTAAGGCCCAACAGCTAAACAACATTACCCCTTGTGCGACTGGGCATGCCTTGTGCGACTGGAGACCCCTTGTACGATCAGGGCCTCTTGTGCGACCGGATTAGCTTGTGCGTTCGGATCAGATCTTGCATGATCTGATCTTGTGCGATTCCGGTCTTGTGCGATCCTTAACAAACTTCCGGATGTCATGCAATCGGTTACAAGCTTTAAACAGTTTCCATATTTACAATCAATTAACAAAATCAAAGATTCTATCCCAATCCTATATCGATCAAACAAGCATAATTCACATGTTTTTCTCAAGAACCCTTACCGAATCATACATGAACACATCTTATGAAAATTTATCCGAATTAAACCTGATCATCTATCCGAGTTCTACTATATTACAGCCGGTTAATTCAAGCATCATGTGATTAACAACTCATAACAGCCGATTACTAGATCATGCATTCCAAAACGTATAAACATTATTGAACATGTAAATCAAGTGTACATGGGATCCGATTATCAAGAACACTATCATTTAACATAAACAATCATGTTAATCAAGAACCCTAGATCATCATGCAAGGCTATTACAAACACACATCAAAACATCAAGCACGATTAATTAATCATACTAACCGAGTAGAGAAGGAACAGCAGTTGATCCGAGCAAGAGGATGATCTTGTGCCGTCGGGTTTGAGCGAGAGAGAAAGAGAGGAAAGCTAGGGTTTGTGTGTGAGGATGATTTGCCAAAGTGTGTGAAAATTACCAACACCCCTGTGTTATTCGTGTAAAGTAGGTTGGCCGAAATCCACTTAGGCTGCCCATAAGGGGCCGCGTCCAAATGTAAAGCCCAAGTGGGCTTGTGCGGTCGAGCGGTGTTGTGCGATTGGGCTTGAATACATAGAAACACATAACATATCGTACATTCGTTCAATACACATATGACATAATCACAACATACAATAATCCTAACAATCATTCATCAAATCAACAAGGTTCACACAAGCACGTAACATTTACACAAAGTAGGTCTAAAGTTCGAGTTGTCACAATTAAGAAAAGAAATTGGATATCTGTTAAGCAAGGGGCATCTAAAAGAATTGTTGGGAAGAAAAAAGCAAAGGACTCAGGATCCTGAAAGGATCCCTGAAAAGGCTCCAGCCCCTCCGGCTAATGCACAAGTGATCAACTTTATTTCCGGAGGATCAGATATTTGTGGTACATGCTTCTCGGCAGCCAAAAGGCATGCAAACGAAGCAAAAATGGATAATGGAGAAAGACCTATTCGAACATCAAGTGTCTCGGAAGGAAAGACGATAACGTTTGATGAGGATGATCGCATTAACATCCAGGATCCTCATCATGATAGCCTAGTTATTACTCTCTTTATTTCTAACCATTTTGTCCGCAGGATCCTTATCGACGGAGGAAGCTCAGTAAACATTATCCAGCTTGATGTGCTAAAGAAAATGGGTATCCCAGAATCAGACATCACACCAAGATCCTCCGTGCTTGTGGGATTCAGTGGAGAAACGAAGAAAACTCTGGGGGACATCAAACTCCCAATCTACGTGGAAGGATTACATAATTATCGAAAATTTTGTGTTATTGACTGTTTATCTTGTTGCAATGTTATCCTTGGCAGGCCCTGGATACATGATATGAAAGCAGTCCCATCCACCTACCATCAATGTGTGAAACTCCCTAGCCCATGGGGGATAATCAAGATCGATAGTGATCAGCAGGAGGCTAAGGATTGTTATACCTCATCCATGAAGCCAACCTCGAAGCCAAGGGAACAATAGCAATTACAGATTCCTCCAAGGAATGTCTTGGAGGCAAGGGAACAAGATGTGGACGAAATCCTCTTGGATCCTGGTGATCCTGAATCAAAAATCTATATCGGATCAGGGATCCTTGGCAAGATGAAAGAAGACATAATATCCTTCCTCAAAAGAAGAAAATCTACCTTTGCATGGAAACATGAAGATATGACAGGTATATCTAAGGATATTATTGTTAGGGCTGGATTTTTATAATACATGATCCTTACATGTGATCCTAACCAGTGATGCTTGTTTCTTTGGCAGATAGTGATCCTCAGCAGAGTTCCAGGATCAGGATCACGGACCATCATAGGATCCTCATGCTAACAGTTGCTTTCATTGAACTTAATGTCATTTTGCAGGAATGTCTAGCAGGATCCGCTCTTAGCATCACAATCAAGGGACGCGTCTTTACAACTTTGGCATATGCTTAATCAGAGATGAACGTTGTGAAGGATATGGAAACTTGGCATGATTTAAGGGCGATAATTTAGGCTAGATTTACTTTTATTTCTAAAGGGGTAATGAGCTGATTATTAGTTTGTTTACCTAAAATAGGCCACTCACACTTGTATATATAACACTCTTCCCCATTCGGAAGACACACAACACATTTCTCACACGCTTAGACACTCGATACTATAGTGATCCTTGTACTCAGCTCATTATCATCCAAAGTTGTAACCATTTTTTGTTATATTGAAGTTTGGTGATCGGTAGTTGCCATCACCCGAGGTTTTTTATGCCGGAGATCATACATTGATCAAGGGCTTTTTCCTCGTATAAATCCTTGTGTCACTTGCATATTTCTTACTAAAGTGATCCTTTACTTTTTCAACAAACCAAGCATCATTCCCCGTTTACTTAGAGTTTGGTTGCATTATCCTTGTGTGATTTTTGGCCAAAACAGTTTGGCGCCCACCGTGGGGCAATTGGTGCTTCATTCATAAGAAAACTTTCTGTTCGAAATCATTTCAAAGAGTTACATGGCTTCATCATTGAAGAATACATCCACAGCGATGTCGGCAATCAATTCATCTACTGGCATTCCACCTTTGCCTCCACCACCAGCTGGATCTCAGAAAAATGCTGAGAAGAGACCAACTTCTATCTCCTCTAAACCATCATCTTCTACTCTAACTTCTTCTGTTCCCAGTACTAGTGATATATTTACTTTGATTTTGCAGATGAGGGATCGTATGCAGCAGCAGGATGAAACTAATGACAGGATCCTCAGAGAAATCGGAGATCTCAAAAGGCAAAAGAAAACGGCAGAGGATCATTCCCCACTAATGCCCAAATCTTTGAATTTTGATACTCCAATGATTATTTCTCAGCCATCAGAGGTCCCAGACATTCAATATATGGGTGGATCAAGAGGAGTGCATTTCGGCCCAGCAACAATGACTCAGGCATCAGGATCATATTTCCAACCGGCGGGATCCTACGCCCAGCATTTGGGATCCTTCATGAGCTTAGGATCCTCCTTTGTCCCAGGATCATCCTGGGTTCAAGGATCCTCCTTCGTTCTGGGATCATCCCAGGTTCAAGGATCCTCCTTTGTTCCAGGATCATCCTAGGTTCAAGGATCCTCCTTCGTCCTAGGATCATCCCAGATTCAAGAATCCCTACAGATACTAGGACCCTTGAAGAATTTGCAAACAGGAAGCCTAGATGTCCATCAAGGAGATTTTATTCCAATGCAGACCATTGCTTCCACTGGTCCATCCATTATCCCAGAATCCCAGCAATATGGATTCACACCCAATGTTCCTAACTTGAACCCGATGGGAGGTAACACCTTAAATAATTATCTTACCACTAACCATGGATTCGTGCAGGATACAGGTATCAATCATGCTATGGCCAGGGAGTTACAGAAGCTGAAGGATATGATCTCAAGTGTTCCAGGGGTAGTCAAGCCTATCCCGGAGATTGCAGATGGAAGCCATAAGGTATCTCGTTTTGCACCACCAATTTGTGATGCAGAGGTACCCAAAAGGGTCCATATCCCTACTATGAAGCTGTATGATGGTACAACGGATCCTGAGGAGCACATAGCACAATACAGGGAGAGGATGGAGATCAATCCAATCCCAGAAAAGTTAAAGGAAGCATGCCTATGTAAAGGATTTGGATCCACCCTTACTGGATCAGCTCTTAAATGGCTGCTAAGTCTTCCCCCTTACTCTATCACTTCATTTGCTAATTTAGTTAATTTGTTCAATAATCAATTCTCTTGTAGTAGAAAATTTGAAAGATTAACTAGTGATTTATATAGGGTAACTCAAAGTCATAATGAATCATTAAGGGATTATATAACTAAATTCAGTAAAGAATCCTTGCACATTCCCAACTTGGATATGGCCACGGCTGTTGAGGCCTTCAAAATGGGACTGCTTAAGGATTCATTGTTCTATGATGATCTTGTTATGACACCGTGCAGGAACCTAGATGAAGTAAGAACTCGGGCACTAAGGTTCATCCGGCTAGAGGATGACAAGAGGATCCAGGAGAGGCAAGTAGGATCCTCAAAACAGGAAAAACAAGGATCCTCTTTCAAGAACAATAAGTTCAAATCCTACCATAGAAATGACAACCAGAACGTGCATGCTGTTGACCAGGAAGAGGATGATGAGGATTATCCTCCGATTTCTGAATATTGTTTTTCTGTTGACAATCATGAACTAATCCTTGCAATGCAGAATCTAGGAGAAAAAGCCAGATGGCCCAGAAAGAATGACAAACCATCCGGGACTAAAGACAAGTCAAAGTGGTGTGCATACCACGAGGATTTCGGGCATCTAACTGAAGAATGCATAGCATTAAGAAAAGAAATTGGATATCTGTTAAGCAAGGGGCATCTAAAAGAATTGTTGGGAAGAAAAAAGCAAAGGACTCAGGATCCTGAAAGGATCCCTGAAAAGGCTCCAGCCCCTCCGGCTAATGCACAAGTGATCAACTTTATTTCCGGAGGATCAGATATTTGTGGTACATGCTTCTCGGTAGCCAAAAGGCATGCAAACGAAGCAAAAATGGATAATGGAGAAAGACCTATTCGAACATCAAGTGTCTCGGAAGGAAAGACGATAACGTTTGATGAGGATGATCGCATTAACATCCAGGATCCCCATCATGATAGCTTAGTTATTACTCTCTTTATTTCTAACCATTTTGTCCGCAGGATCCTTATCGACGGAGGAAGCTCGGTAAACATTATCCAGCTTGATGTTCTAAAGAAAATGGGTATCCCAGAATCAGACATCACACCAAGATCCTCCGTGCTTGTGGGATTCAGTGGAGAAACGAAGAAAACTCTGGGGGACATCAAACTCCCAATCTACGTGGAAGGATTACATAATTATAAAAAATTTTGTGTTATTGTGTAGGATCGGACTTCGACCTAAATGAGTCGTTCGGAAGAGCTCAAATCCGTTTCAGCGGCGGAAACAAAGAAACGGATGTATACACAGCTTGTTTCACACTTTAATCCTCTCATATATTGATATTACAAACAATTACAGTAAGAGGAAATACCGGCAGCACCTCGGTATCAATTCTGAACAACCGTTACAAATGAAAATGACAACAACCTATTTATACTATTTCTGGTCCACTCCAACGTCACGTCCGAATAAGCGGACCAGACCTTAAGTTCTGGACCTCTCCAACGGCATGTCCGTATAAGCGGTCCAGAACATTGCCGTATAAGTGGTCCAGCCCCTAAAACCCCTAAACTCTCTAATTTTCTCGTAAATCACGCCCTAATCTATACAATACAATGTAAGACTCGATCTAAGACGAAATCAACAGATGTCGTGCACCAACAGACTCCCCCTCAGATGTTGATGGAGTCGACTGTCGAGTCACAACAATGCTGTGTCTTCACATCTTCAGTCTTGATCAGTCTTTAGACTTCTCTCTCTCTGTCTTCAGACTCCCCCTCTCGATTTGCTGGCATTCCTTTGATCTTCAGCAACATCTTCAGGATCGACGTCTGGCTTTCCTGCAAACACTCTACCTCAGAGTAAATTTCTTTCACATATATTTATCAAACATATGAACTTACACCAATTCAGATTCTCATTCAAAACAAACACAGATATTTTGATGAACCACTTGACAGGGTTAGATTATGAAATCAATTAATTTCACACACACACTCCCCCTCAAGTATTGCTCATCATGTTTAGCACTTGGAATTTTGAAAATCAGCTATCCAACATCAGTTGTCGAAAATCTTTTTGAATTTTCAAAATTTATGCTAAAACACACTAAAAATCTTTTTGTATTTTGAAATAAAGAAACTAAAATGCAGAAATAAACTATTTACAAACAATATTTTTTGTGAGCTCGTGCAAGAGGATCATATCAGTTTTGAGACAAATCACCAACACCGTTAAGCTTTAAACATTCTCAGTTCTAAACAATTTACCTAGATTGTCAGTATGTTTGTCCACTTAAATTTTCAACACAAATTTCAATCGATTCGAGATACGATATTAATGTTTTAGAGACTTAAACTTAATTGTGTATCACTCCACTTGAATATACTCCCGTATCCAGATCCCAAATATTCAGTCTTACAGGTGAGTATACCACAGATGATATCTGTAAAGGGGTAATGTGCGAGGGCCGTGAGAGCTCAGGTCGATACTTCCGTATACGCAGAGAGATGACGGCTTCGACTTTTGGTGGGTCCCCTTTAGAGGATCTTTTTGCATTTCAACAGCAGCGACTATCAATTTTATTGTTTCATCAGCATGCTGAGGGCGGCGCTTTTTCAAGCATTTGCAGAAAGTATTATCCGGGGACTAGGTCAGTACTTCCATACAGCAGAAGTCCCGGGATAATACCCCAGATATCACTGAGTATAAAGACCTAGTATCTCAGAATACGGGACCTTTCAAACAAGATTTCGGGGGTTACCCATATATCCAAGAATAGTTACCCACGAATTAAGCAAGTTTGATTTAGGTTTATATCTCGTTTCAATTTACTAAATGTACGAAAATCTACTGACACATCCGCAGTAAGATCGTTTAACACTTTTTAACTTTTCATTTCTTTAGCGTGTCGTGATAGTCCACTGATGTACTATCATTTCCTCTTTTTCGCAACAAAACTCATTTTTGAATTTTATCATGTTTTTGGCTTTTTCAAATTTTCTGATGTTTTTGGATTTTCTAAAAATTCTTACTCCCCCTAAAATTCAAATACATCTAAAGAAAATTGAAAACAAACTGTACAGAACATGACAACTGATATCAAAGCACTTCAATTCTCCATCCGTTTGGCTTAAACAATCAGAACTCCCCCTCACAACAAACTATTTTCCCATAATGATTTCAAAACACTTAAGTTTGTTTTAATCAGAATGGTTTTTCCGGAAAATAAGTTTAGTTGGTTTTATCTTTTGTAAAATGGGGTTCAAATCATCACTTTGTTTACCAAATTCTTGAATGATAAGTAAATCAAGTCCAATTCAATGACCTTGATTTAACCACTTGTAAGATCTACACCAATTACTACCATACAACCACTTGTAAGTTTAGCAATTCAAGCTCTTCAAACCTGTTTTTCAACCAATTACCATCTTTAGGTTGAATTCTCAAGATGCCGATTCCTACTCCTCGCTTACAAACCTGGGAGTTCCGGCAAGTCCTGCAACTTCACAAACAGATTTAGAAAGATGCCGATTCATGATCCGCAATACCATCTTGGGATCTCCGGCAAGTCAGGATTTTATTCTTGGAAAAATATATCCACCCAAGCCTGACCATCCTTGGGTGTAACCTCATCATTTTCATCCCTCTTTTCAACCGACTTGTAAACCCATCCTTTGGAAGCATAAAACTCCTGAATGCTTTGGGCCTTACCACTGGCCATTCTTCCAAAGATGCGTTTTACATTGCCGTTGAAAGTTTTTTCAACATCAATTTTCTTTTTGTCTGAATAAAATTGATTTGGAACATCAACTTTTCCGATTTTAGATTTGTAATTTTTAGCATGTAGTGGCGGAAAATTCACATCGTCCACTTTCGGAGTTTTCTTTACAACCTTTCCTTCAACACATGGTTCCTCTGATTTTATGGAATCAGATTCATCACCAGAACTGTTACCTGAACCTTTCACAACCCATTTCTGATTTGATTCTTTGGCTATGCGTTTGGAAGCACTCTTTGAAGATTCTCCTTTTTCATAAGTTGAATTCTCAAATCCTGTAAACTTCCGGGTTGATAGTTCAGTCGTTTCAACAACTTTGTCTTTCATTTTTCTTGAGATTTCCTGTTTTGGTCTGAATGTCATCGGACAATCTTTCGCAAGATGACCAACAGCTTTACACTGAAAACAGGATCTCTTTTCAACCTTCTTTAGAACTTCGGTCTTCTTTGGTTCTTCTTGCTTCTTGGCAAGGAATTCCTGATTTGTCTGATTTCTGAATAATTTTTCTTTTTCAGCTTCCGAAGTTTTCCCTGAAACAAACACATTTTTTTGTTTATAAAATTTTTCATTTTTATAGTTTTTCGGTGGAATAAAACCGAGACCTTTCTTTTTGAAATTACGATTGTGACAACTCGAGTTTCTGATTTTCACTTTCGCACTTGATGCGTGTTGACTTTGACTGTTTAGTTGTTTGTATTGTGAATTGGAAGTTGTACGTGTTGTGTTTTAATGAAACGATTGTCATTTGGCCTATATGTGATTACTTGCTGTGGTAGAAAATAATGTTAGGATTATTATTAAAACACTTAGTCTAGATCGGAACATGTCATACAGTTCGAAGGATTCGAAGGACCACAAAGGATGACCTTCGATTCGAAGACCCCGAAACATATCCTTCGAGCACGAAACATATCCTTCGAGCACGAAACATATCCTTCGATATGTTTCGGCCCAGTCTTTCCAATGGGCTTGGCCCATTACTGTGATACGTATATATGGGAGTGCATGTAAACTGATGGTTATTTTTCTAAGAAAAACCCTAGTTCCTTTGTGTGTGTGCGACGGCAAAGCAGACTTAGTCCCTGTTCGAAGGATTTTATTTCCGCAACCCCGATTTCCGGTTAGTGTGTGATGTTGTTTATGATGTATGATTTCATGATTGATCAATGGTCTTGCAATATGTTGTTTTTATGTTGTCATGAATCGGATAAGCTAGGTTTAGCAAATATAATTGGATTGAATAGTCATGATTACTAGGATGTTGTTGTTGATCGGTTAGCAAATCGGTCAAACTTGTTTGATTAATCGGCCGGATTGTTTGTATACGAATTGGATATGTATGTTAATCAGGTTGATAATCGGCTGAATATGGTAATCGGACATGTTTATGTAATCGACACCTATGTGTAAGTTGGATAGTTTAAATAATCTTGTTATTCAGATTAGGGTTCTTGATAAACATGGGAATTATGCTTGTTTGATCTGGTTGATGTTAACTGATTTGTGATATTGGTGTTAATTGATAATCACAGCAAAACTTGGAAACTTGTAACGTAACTGATATCCATCGAAAGATATCAGTTACTCGAAACATGGTAGTAACCGAAAGATACCGAAAGATACTAGATGTTCGAAACATAGTGTTGACCGAAGGATAGCAATGACCGAATGATAACATTAAGTTCGAAACATAACATTCTGTTCGAAAGATAGCTATGATACCTGTTAGTCGAAAGATCTCTAATGTGTCGAAAGATGACCATGAATTGAATGATAGCTGATGTTCTACTGTGAAATAATACGTGTTGTGTCGATATGCAAACTGACTGTTATGTGAACATTAAATTGCATGCGTATCGTTGTGAACATGAACTGATTTGTTATACGTGCATACGATAGGACGTGAATAAATTACTTGTGAGTGCATAACCTAGCATACCGAGCAAACCAAGGTGAGTTCACACAGCCAAGGCATGGGTTCCCAGGGTGGGAATGGGTTGGATGATTACTTGTGCATACTTTGATACTGTAACGAACGATTAAACTGTTGATGCTTACGAACTACTCAACTGCCTTCGCACCCACCCTGGTCGGTAAAGACTATGGTCGCGAACGAACTGATAAATTGCCTTCGCACACACCCTGGTCGGTAAGGACTATGGTCGCGAACTAACGAACATAATCTTCGCACACATGCCTGTGAGGCCGCGATGGAACTGATACGATACGAAACTTAATTGAACAAACGCACTATTACCCAAACTAAACTATAAACTGTGAACTCGCTCAACTAGTTTGTTGATTATCTGCTGCATGCCTTGCAGGACCTTAGGTACTTATGGAGCTTGCACTGGAGGAGCGGGACGTTGTGGGCAGTGGATTATGAACGCTATGTTTAAACATTTCGAATAATTGAACTTATGGTTTACTTGGGTTATTTACTTATGCTTCCGCTACTGATACTATGTTTGTTTTGAAACATCAATTGTATTGAATGAGGTTTTACGAACTACTTTATTTATGTTATGCTATGTTCAATATGATTGGTGGCTTGATCCTGGTCAGTCACGCTCCCAAGCGGTGATACTCCGCAGGTGGATTTTGGGGGTGTGACAGATTGGTATCAGAGCCATTGGTTATAGAGAACTTGGTTTTAATATGGAAAAACGTTTTTATTAAAACCAGACTATAACCAGAACAGTGCTCTCAACGATCCACAACGACGCTTCGCTCCACGTGCAAGACTCAACTTCTTAGGTAATAAGGTTTATGTTTATTGCCTACATGCTAGAATTTGCTTAGAACTTTGCTCGTAGTATGCTTACATTACTTTGCTCACAACTTGTCATTGCATGAGAATACTTATGTGCTTACACTCTTCTGTCATCGCACTATTCGCGAACCTTTCTCACTTATGTTGCCTTTGATGTGAAGATCAATGGCCGCACGAATTACCATGACTCAAGCCCAGCTAGAGGCTCTCGTTGCTGCGGCAGTTGCAGCCGCCCAAGCAGGTAGTACACCCTGCAGTATAGACACTAGGATCTTTAGATCCTACATTAATTCTCGTACTTAACTTTGCCCTATTCGTACATAATAGGTCAACCCGCTCAGCAACAACCTGGGTGCACATTCAAGAATTTCATGGACTGTCGTCCTAGCTCGTTCAGTGGCACGGAGGGAGCAGTTGGACTCCTCCACTGGTTTGAAAAGCTCGAGTCGGTTTTCGAAATGTGTGAATGCCCTGAGGCTCGCAGGGTGAAGTTCGCCACTGGCACACTTGAAGGGATTGCGCTCACTTGGTGGAACGCACAAGTGCAGATCTTAGGGTTGGCAGCTGCTAACGCCACACCCTGGAATGATTTCAAAGAACTGATCAAGCGGGAATACTGCACGAGAGAAGACATTCACAAGTTGGAGGATGAGTTGTATAACTTGAAAATGGTTGGTTCGGAAATCGAAGCTTACACCAAGAGATCGAATGAGTTGGCTGTGTTATGTCCAACTATGGTGGACCCTCCTTACAAGCGTATCGAGTTGTATCTCAAAGGATTGGTGCCAGAAATACAGAGCCACGTTACCTCGGCTAACCTCAACAATATCCAGGAAATACAGCGTCTCGCTCACCGCATCACCGATCAGGCAGTGGATCAGAATAAACTGCCAAAGCGTGTCGGCGCTACTGCTACAGCTGTTATTTCAGTCACTCCCACTGCTGCTACTTCTGCCACACCCAGCGAGAATAAAAGAAAGTGGGACGGGGATTCCAGCAGGGGATCAGCGTCTGTTCAGTCCCAAACTCAGCAACGTCGCACCAACGATTACCAGAGTCCGAGTCAGCAGTCATCGGGCAGTCAGGGACATAGTGGTTATAAGGGAAATCACCCGTGGTGTAACAGGTGCAACAAACACCACAGTGGAAGATGTCGCAGGAGTCAATGTCAAAGATGCCACAAGATGGGCCATGAGGCCAAAGATTGTAGAAGCGCGCGACCAGTGAATCAGAACCAGCAACTTCCACCGCCAGCTCCACAGAATCAGCAGCAGCAGCCACAGCGTGGAAACCGGGGGTGTTTCCAGTGTGGGGCTGAAGGTCACTACAAACGCGATTGTCCCCAGTTGAACCAGAATCGCAATAACAACAACAACCAGGGCAACGGGAATAACAACAATCAGGGTAATGGTAACAACAATAATGGGGGCAACAACAACAATAACAACGGCAATGAAGCTCGTGGTCGAGCATTTGTGTTGGGTCGAGGAGATGCAGTGAATGATCCTAACGTAGTTATGGGTAAGTTCCTTCTCGACGATATTTACGTTACTGTCTTATTTGATTCGGGTGCTGATACAAGTTATATGTCACTGAAAATGGGTAAATTATTAAAACGTACACCAACACCCCTAGACACCAAACACGTCGTAGAACTAGCCAATGGTAAAAGTGTAGAAGCCACACAGGTAGTCAAGGGTTGTAGTATTGTTCTAGCGGGTCAGACTTTCTCGATTGATCTCATACCCATAGTTTTGGGTAGTTTCGACGTCGTCATCGGTATGGATTGGCTATCCCAACATCATGCGGAGATCTTATGCAAAGAAAAGGTTATACGTATTCCTCGCTCCAGTCAGGAACCTCTCGAAGTTCAGGGCGACAAGAGTGGTGCTGTGGTTGGCATCATCTCTTACTTGAAGGCGCAGAAATGTTTACGAAAGGGGCATACTGCCATTCTGGCTCTCGTTACTGATGCATCAGCAAAGGAAAAGAAGCTGGAGGATATACCAGTTGTGCGTGATTTTCCTCAAGTGTTTCCTGAAGATTTACCTGGTTTACCTCCTCATCGTCAAGTCGAGTTTCAGATTGAGTTAGCTCCTGGAGCAGCACCAATAGCCCGCGCACCGTATCGTTTAGCTCCAACTGAACTGGAAGAACTGTCGAAACAGCTGCAAGAGCTCTTGGAAAAGGGCTTTATTCGTCCAAGCTCTTCGCCTTGGGGAGCTCCAGTGTTATTTGTAAAGAAGAAAGACGGTACGTTCAGGATGTGCATCGACTACCGTGAACTCAACAAGGTGACGGTGAAGAACCGTTATCCTCTTCCACGCATAGATGACTTATTCGACCAGTTGCAAGGGTCGTGTTACTATTCCAAGATCGATTTGAGGTCAGGGTATCATCAGCTGAGAGTCCGGGATGAGGACGTCTCCAAAACCGCTTTCAGAACTCGCTACGGTCATTACGAGTTTCTTGTCATGCCATTCGGGCTTACGAACGCGCCTGCAGTCTTCATGGATCTTATGAACAGAGTGTGCAAACCCTATCTCGACAAGTTTGTTATCGTTTTCATCGACGACATTTTGATTTACTCCAAGAGTCAGGAGGAGCACGAGCAGCACTTACGCCTTATCTTGGAACTTCTTCGAAAAGAGCAACTGTACGCAAAGTTTTCAAAATGCGACTTCTGGCTTCGTGAAGTCCACTTCTTAGGCCATGTGGTAAACAAGGATGGGATTCATGTCGATCCATCCAAGGTTGATTCGATCAGAAACTGGCCAGCACCACGTACACCGACAGAAATACGCCAATTCTTGGGTTTGGCAGGTTACTACAGGCGATTTATTAAAGACTTCTCCAAGATCGCGCAACCACTCACTATGCTTACACAGAAAGGTGTCGTTTACAGATGGGGTAATACGCAAGAGACCGCTTTTCAGTACTTAAAGGATAGGCTTTGCAGCGCACCTATTCTTTCATTGCCAGAGGGCACGGATGACTTCGTGGTTTATTGTGACGCATCAATACAGGGTCTGGGTTGCGTATTGATGCAGCGGGATAAAGTGATAGCCTACGCTTCTCGGCAACTCAAGGTTCATGAACGGAATTATACGACGCACGATTTAGAGCTGGGAGCTGTTGTTTTCGCGCTTAAGATATGGCGACACTACCTGTACGGTACCAGGTGCACGATTTACACCGATCACAGGAGTCTCGAGCATATTCTTAAGCAAAAGGATTTGAACATGCGTCAACGAAGATGGGTTGAACTACTGAACGACTACGAATGCGCCATCAAGTATCATCCAGGCAAGGCCAATGTTGTGGCTGATGCCCTCAGTCGGAAAGACACTTTACCTAAGCGCGTGCGAGCGCTACAGCTTACCATTCAGTCCAGTCTTCCTGCACAGATACGAGCAGCTCAGTTAGAAGCACTGAAACCCGAAAACGTCAAAGCTGAAGCCTTACGCGGCTCAAGGCAACGCATGGAACAAAAGGAAGACGGCGCCTACTATGTAACGGGGCGAATTTGGGTCCCACTTTATGGCGGTTTACGCGAACTTGTAATGGATGAAGCTCACAAGTCTCGCTATTCGGTACATCCAGGGTCGGATAAAATGTACCACGACATCAGTACTACTTATTGGTGGCCTAGTATGAAGGCTCACATCGCTACGTACGTTGGAAAATGCTTAACCTGTGCGAGAGTCAAGGTTGAATATCAGAAACCAGCTGGTCTACTTCAGCAGCCCAAGATACCGCAGTGGAAATGGGAAGAAATTTCCATGGATTTTGTTACCGGTCTGCCTAGATCTCAGCGCGGGAACGATACAATATGGGTCATAGTTGATCGACTCACCAAGTCTGCACACTTCCTACCGATCAAGGAAACGGATAAGTTCTCCACTCTCGCAGACGTTTATCTTAAGGAAGTTGTTTCGAGGCACGGAGTGCCCACCTCTATTATTTCGGATCGCGATGCACGATTCACGTCAGAGCTTTGGCAAGCGATGCACAAATCCTTTGGCTCACGATTAGACATGAGCACAGCATATCATCCTCAGACGGATGGGCAGTCTGAGCGAACTATTCAAACTCTAGAAGACATGCTTCGAGCGTGTGTTATCGATTTCGGCAACGGCTGGGAAAAGCACCTCCCTTTGGTGGAGTTCTCATACAATAACAGTTACCACACCAGCATTCAAGCCGCCCCATTTGAGGCATTGTACGGACGTAAATGCGGGTCACCTCTCTGTTGGGCAGAGGTGGGAGATAGTCAAATTACGGGTCCAGATATTGTTGTGGACGCCACAGAAAAGATAGCACAGATACGTCAACGCATGGCGGCAGCACGCGACCGTCAGAAAGCCTACGCGGATAAGCGTAGAAAACCATTGGAATTTGAGGTCGGGGACCGGGTTTTATTGAAAGTTTCACCCTGGAAGGGTGTGGTACGTTTTGGCAAACGGGGCAAACTAAATCCGCGGTACGTCGGACCATTCGAAATTACAGAAAAGATTGGCAAGGTAGCCTACAAGTTGAACCTACCAGCTGAACTCGGAGCAGTTCACAATGTCTTTCACATATCGAACTTAAAGAAGTGCCTATCAGATGAAAACCTCATCATTCCTTTTAAGGAACTCACTATCGACGAGCGGTTGCAGTTCGTCGAGGAACCAGTTGAAATCACGGACCGGGATGTTAAGGTCCTCAAACACAAGAGAATCCCTCTTGTTCGAGTTCGTTGGAACTCCCAGCGTGGTCCAGAGTATACCTGGGAACGCGAAGACCAGATAAAAGAAAAGTATCCCCAGTTATTCGAAACCAATGCATCCACTTCTGAGGCTGAAGCTACTACTACTGAATTTCGGGACGAAATTCCAAATCAACGGGGGGATGATGTGACACCCCAGGAAAACCAGTGAACAACGTAACTTACCTAGCTTCCTCAGTGAGTGCGTACCAAATTTCGGGACGAAATTTCTTTTAAGTTGGGGATAATGTGACAACTCGAGTTTCTGATTTTCACTTTCGCACTTGATGCGTGTTGACTTTGACTGTTTAGTTGTTTGTATTGTGAATTGGAAGTTGTACGTGTTGTGTTTTAATGAAACGATTGTCATTTGGCCTATATGTGATTACTTGCTGTGGTAGAAAATAATGTTAGGATTATTATTAAAACACTTAGTCTAGATCGGAACATGTCATACAGTTCGAAGGATTCGAAGGACCACGAAGGATGACCTTCGATTCGAAGACCCCGAAACATATCCTTCGAGCACGAAACATATCCTTCGAGCACGAAACATATCCTTCGATATGTTTCGGCCCAGTCTTTCCAATGGGCTTGGCCCATTACTGTGATACGTATATATGGGAGTGCATGTAAACTGATGGTTATTTTTCTAAGAAAAACCCTAGTTCCTTTGTGTGTGTGCGACGGCAAAGCAGACTTAGTCCCTGTTCGAAGGATTTTATTTCCGCAACCCCGATTTCCGGTTAGTGTGTGATGTTGTTTATGATGTATGATTTCATGATTGATCAATGGTCTTGCAATATGTTGTTTTTATGTTGTCATGAATCGGATAAGCTAGGTTTAGCAAATATAATTGGATTGAATAGTCATGATTACTAGGATGTTGTTGTTGATCGGTTAGCAAATCGGTCAAACTTGTTTGATTAATCGGCCGGATTGTTTGTATACGAATTGGATATGTATGTTAATCAGGTTGATAATCGGCTGAATATGGTAATCGGACATGTTTATGTAATCGACACCTATGTGTAAGTTGGATAGTTTAAATAATCTTGTTATTCAGATTAGGGTTCTTGATAAACATGGGAATTATGCTTGTTTGATCTGGTTGATGTTAACTGATTTGTGATATTGGTGTTAATTGATAATCACAGCAAAACTTGGAAACTTGTAACGTAACTGATATCCATCGAAAGATATCAGTTACTCGAAACATGGTAGTAACCGAAAGATACCGAAAGATACTAGATGTTCGAAACATAGTGTTGACCGAAGGATAGCAATGACCGAATGATAACATTAAGTTCGAAACATAACATTCTGTTCGAAAGATAGCTATGATACCTGTTAGTCGAAAGATCTCTAATGTGTCGAAAGATGACCATGAATTGAATGATAGCTGATGTTCTACTGTGAAATAATACGTGTTGTGTCGATATGCAAACTGACTGTTATGTGAACATTAAATTGCATGCGTATCGTTGTGAACATGAACTGATTTGTTATACGTGCATACGATAGGACGTGAATAAATTACTTGTGAGTGCATAACCTAGCATACCGAGCAAACCAAGGTGAGTTCACACAGCCAAGGCATGGGTTCCCAGGGTGGGAATGGGTTGGATGATTACTTGTGCATACTTTGATACTGTAACGAACGATTAAACTGTTGATGCTTACGAACTACTCAACTGCCTTCGCACCCACCCTGGTCGGTAAAGACTATGGTCGCGAACGAACTGATAAATTGCCTTCGCACACACCCTGGTCGGTAAGGACTATGGTCGCGAACTAACGAACATAATCTTCGCACACATGCCTGTGAGGCCGCGATGGAACTGATACGATACGAAACTTAATTGAACAAACGCACTATTACCCAAACTAAACTATAAACTGTGAACTCGCTCAACTAGTTTGTTGATTATCTGCTGCATGCCTTGCAGGACCTTAGGTACTTATGGAGCTTGCACTGGAGGAGCGGGACGTTGTGGGCAGTGGATTATGAACGCTATGTTTAAACATTTCGAATAATTGAACTTATGGTTTACTTGGGTTATTTACTTATGCTTCCGCTACTGATACTATGTTTGTTTTGAAACATCAATTGTATTGAATGAGGTTTTACGAACTACTTTATTTATGTTATGCTATGTTCAATATGATTGGTGGCTTGATCCTGGTCAGTCACGCTCCCAAGCGGTGATACTCCGCAGGTGGATTTTGGGGGTGTGACAACGATTATGGTTTGATTTCTGTTGAAAACTATAACCACAATTGTAACCCATTTTCTTGTTAATTCTTTGTTGATCTCTTGAAGTGTACTGTTTAGGTTTTCCGTTAAGATTAAAATCTTTTATTTCAGAAATATTAATTTCTGTGATTTTGAAAACCTTTTGAATCATTTCAATTCTGACACTTCTTATTGGAAAACTTTCATCTGAATATAATTTGTCAGAACCTTTCAAAGTATATGCCACTTTGACTGATTCATCATTCAAATTAGATTTCGAAAGTAAAAACTCTTTATCATAAACCCGTTTGTCCTTTTTGACTGTTTGCTTTGATGCATTGGACCCAGACTTTGACTCGGGTTTTGACTTCGGTTTTGATTCTTCATTGTCATCTGTGTCTAACACCTGATCTACCATACTTTTTATCAACTTTGACTCATGATCAGTATCTGATGACGTATATGTGACATCAATACTTTCTGGTAAGTTATCCGACGACCCAGACTCCCATTTCAAATTGATTGCTTTATCGACTCTTTCTGAATTTGGTTTTCGAGGAGAATAACCATTTTCGACTGGGGGCGGACATCTATTGTAACTCGGTTTCTTACCAGAAGCTTTCAATTCTTCTACAACACTTCTTCCGATATCTGCACTTCCTTGAAAGTCTTCAAATCTTTCATCACCGGGTAAATCCTGTCAACCACAAAAGTAGAACATGAGTAACTATCTAATAATTTCTTGATTTTCTCAGTTTCTATCTTTTGTGTTGCCAATTCCAACTCGAGATCTGCACATTTCTTTATATTGTAATTCGCTGTATCAAGCTGTCTCAGATAAGCTATCTTCAAAGTATTCATAGCTTCAGCTTGTTCACCATCAGAATCAGTATATTTGTTGATTTCTCTGTTCATAGTATCATACGATTCTTTCAGCTTATGAATATTATGCAACAGCTCATTGTTCTGCTTAATCAGCGAATCACAATTCACGCATTTTTCTGGAACCATGACCGGTTTAGCATCCACTTTAATTTCAAATTCAGGAACTTCTTTCACTGTCCTGCCTGAATTTAAAAAATGAGCTCTTCTCAATTTTTCAGCTTTTGCTTCTTCTTTCAATCGCTCCTCCTCTTCAGCCTCCTCTTGAATTTGTCTTCGTCTCTCTTCAGCTGCCTCCATGACTTTCCTGCACCTTTCTGCACATTTCAAATCATAAGCATTAGCATAGAAAGCATGAGTATCGACAAGACTGTTGGACATCTCATTCTTGAACATATCAACATCTCCACTGAACTTTGTTTTCAATTTTGTCCAAATTGAATACGCGGTTCCATCATGTTGAAGTAGTACCAAGATGTCCTCTTTTAAAGCTTGCTGAAGTAGATCCACCATGAGTTTCTCATTTTGATATTTCTTTTTGTCTATCATACTCATTTCTCTAGGTGTTAATGGCGTACCATTCTTCACATTGTTTTGTGTGGGTCTAACATATGGTTTTTCAGTGTGTTCCCACGCATAAAAATGATAATCCTTGACCCAATTTCCAAAACGTTCAGACCACACAATATAATCATCAATATCCATGAGCTTAGGCGGTTTCTGAGACGTTTCTGTTTCATTTTTAATCAAGGCACTTTTAGTAATTGAGGTCGGGGATGTAAAAGCGTTATAGACTTCAGTATTCATCTTTCAAATTGTTCAATCGTTCACAAAGATTCTAAATTTTAACAATCAATCACAATGCCTGCTCGAGCGAACTGTCTTTCACACGATCCAATCAATTTCCAAATAAACGGCTCAAACTATTCAAATAAGCGGCTCAAACAATGTTTGTTTGAACGAGCTAACCAAATAAGCGATCCAAACCCAATCCGTTCGAGCGGTCCAAACTGTATCAATTTTATATTGTTGTTAACTAGACCAGCAACAAACAACAGACAATCGGTGGGTCAGTAGCTCGTGATTGGGCCTTTGATGTTTAATGGGCGGTGGGTTTTAGTGCAACCAATTACGAACAACAACATAAATGGGCGGCAACAACTGATTGGGTCGATGAACAAATGGGGCGGTGGGTTTAATGTTTGGCGGTGATGGATAGATCAAATGACTAGGTGGACATGTGGGCCGGTGATATTTTTAAAACCAATGCATCATAATCTGTTTGATCGGTTTATTAATGAACTTTAAAATGTGATTGGGTATTTTGGACGGCAACAATAGCATGTCATAATATCTTTGTCAGTAAAGCGATCCACGTGAAAACTTTCTTTGAGCGATCCAGGTAAGGTCATATGAGCGAACCACGATGTAACTTTGAGCGAACCAAGACAATATTCCTATGAGCGGTCCAGGGGTATAATGATGACATATAAGCGGTTCAGAATGTACTATGAGCGAACCAGACGATGTTTGAGCGAACCAGACTTATATTTTGAGCGAACCAGACGATGACATCAGCAAATACGAACTATTTTCGAACAAAATCTCAATTTTAATCAATTTTAAGCCGATTTTAGATCTGAAAATTTCAAAGTTTTGTTAAAACATGATTACGCACATAATATGTAAATTTGAAGCGATTTCGACCGAAAAAATTTGCGTTTTTCAGAAAAGAAAGGTGTAGAAGCAGAAAATTTATGAGAAACGAGCTGTATATGCGAGATCTCCTCCTCCTTGGCTCTGATACCAATTGTAGGATCGGACTTCGACCTAAATGAGTCGTTCGGAAGAGCTCAAATCCGTTTCAGCGGCGGAAACAAAGAAACGGATGTATACACAGCTTGTTTCACACTTTAATCCTCTCATATATTGATATTACAAACAATTACAGTAAGAGGAAATACCGGCAGCACCTCGGTATCAATTCTGAACAACCGTTACAAATGAAAATGACAACAACCTATTTATACTATTTCTGGTCCACTCCAACGTCACGTCCGAATAAGCGGACCAGACCTTAAGTTCTGGACCTCTCCAACGGCATGTCCGTATAAGCGGTCCAGAACATTGCCGTATAAGTGGTCCAGCCCCTAAAACCCCTAAACTCTCTAATTTTCTCGTAAATCACGCCCTAATCTATACAATACAATGTAAGACTCGATCTAAGACGAAATCAACAGATGTCGTGCACCAACATATTGACTGTTTATCTTGTTGCAATGTTATCCTTGGCAGGCCCTGGATACATGATATGAAAGCAGTCCCATCCACCTACCATCAATGTGTGAAACTCCCTAGCCCATGGGGGATAATCAAGATCGACAGTGATCAGCAGAAGGCTAAGGATTGTTATACCTCATCCATGAAGCCAACCTCGAAGCCAAGGGAACAATAGCAATTACAGATTCCTCCCAGGAATGTCTTGGAGGCAAGGGAACAAGATGTGGACGAAGTCCTCTTGGATCCTAGTGATCCTGAATCAAAAATCTATATCGGATCAGGGATCCTTGGCAAGATGAAAGAAGACATAATATCCTTCCTCAAAAGAAGAAAATCTACCTTTGCATGGAAACATGAAGATATGACAGGTATATCTAAGGATATTATCACTCATAAACTTGGCATTGATAGGTCTATCAAACCAATCCATCAAAAAAGGAGGAAGTTTGCACCAGAAAGGAATGCCATTATCCAAGAAGAAGTAGAGAGACTACTTCGAGCAGGTATGATCAGAGAGGTAAAATATCCAAAATGGTTAGCCAATGTGGTTGTTGTCCAAAAGAAAAACGGAAAGTGGAGGGTATGTGTCGATTTCACTGATCTGAATAAGGCATGTCCCAAGGATCCTTTCCCACTACCCCACATTGACTCCATGGTGGATGCAACGGCGGGGCATGAACTGTTGACCTTTATGGATGCATCATCTGGATTCCAACAAATTCTGATGGAACCATCTGACCAAGAGGATACAGCCTTTATGACCCCAACCGGTTTATATTGTTATATTGACATGCCTTTTGGACTAAGAAATGCAGGTGCAACATATCAAAGGCTGGTGAATATGATGTTCAAAGATCAAATAGGACAAACTATGGAAGTATACATAGATGATATGGTAGTCAAGTCAAAGAAAGCTGAGGATCACCTAAGGGACTTGGAGGAAGCATTTGATATCCTTGATAATTATAACATGAAGCTTAATCCTTCAAAATGCCACTTTGGTGTTAAAGCAGGTAAATTTCTAGGATATATGGTAACTCAGAGTGGCATCGAAGCAAGCCCAGAGCAAATTAAAGCACTAGTGAATATCAAGTTCCCTGCCAATGCTAAGGATGTGCAAAGGCTAACAGGCAGGATAGCAGCTCTAAACAGGTTGATATCAAAATCCTCAAAATGATGTAAAGAATTTTACGATATCTTAAGGAAAAACAAGAAGTTTGAATGGACTGAAAAACACGAGAATGCTTTACAAGCCCTTAAAGAATATATGTCCTCAGCACCAGCATTAATGAAACCCAGAAAAGGAGATGTGTTATCCTTATACCTGGCGGTATCCTCAACCGCTGTAAGTGCTGTCCTTGTTAAGGATCACGAAGGTACACAACATCCTATTTACTATGTAAGTAAGACTTTACTTGATGCAGAATCCAGGTACTCAAACCTTGAGAAACTTATTCTCGCATTAATTATGGCATCAACTAAGTTAAGACATTATTTTGAAACCCACACTATTGTTGTTAGAACTAATTTTCCAATCAAGAATGTCCTCAGGAAACCAGAGATGTCCGGAAGAATGGCTAAGTGGGCAGTAAAGCTTAGTGCCCATGATATAAGATATGAGCCTAGAACAGCCATTAAATCCCAAGCACTAGCTGACTTTGTGGCTGATTTCAGTAGTGATCTACAAAAGGAAGCAGAATTGGAAGTCCAGCAGCTGGAGGAGACCAAGGATCCTTGGATACTACACACTGATGGATCCTCAAATGTCAAGGGCACAGGGCTCGGGATACTACTAAAATCGCCACAGGGGGACATAATACCCCACTCCATAGCCTGTGAGTTCCAAGCAACCAACAATGAGGCTGAATATGAAGCCTTAATTGCTGGTTTACAAATTGCTAAGGATATGGGGGTCAGATACCTTAAAGTATACGTAGACTCATTACTAATCACTAATCACTTTAATGGATCCTATGCTGTTAAAGGAGAAAAACTAACCAAATATTTAGAGATAGTCAAAGAATTGGCACTCTCTTTTGTTTCCTTCAGTTTAACACAGGTACCAAGGGAGGAAAATACAGAAGCTGATGCATTGGCCAATCTAGGATCATCCTTGAAGATCCCAGAGGATATAAGTATCCCCATCATCCATATCCTAGCTCCTGCTATTGAAAATCAGGTGGCCATGGAAATAGAAGAGGATACTGCAATGATCCCTAGTGAAGAAACTCAATCTTATTCAGGATCATGGATCTCACCAATCATGAGATACTTACAACACGGGGAGATTCCTATGGGTGAAAATCCTAGAGCTTTCAGGATTAAGGTATCTCAATTCATAATCTTAAATAATGTATTATATAAACGATCTCTTGCAGGACCATATTTAAGATGTATCGAGGATCCTGAAATTCAAGAAGTGTTGAGAGACTTCCATGAAGGACATTGTGGAAACCATACTGGGGGCAGGGCATTGTTCTCAAGGATCCTTAGAACAGGATACTACTGGCCAACTATGAAAAGGGATGCTGTAGAATATGCTAAGAAATGTGATCCTTGTCAAAGACACAGCAATATCCTTCATCAGCCAGCTGAATTTTTGCATCCAATACCATCCTCTTGGCCATTCATGAGATGGGGGATGGATATAGTTGGCAAGCTCCCTAAAGCACCTGGTGGAAAAGTATTTATGCTTGCCATGACCGACTACTTCTCCAAGTGGATAGAAGCTGAAGCTTTTGCTCAAGTCAGAGAAAAGGAAGTTATATCCTTTATTAAGAGAAACATTATAACCAGATTTGGCATTCCCTCTGAAATTATATGTGATAATTTTTTTGGTCAAAAATCACACAAGGATAATGCAACCAAACTCTAAGTAAGTGGGGAATGATGCTTGGTTTATTGAAAAAGTAAAGGATCACTTCAGTATGAAATATGCAAAGACACAATGATTTATACGAGGAAAAAGCCCTTGATCAATGTATGATCTCCGGCATAAAAAACCTCGGGTGATGGCAACTACCGATCACCAACTTCAATATATCAAAATATGGTTACTGTTAGGGCTGGATTTTATTGTAGGTGATCCTTACACGTGATCCTGACCAGTGATCCTTGTTTCTTTGACAGATAGTGATCCTCAGCAGAACTTCAGGATCAGGATCATGGGACATTATGGTGATCCTCATACTAACGGTCACTTCCGCTTAATACAATGTTGTTTTGCAGGAACATCTAGCAGGATATGCTCTAGACATCATGATCCAGGAATGCGTCTTCACAAATATGGCAAGAGCTTAATCGAAGAAAGACGTTGCACAGGATATGGAAACTAGGCTTGATTTATGGGCAGCAATTTAGGCTAGATTATCTTTATTTTTAAAGGGGTAATGAGCTGATATTTAGTCATTTTACCTAAAATAGGTCACCTACACATGTATAAGTACCACTCTTCTTCATTCGGAAGAACACACACGACATACGACACAACTCTCAAACACTTAGACACTCAGTGATCCTTGTACTCAGCTCATTATCATCCAAAGTTGTAATCATATTTTTGTTATATTGAAGTTGGTGATCGGTAGTTGCCATCACCCGAGGTTTTTTATGCCGGAGATCATTCATTGATCAAGGGCTTTTTCCTCGTATAAATCATTGTGTCTTTGCATATTTCACATTGAAGTGATCCTTTACTTTTTCTACAAACCAAGCATCATACCCCGTTTACTTAAAGTTTGGTTGCATTATCCTTGTGTGATTTTTGACCAAAACAGTTTGGCGCCCACCGTGGGGCAATTGGTGCTTCATTCATAAGAAAATCTTTTGTTCGAAATCATTTCAAAGAGTTACATGGCTTCATCATTGAAGAACACGTCCACGGCGATGTCTGCGGTCACTTCATCACAGATCACCTTGCCTCCTCCACCGGCAGGATCTCAGAAAAATACTGAGAAGAGATCAACTCCCACTTTCTCTAAACCTCTATCTTCTTCTGCTATGAATTCTTCTATTCCCAGTACTAGTGATGTATTTGCTTTGATTTTGCAGATGAAGGATCGTATGCAGCGGCAAGATGAAACTAACGAAAGGATCCTCAGGGAAATTGGAGATCTCAAAAGACAAAAGAAAGCGGCAGAGGATCATTCTCCACTAATGCCCGAATCCTTGAGCTTTGATACTCCAATAATCACTTCCCAGTCATCAGGGATCCCGGACGTGCAAATCATAGGGGAGTCAAGAGGATCACGTCTCAACTCGGCAGCAATGACTCAGACATCAGATTCACATTTTCAGCCAATAGGATCCTATCCTCAGTACATGGGATCCTTCATGAATCCGGGAGCCTATCCGGGGGCACAGCAGTTTCAAGGATCCTACTTTATTCCAGGATCATTCTAGGGCCAAGGATCCTCCTTTGTTCCAGGATCATCCCAGGTTCAAGGATCCTCCTTTGTTCCAGGATCATCCCAGGTTCAAGGATCCTCCTTCGTTCCAGGATCATCCCAGATACCAGGATCCTTACAGATGCCAGGATCCCTAAAAAGTTTGCAAACAGGAAGTCTAGATGTCCATCAAGGGGACTTCATCCCAATGCAGACCATTGCTTCCACTGGTCCCTCCGTTGTTCCAGAATCCCAGCAATATGGATTCCCTAACTTGAACCCAATGGGAGGTAACACTTTAAATAATTATCCTACCACTAACCATGGATTCATGCAGGATACAGGTACCAATCACGCTATGGCCAGGGAATTACAGAAACTAAAGGACATGATCTCAAGTGTTCCAGGGGTAGTCAAGCCTATCCCAGAGATTGCAGATGGAAGCCACAAGGTATCTCGCTTTGCACCACCAATCTGTGATGCAGAGGTGCCCAAAAGGTTCCATATCCCTACCATGAAGCTGTATGATGGCACAACGGATCCAGAGGAGCATATAGCACAATACAGGGAAAGGATGGAAATCAATCCTATCCCAGAAAAGTTGAAGGAAGCATGCCTATGTAAAGGATTTGGATCCACTCTAACTGGATCAGCTCTTAAGTGGCTGCTAAGTCTTCCCCCTTACTCTATTACTTCATTTGCTAATTTAGTTAATTTATTCAATAACCAATTCTCTTGTAGTAGAAAATTTGAAAAATTAACTAGTGATTTGTACAGGATAACTCAAAATAATAATGAATCATTAAGGGATTATATAACTAAATTTAGTAAAGAATCCTTGGACATTCCCAACTTGGATATGGCTACGGCTGTTGAAGCCTTCAAAATGGGACTGCTTAAGGATTCATTATTCTATGATGATCTTGTTATGACACCATGCAGGAATTTAGATGAAGTAAGAACTCGAGCACTCAGGTTTATCCGGCTAGAGGATGACAAAAGGATCCAGGAGAGACAAGTAGGATCCTCAAAACAAGATAAGCAAGGATCCTCCTTCAAAAACAACAAGTTCAAATCCTACCATAGAAACGAGAACAAGAATGTGCATGCTGTCGACCAAGAAGAGGATGATGAAGAATATCCTCCCATCTCAGAATATTGTTTTTCCGTTGATAATCATGAACTAATCCTTGCAATGCAGAATCTAGGTGAGAAAGCTAGGTGGCCCAGGAAGAATGATAAACCATCCGGGACTAAAGACAAGTCCAAATGGTGTGCATACCACGAGGATTTCGGGCATCTAACTGAAGATTGCATAGCCTTAAGAAAAGAAATTGGATACCTGCTAAGCAAGGGGCATCTAAAAGAATTGTTGGGGAGAAAAAAGCAAAGGACCCAGGATCCTGAAAGGATCCCTGAAAAAGCTCTAGCACCTCCGGCAGATGCACAAGTGATTAACTTCATATCCGGAGGATCAGACATTTGTGGTACATCCTTCTCAGCGGCCAAAAGACATGAAAAAGAATCAAAAATGGATAATGGAGAAAGGCCTATTAGAACCTCAAGTGTCTCAGAAGGGAAGATGATAACATTTGATGAGGATGATCGCGTCAATGTTCAGGATCCTCACCATGATAGCTTAGTTATCACTCTCTTTATCTCTAACCATTTTGTCCGCAGGATCCTTATTGACGGAGGGAGCTCAGTGAACATTATCCAGCTTGATGTCTTGAAGAAGATGGGAATCCCAGAATCAGACATCACACCAAGATCCTCCGTGCTTGTAGGATTCAGTGGGGAAACGAAGAAAACTCCGGGGGACATCAAACTCCCAATCTACGTGGAAGGATTACATAATTACCAAAAATTTTGTGTTATTGACTGTTTATCTTGTTGCAACGTTATCCTTGGCAGGCCTTGGATACATGACATGAAAGCAGTTCCATCTACCTACCATCAATGTGTGAAGCTCCCTAGCCCATGGGGGATAATCAAGATCGACAGTGATCAGCAAGAGGCTAAGGATTGCTATACCTCATCCATGAAGCCAACCTCGAAGCCAAGGGAGCAATAGCAATTACAGTATCCTCCGAGAAATGTCTTGGAGGCAAGGGAACAAGATGTAGATGAAATCCTCTTGGATCCTAGTGATCCTGAATCAAAAATCTATATCGGATCAGGGATCCTTGGCAAGATGAAAGAAGACATGATATCCTTCCTCAAGAGAAGAAAATCTACCTTTGCTTGGAAACATGAAGATATGACAGGTATATCTAAGGATTTTATTACTCACAAACTTGGCATTGACAGGTCTATCAAGCCAATCCATCAAAAAAGGAGGAAGTTTGCACCAGAAAGGAATGCCATTATCCAAGAAGAAGTAGAGAGACTACTTCGAGCAGGTATGATCAGAGAGGTAAAGTATCCAAAATGGTTAGCCAATGTGGTTGTTGTCCAAAAGAAAAATGGAAAGTGGAGGGTATGTGTCGATTTCACTGATTTGAATAAGGCATGTCCCAAGGATCCTTTCCCATTACCCCACATTGACTCCATGGTGGATGCAACAGCGGGGCATGAACTGTTGACCTTTATGGATGCATCATCTGGATTCCAACAAATACAGATGGAACCATCTGACCAAGAGGATACAGCCTTTATGACCCCAACCGGTTTATATTGTTATATTGCCATGCCTTTTGGACTAAGAAATGCAGGTGCAACATATCAAAGGCTGGTAAATATGATGTTCAAAGATCAAATTGGAAAAACTATGGAGGTGTACATAGATGATATGGTGGTCAAGTCAAAGAAAGCTGAGGATCACCTAAGGGACTTGGAAGAAGCATTCGATATCCTTGATAGTTACAACATGAAACTAAATCCTTCAAAATGCCATTTTGGTGTTAAGGCAGGAAAGTTCTTAGGATACACGGTAACCCAGAGGGGCATTGAAGCAAGCCCGGAACAAATCAAAGCATTAATAAATATCAAATCTCCTGCCAATGCCAAGGATGTTCAAAGACTAACAGGCAGGATAGCAGCTTTGAACAGGTTCATATCGAAATCCTCAGAAAAGTGCAAAGAATTCTACGATATCCTAAGGAAGAATAAGAAGTTCGAATGGACTGAGAAGCAGGAGAATGCTTTACAAGCCCTAAAAGAGTATATGTCCTCAGCACCAGCATTAGCAAAACCGGAAAAAGGAGATGTGTTATCCTTATATCTGGTGGTATCCTCAACCGCTGTAAGTGCTGTCCTTGTAAAGGATCACGAAGGTACACAATATCCTATCTACTATGTAAGTAAAAGTCTACTTGATGCCGAATCCAGGTACTCACACCTCGAAAAACTTATCCTTGCATTAATCATGGCATCGACTAAGTTAAGACATTATTTTGAAACTCATACTATTATTGTTAGAACTAATTTTCCAATTAAGAATGTCCTCAGGAAACCAGATATGTCAGGGAGAATGGCTAAGTGGGCAGTAAAGCTTAGTGCCCATGATATAAGATACGAACCAAGAACAGCTATTAAATCTCAGGCACTAGCTGACTTTGTGGCTGATTTCAGTAGTGATCTACAAAAAGAAGCAGAATTGGAGGTTCAGCAGTTGGATGAGACCAAGGATCCTTGGATACTACACACTGACGGATCCTCAAATATCAAAGGCACAGGGCTAGGGATCCTACTAAAATCGCCACAGGGGGACATAATACCCCACTCCATAGCCTGTGAATTCCAAGCAACTAACAATGAGGCTGAATATGAAGCCTTAATTGCTGGCTTACAGATTGCTAAGGATATGGGGGTAAGATATCTCGAAGTATATGTAGATTCATTATTGATCACCAATCACTTTAATGGATCCTATGCTGTTAAAGGTGAAAAACTAACCAAATATTTAGAGATAGTCAAAGAATTGGCACTCTCTTTTGTTTCTTTTAGCTTAACACAGGTACCAAGGGAGGATAACACGGAAGCTGATGCATTGGCCAACCTAGGATCATCCTTGAAGATTCCAGAAGATATAAGTATCCCTATCATCCATATCCTGGCTCCTGCTATTGAAAATCAGGTGGCCATGATCCCTAATGAAGAAGCCCAATCTTATTCAGGATCATGGATCTCACCAATCATGAGATACTTGCAAAATGGAGAGATCCCAATGGGAGAAAATCCTAGAGCTTTCAGGATCAAGGTATCTCAATTTACAATCTTAAATAATATGCTATATAAACGATCCCTTGCAGGACCATATTTAAGATGTATTGAGGATCCTGAAATTGAAGAAGTGTTGAGAGACTTCCATGAAGGAGATTGTGGAAACCACACTGGGGGCAGGGCATTATTCTCGAGGATCCTCAGAACAGGATACTACTGGCCAACCATGAAAAGGGATGCTGTAGAGTATGCTAAGAAATGTGATCCTTGCCAAAGACATAGCAATATCCTTCACCAACCAGCTGAATTACTACACCCCATACCATCCTCTTGGCCATTCATGAGATGGGGAATGGATATAGTTGGCAAGCTCCCTAAAGCACCTGGTGGAAAAGTATTTATGCTTGCCATGACTGACTATTTTTCCAAGTGGATAGAAGCTGAAGCCTTCGCTCAAGTCAGAGAAAAGGAAGTCATATCCTTCATTAAAAGAAACATTATAACTAGATTTGGCATTCCCTCTGAAATTGTATGTGATAATGGCTCCCAATTCATTGGAAGCAGAACCACTAACTTTTGTGACAGTTGGGGAATCAAGATGATCACATCAACACCAGTTCACCCACAAGCCAATGGTCAAGCAGAATCATCCAACAAGATCATCATCAACAATCTGAAGAAGAAGCTAGGATCCAAAAAAGGGAAATGGGCAGAAGAGTTACCTTATGTGCTATGGGCTGATAGGACAACTCCCAAGAATGCCACCGGTCAAACACCCTTCTCCTTAGTATTTGGAGCAGAAGCAGTGATCCCAACAGAGATGGTGATCCCAACTGCTAGAACAAGTGCTCGTGATCCTGAAGAAAATGCTACAATCCTAGCTCAGGATTTGGATACTATTGAGGAAAACAGGGATCTAGCTAGGATAAGGATGGCAAGCTACCAACAAAGGATGGCTGGTGCCTACAACAAGAATGTCAGGATAAGGAAGTTCCAAGTCGGAGATATGGTGTTAAGAAAAGCATTTCAAAATACCATCAACCCTGCTGACGGGAAGCTAGCACCAAAATGGGAAGGTCCCTACTTGATTGAAGCTGAAGCAGGAAAGGGGGCATACAGGTTGCTAACCATGGAAGGGAACTTGTTACCAAGAGCCTGGAATGCTGTTCACTTAAAGAAATATTTCATGTGAACATGATCCTTCCTGCATGTGATCCTTACATTGAAGTATCCTTGAAGGATCCTGGAGATATCGGTGATCCTTACTCTGGTAATATGCTTATCCTAAAACTATTGCATTTTCTTACTTTTTGCCTAGGGATAAGGATCATGTATCCTTCATCCTCTACTCACAAACCATTTGAGTTATGATAGTTCAGGTATCTTCAGCAAATCATCAAAGATCTCCAAAAGCACCAAAGATCCTTGGGTACAACCCCAGTTATCCTCGGGATTATCCCCAGTTTCCGCCAGCAGCGCACGATGATCCTGGTATAGTTCACGTCTTTGGGACCAGTACCCACTTTCGGGGCTGACAACCTCATCGTACTGGCTATATTCGGGATCCTACGTATAATGGTGGACGCACCATACATCCGTTCCTAAGGTTTCTAACGTTTTCACGTTAGCTAAGGTTTTGACATTTTCATGTCACTAAGTTTGGATAGTTGCCAGAAAGGGCCATACTCCAGTTTAC
This sequence comes from Helianthus annuus, assembly GCF_002127325.2. Lineage (NCBI taxonomy): Eukaryota > Viridiplantae > Streptophyta > Magnoliopsida > Asterales > Asteraceae > Helianthus > Helianthus annuus. The sequence goes on along the minus strand of NC_035449.2, from coordinate 109,141,657 downwards.
ATACGATCCTTTGGGCTTGTCCCCAGTTATCCTATGGGCTTGTCCCCAGTGATCCTCCGGGATCGTCCCCAGTTATCCTATGGGCTTGTCCCCAGTGATCCTCCGGGATCGTCCCCGGTTATCCTTTGGGCTTGTCCCCAGTGATCCTCTGGGATCATTCTCAGTTATCCTTTGGGCTTGTCCCCAGTTACAAACTTATCTTTTATATTGGCTTAGTCCCAAGTTATGTTCCATTTTCTCAGGTTTTCGAAGTTAAACAATTAAGGATCCTTAATCCTTATTATCCATTAAAGTCTTACCGATGGTTGTTCCGATTAAAGGATAGGATCCTAACGTGAATCCTCAGGTATGATCCTTGACTATTTTTGATTATACTCTTTATCCTAACCAACCCTTATACTTTGACAACCGAACCAATGATCCTTGAACTAAAACGCTTTGAGAATTTTCAATATGAGGATATTTGATCCAGGATCATATCCTAAGTTCATGAAACACTTTGTCAACTTTTGTTATTTTAACAAATATAGCAATTGAGAAATAAGAGGATTATTGAAGGATAACAACACAAGATAAGCCAAAAAAGTTAAGTTATATTATTAAACGAAAGGATCATTAACCCTTTCAAAAGATTGTCAAAATTGCCAACCCACATTTCTACCAGCAAAACGTGGCCCGTCCACATGGGTTGGCAAAGGGTGTCCATTGTCTATGCGGTCTTAGCATTTTTGCAGGAAAGTAAAAGCGGCAGGATCACAAAGGCTTCATCCCCCAAACAGAGGATCCCTCCACCTTTTGTAATCCTACCTATTGTCTAAAAGGATCCAGGATCCTTAACCCTAAGAAACTATTGTTCAGAAATTACAAACCATAATTGTTCACAAACACCACTACCACAAAAAACCACTACCAATCCTAAAAAATTGGGCTCCGGCCTAGTCTCGAAATATCCATCATCGCCCAATCATGCAGCCTACACCTTCGCTGCTTCATCACCACCAGCATCTCCACCTTGATCCTTCTCAGCATCACCACCTTCCAGCATGGGGATATCCTCAGCGTCCTCCTCGTCATCCAAGTCCGCCAGCCTTGCCTTCCAACCTTCAACGTCCCATGAGCTTTTGTCAAAGGTGGGATCCTGAGCCTCCTCAGCCATCTGAAGTTGTATCTTGTACATAGCAATCGCCGCCGAGACCTTGGCATCTTGGGTGATCTCCTGCTTCTCGTTATCCATATCAGTCAGCCTCTGAGCAGCTTCATCCTTGGTGGCCTGGAGTTCCTTCTCAAGATCCGCTATCTTGAGATCCTTTAACACACCCATTTGCTGAAGATCGGCAATCTGGCTCTCCTGGTCCTCAACATTGCCAAGATAAGTTTCAATCTCAGCAAGTTTCTGCAACAGGAGAAGAAAAAGATAAGCTTAGGATCAGATGATCCTTAAGAAAAGCAGGATACACAAACAGGATATGATAGGCGGATAACCTACAGGGGCAGTGATCCTTACCTCATTCACGTAGTCAAGGAATTGCTGACGGAGGAGGGGAAATCCTTGTAGATCTTCAGTAGTCTTCCTCTTCTTCCCCTTGCCCCGGATAGACGCTTTGGGAGCTGAGACTGAAGGACTGGCAGCAGGAGCCTTCTTCTTTGAAGACGTGACATTGGCAAGATCACTGATCCCAAATTTGGAGGCTGATTTAACGGACCTGGCAGATTTCCCAGCACCTACACAATCAGAACAAGATAAGTCTCCTAACTAATTTAATATTTTACTTTTTGGTAAGGATACTTACTTGACATTGTGACAGACGCGGAAGATACTTCTTGTGAATCTCGGATGGTGACTTGAAAACTTCTGGCCTCAGGGTTTAGCCTTTTAAAAGCTAAAACTCTTTCTCTTGCAGCAGGGGTTAACTTGAGATGAGCAATGGAAATAGCTGCAAAGGAAAAGAGATATTAGTGATCTTCGTCAAATAAGACAGGGCTGATAGTGATCCTTCGAGGATCCTCCACCCTACCATGAGTAGCCCACTCCTTGGGTAGATCGTTCCCACCAGGGAGGGAATCCCTTCTCACGAAGAAAAAACGACGCTTCCAATTTGTGGTAACTTTCAAAACAGGATGATCCTCCCCGGCCTTCCGTTTCAACAAATATCGATGAGAGCCAAACGTGGTAAGATCATAAAGTGCGGCCAGCTCTGCCATCCCTAAATCAATCCCCTTCTGCTCGATGATCCTCTCGAAGGTATACAAGACCCTCCAGATCATCGGCATGGCTTGGATATAAGATATGCCGGTCAGAGAAAAGAAAGATTGGGTGAAGGCCGGAAAAGGATACGAATATCCTATGATAAATGGAGTTGCAGGAAAGATCACCCAGGTATCTGAAGTAAAATCACTCAAGGCAGTGGGTGTGAAGGATTTGAAAACGGCATCCGCCGGAAAGCAATGTCGAATCCTATCTATATGAGCATCGGTAAAGCAACATCTCTCCGTAGGAGAATCCTTAATGATCCCTTGGCTTTTCAGGGGACTATCCATCTTGGAATCCTTGTGTGGAGAATTCCGGAGCAACATGTTTGTGACGGAACAGAAACAGAGACGGAATAGAAAAAACAGAGCAAAGAGAAGGAAGAAGGGAAAGAGAGAAGCAGAGGATACCTGATCAGTCTTCGGTAGCGGTTATAAAGGGAAGATATCTCGAATTTAAATGCAAAATGATCCTAACCCTATCTCCTATTTATAATGATGATTTGCAGGGATTATCACATCTATGACGTAATGATCACAACGGCTAGTCCATGTGTAACGGCTAGTTATTCGGAATCGCCCGTTAGAGATAAGATCGAAACAAAATATAACTCGTCTATTTACAATTAACTCCTTATATTTTGGGGGCAATTGTTAGGGCTGGATTTTATTGTAGGTGATCCTTACACGTGATCCTGACCAGTGATCCTTGTTTCTTTGACAGATAGTGATCCTCAGCAGAACTTCAGGATCAGGATCATGGGACATTATGGTGATCCTCATACTAACGGTCACTTCCGCTTAATACAATGTTGTTTTGCAGGAACATCTAGCAGGATATGCTCTAGACATCATGATCCAGGAACGCGTCTTCACAAATATGGCAAGAGCTTAATCGAAGAAAGACGTTGCACAGGATATGGAAACTAGGCTTGATTTATGGGCAGCAATTTAGGCTAGATTATCTTTATTTTTAAAGGGGTAATGAGCTGATATTTAGTCATTTTACCTAAAATAGGTCACCTACACATGTATAAGTACCACTCTTCTTCATTCGGAAGAACACACACGACATACGACACAACTCTCAAACACTTAGACACTCAGTGATCCTTGTACTCAGCTCATTATCATCCAAAGTTGTAATCATATTTTTGTTATATTGAAGTTGGTGATCGGTAGTTGCCATCACCCGAGGTTTTTTATGCCGGAGATCATTCATTGATCAAGGGCTTTTTCCTCGTATAAATCATTGTGTCTTTGCATATTTCACATTGAAGTGATCCTTTACTTTTTCTACAAACCAAGCATCATACCCCGTTTACTTAAAGTTTGGTTGCATTATCCTTGTGTGATTTTTGACCAAAACAGTTACAACTTCGGATGATAATGAGCTGAGTACAAGGATCACTATTGTAATGTGTGTCTAAGCGTGTGAGAATTGTGTTGTGTGTCTTCCGAATGGGGAAGAGTGTTATATATACAAGTGTGAGTGGCCTATTTTAGGTAAAAAGACTAATAATCAGCTCATTACCCCTTTAGAAATAAAAGTAAATCTAGCCTAAATTATCGCCCTTAAATCATGCCAAGTTTCCATATCCTTCACAACGTTCATCTCTGATTAAGCATATGCCATAGTTGTAAAGACGCGTCCCTTGATTGTAATGTTAAGAGCGGATCCTGCTAGACATTCCTGCAAAATGACATTAAGTTCAATGAAAGCAACTGTTAGCATGAGGATCCTATGATGGTCCGTGATCCTGATCCTGGGACTCTTCTGAGGATCACTATCTGCCAAAGAAACAAGGATCACTGGTTAGGATCACATGTAAGGATCATGTATTATAAAAATCCAGCCCTAACAATTGCCCCCAAAATATAAGGAGTGATATTGTAAATAAATGAGTTATATTTTGCTTTGATCTTATCTGCAACGAACGACTCGGATAACTAGCCGTTATACTCGGACTAGCCGTTGCAACCCTTACGTCATAGACGTGACAATCCTGCAGATCATCATTATAAATAGGAGATAGAGTTAGGATCAATTTGCATTTAAATTCAAGAGTTACTCCCTTTATAATCTCGTCCAAAAGATCAATCAGGTATTCTTCCTCTTTTCTTTCCTTCTCTTTCTCTGTTTTTCTTTTTCTTCCAATTCTTCTGCGAATATGTTGCTTCGGAATTCTCCTCACAAGGATCACAAGAAGAATAGCCCTTTGAAAGGTCAAGGGATCGTTAAAGATTCTCCCACTGAGAGGTGCTGCTTCACCGATGCTTACATCGATAGGATCCGTCACTGTTTTCCGACGGCTGCTATCTTCAAGTCTTTCACTCCTACTGCTTTAAGCGATTTTGTTTCCGACACATGGGTGGCTTTTCCTGTAACTCCGTTCACCATAGGATATTCGTATCCTTTTCCAACTTTCACCCAATCTTTCTTTTCCCTGACTGGCATGTCTTATATTCAAGCCATGCCGATGATCTGGAGGGTATTGTATACCCTGGAAAGGATCATTGAGCAAGAAGGGATTGATTTGGGAATGGCGGAGCTGGCTGAGATGTATGATCTTACAACGTTTGGATCCTGTCGATATTTGTTGAAACGAAAAGCTGGGGAGGATCACCCTGTTCTTAAGGTTACCAAAAATGATACGAACTGGAAGCGACGATTCTTCTTTGTTAGGAGGGATACCATCCCTTATGGGGAGGATCTGCCCAAGGAGTGGGCTACTCATGGTAGGATAGAGGATCATGGAAGGATCACCATCAGACTTGTTCCTCATGATGAGGATCACTAATGCTCTGTTTTTTGTGCAGCCATATCTGTTGCTCATCTCAAGTTAACTCCTGCTGCAAGAGAGAGAGTTCTAGCCTTCAAAAAGCTTGATCCTGAGACCAGAAGTTTTCAAGTTACCATTCCAGATTCACAGGAAGTATCCTCCGCATCTGCCATAATGTCAAGTAAGTATCTTTATTTAAAAAGCAGTTCCATGTAAGATTTTAAATTAGTTAGGGTACTTATCTTGTTTTGATTGTGTAGGCGCTGGGAAATCTGTCAAGTCAGCCTCCAAGTTTGGTATTGATGAACTCGCCAATGTCAAGTCTTCAAGGAAGAAGACCCCTGCTGCCGGTCCATCTGCTTCAGCCCCTAAAGCACCTATTAGGGGTAAAGGAAAGAAGAGGAAGGCCTCCGAGGATATTCAAGGATTTCCCCTGCTCCGCCAGCAGTTTCTTGATTATGTTAATGAAGTAAGGATCATTGCCCCTGTTGGTTATCCTACTTGAATATCCTGCCTGTATATCCTGCTTCTTTGAGGATCACCTGGTCCTGAACTTACCTTTTTTTCCCTTTCTGCAGAAACTTGCTGAAATAGAAACATATATTGGCCACGTTGAGGATCAAGGCCGCCAAATTGCCGACCTCCAACAGATGGGTGTGCTAAAGGATCTCAAGATTGCTGATCTTGAGAAGGAGCTTCGGGCCACCAAGGATAAAGCTGCTAGGATGCTGATCAATTTTGATTATGAGAAGCATGACATTACCCATGATGCCAAGGTCTCTGCTGCGATAACCATGTATAAGATCCAGCTACAGATGGCTGCGGAGGCTCAGGATCCTTCCTTCGACAAAGGCACATGGGACGTGGAAGGTTGGAAGGCAAGGCTGGTAGAGTTGGAGGATGATGATGAGGCCGAGGAGATCCCTATGCTTGAAGGTGGCAAGGATCAGGGGGAAGCAAGTGGAGCTGGTGGTGATGATGCAGCGAAGGTTTGAGCTGCAGGATTGGGCAATGATGGAAATTTCTAGACATAGCCGGAGCCCAATTTTTAAAATTTGGTAGTGGTTTTTGTGGTTGTTTATGATTTGAAACAATGATGGTCTGTACTTAAACAATAGTTTTTAGGGTTAAGGATCATGGATCCTTTGAACAATAGGTAGGATCGCAAATGGTGGAGGGATCCTCTGTTTGGGGGATGAAGCCTTTGTGATCCTGCCGCTTTTAATTACCTGCACCTGCTATGACCGCATAAACAATGGACACCCTTTGCCAACCCATGTGGACAGGCCACGTTTTGCTGGTAGAAACGTGGGTTGGCAATTTTGACAATTTTTTTGAAAGGGTTTAAGATCCTTTGTTAATAAAATAACTTTAATCTTTCTGGCTTACCTTGTTTCGTTATCCTTTATTTATCCTTTTGTTGTCAAATTATTTTAGAAATATATTTGTTAGAATAACAGAAGTTGAGCAAATCACGTTTAATAAATTTAGGATATGATCCTAGATCAAATATCCTATCATTGGAAATTTTCAAAGCAATTTATTTCAAGGAACATAGGTTTAGTTGTCAAAGTGTAAGGGTTGTTCAGAATAATGAGTATAATCAAAATAGTCAAGGATCATACCTGAGGATCCAAGTTAGGATCCTAACCTTTAATCAAGATAACCGTAGATGAGATTTTAATGGATAATAAGGATTAAGGATCCTTATTTGTTTAACTTCGAAAACCTGAAAAATGGAATATAACTTGGGACTAAGCCAATATAAAAGATAAGTTAGTAACTGGGGACAAGCCCAAAGGATAACTGGGGATGATCCCAAAGAATAACTGGGGACAAGCCCAAAGGATCACTGGGGACGAGCCCGAAGGATAACTGGGGACAAGCCCAAGGATCGTATGTAAACTGGAGTATGGCCCTTATTGGAGACTATCCAATCTTAGTGACATGAAAATGCCAAAACCTTAGCTAACGTGAAAACGTTAGAAACCTTAGGAACGGATGTATGGTACGTCTACCATTATACGTAGGATCCTGGGTATAGCCAGTACGATGAGGTTGTCAGCCCCGAAAGTAGGTACTGGTCCCAAAGACGTGAACTATACCAGGATCATCGTGCGCTACTGGCGAAAACTGGGGACAGGCCCAAGGATAACTGGGGTTGAACCCAAGGATCTGTGGTGCTTTTGAAGATATTTAACGATATGCTGAAGATACCTGGACTATCATAACTCGAATTCTCGTGAGAGAAGGATGAAGGATATGTGATCCTTATCCTTAGGTAAAAATAAGAAAATGGAAAAGTTTTGAGATAAGGATTTTACCAGAGTAAAGGATCACTGATGTCGCCGGGATCCTTCGAGGATGCTTCCGATGTAAGGATCATATGCTTGAAGGATCCGGTTCACATGAAATACTTCTTTAAGTGAATAGCATTCCAGGCTCTTGGTAACAAATTTCCTTCCATGGTTAGCAATCTGTATGCCCCCTTTCCTGCTTCGGCTTCAATCAAGTAAGGGCCTTCCCATTTTGGTGCCAATTTTCCGTCAGCAGGATTGATGGTGTTTTGGAATGCTTTTCTCAACACCATATCCCCGATTTGGAACTTCCTTATCCTGACATTTTTATTGTAAGCACCAGCCATTCTTTGTTGGCAGCTGGCCATCCTTATCCTAGCCAAATCCCTGATTTCCTCAATAGTATCCAAGTCTTGAGCTAAGATTGCAGCATTCTCTTCAGGATCACGAGTACTTGTTCTAGCAGTTGGAACCACCATTTCTGTTGGGACCACTGCTTCTGCCCCAAATACTAAAGAGAAGGGTGTTTGACCAGTGGCATTCTTGGGAGTTGTTCTATCAGCCCATAGCACATAAGGCAATTCCTCTGCCCATTTCCCCTTCTTGGATCCTAGCTTCTTCTTCAGATTGTTGATGTTGATCTTGTTGGATGATTCTGCTTGACCATTGGCTTGTGGATGGACTGGTGTTGATGTTATCATCTTAATTCCCCAACTGTCACAAAAGTTAGTGGTTCTGCTCCCAATGAATTGGGAACCATTATCACATACAATTTCAGAGGGAATGCCAAATCTAGTTATAATGTTTCTTTTAATAAAGGATATAACTTCCTTTTCTCTGACTTGAGCAAAAGCTTCAGCTTCTATCCACTTGGAGAAGTAGTCGGTCATGGCAAGCATAAATACTTTTCCACCAGGTGCTTTAGGGAGCTTGCCAACTATATCCACCCCCCATCTCATGAATGGCCAAGAGGATGGTATTGGGTGCAAAAATTCAGCTGGCTGATGAAGGATATTGATGTGTCTTTGACAAGGATCACACTTCTTAGCATATTCTACAGCATCCCGTTTCATAGTTGGCCAGTAGTATCCTGTTCTAAGGATCCTTGAGAACAATGCCCTGCCCCCAGTGTGGTTTCCACAATCTCCTTCATGGAAGTCTCTCAATACTTCTTGAATTTCAGGATCCTCGATACATCTTACATATGGTCCTGCAAGAGATCGTTTATATAGCATATTATTTAAGATTGTGAATTGAGATATCTTAATCCTGAAAGCTTTAGGATTTTCTCCCATAGGAATCTCCCCATGTTGCAAGTATCTCATGACTGGTGAGATCCATGATCCTGAATAAGATTGAGCTTCTTCACTAGAGATCACTGCAGTATCCTCTTCTATTTCCATGGCCACCTGATTTTCAATAGCAGGAGCTAGGATATGGATGATGGGGATACTTATATCCTCTGGGATCTTCAAGGATGATCCTAGGTTGGCCAATGCATCAGCTTCTGTGTTTTCCTCCCTTGGTACCTGTGTTAAGCAGAAAGAGACAAAAGAGAGTGCCAATTCTTTGACTATCTCTAAATATTTGGTTAGTTTTTCTCCTTTAACAGCATAGGATCCATTAAAGTGATTGGTGATCAATAATGAGTCTACATATACTTTAAGATATTTCACCCCCATATCCTTAGCAATTGGCAAGCCAGCAATTAAGGCTTCATATTCAGCCTCATTGTTAGTTGCTTGGAACTCACAGGCTATGGAGTGGGGTATTATGTCCCCCTGTGGCGATTTTAGTAGTATCCCAAGCCCTGTGCCCTTGACATTTGAGGATCCATCAGTGTGTAGTATCCAAGGATCCTTGGTCTCATCCAGCTGCTGGACTTCCAATTCTGCTTCCTTTTGTAGATCACTACTGAAATCAGCCACAAAGTCAGCTAGTGCTTGGGATTTGATGGCTGTTCTAGGCTCATATCTTATATCATGGGCACTAAGCTTTACTGCCCACTTAGCCATTCTTCCGGACATCTCTGGTTTCCTGAGGACATTCTTGATTGGAAAATTAGTTCTAACAACAATAGTGTGGGTTTCAAAATAATGTCTTAACTTAGTTGATGCCATAATTAATGCGAGAATAAGTTTCTCAAGGTGTGAGTACCTGGATTCTGCATCAAGCAAACTCTTACTTACATAGTAAATAGGATGTTGTGTACCTTCGTGATCCTTAACAAGGACATCACTTACAGCGGTTGAGGATACCGCTAGGTATAAGGATAACACATCTCCTTTTCTGGGTTTCATTAATGCTGGTGCTGAGGACATATATTCTTTAAGGGCTTGTAAAGCATTCTCATGCTTTTTAGTCCATTCAAATTTCTTGTTTTTCCTTAGGATATCATAAAATTCTTTACATCTTTCTGAGGATTTTGATATGAACCTGTTTAAAGCTGCTATCCTGCCTGTTAGCCTTTGCACATCCTTAGCATTGGCAGGGGATTTGATATTCACCAATGCTTTAATTTGTTCTGGGCTTGCTTCAATGCCCCTCTGAGTTACCATATATCCTAGAAATTTACCTGCTTTAACACCAAAGTGACATTTCGAAGGATTAAGCTTCATGTTATAATTATCAAGGATATCAAATGCTTCCTCCAAGTCCCTTAGGTGATCCTCAGCTTTCTTTGACTTGACTACCATATCATCTATGTATACTTCCATAGTTTATCCTATTTGATCTTTGAACATCATATTCACCAGCCTTTGATATGTTGCACCTGCATTTCTTAGTCCAAAAGGCATGGCAATATAACAATATAAACCGGTTGGGGTCATAAAGGCTGTATCCTCTTGGTCAGATGGTTCCATCTGAATTTGTTGGAATCCAGATGATGCATCCATAAAGGTTAACAGTTCATGCCCCGACGTTGCATCCACCATGGAGTCAATGTGGGGTAATGGGAAAGGATCCTTGGGACATGCCTTATTCAGATCAGTGAAATCGACACATACCCTCCACTTTCCGTTTTTCTTTTGGACAACAACCACATTGGCTAACCATTTTGGATATTTTACCTCTCTGATCATACCTGCTCGAAGTAGTCTCTCTACTTCTTCTTGGATAATGGCATTCCTTTCTGGTGCAAACTTCCTCCTTTTTTGATGGATTGGTTTGATAGACCTGTCAATGCCAAGTTTATGAGTGATAATATCCTTAGATATACCTGTCATATCTTCATGTTTCCATGCAAAGGTAGATTTTCTTCTTTTGAGGAAGGATATTATGTCTTCTTTCAACTCGCCAAGGATCCCTGATCCGATATAGATTTTTGTTTCAGGATCACTAGGATCCAAAAGGATTTCGTCCACATCTTGTTCCCTTGCCTCCAAGACACTTCTTGGAGGATACTGTAATTGCTATTGCTCCCTTGGCTTCGAGGTTGGTTTCATGGATGAGGTATAACAATCCTTAGCCTCTTGCTGGTCACTGTCGATCTTGATTATCCCCCATGGGCTAGGGAGTTTCACACATTGATGGTAGGTAGATGGGACTGCTTTCATATCATGTATCCAGGGCCTGCCAAGGATAACATTACAACAAGATAAACAGTCAATGACGCAAAATTTTTGATAATTATGTAATCCTTCCACGTAGATTGGGAGTTTAATGTCCCCCAGAGTTTTCTTCGTTTCTCCACTGAATCCCACAAGCACGGAGGATCTTGGTGTGATGTCTGATTCTGGGATACCCATTTTCTTTAGAACCTCAAGCTGGATAATGTTTACTGAGCTTCCTCCGTCGATAAGGATCCTGCGGACAAAGTGGTTAGAAATAAAGAGAGTAATAACTAAACTATCATGATGAGGATCTTGGATGTTAATGCGATCATCCTCATCAAACGTTATCGTTTTTCCTTCCGAGACACTTGATGTTCGAATAGGTCTATCTCCATTATCCATTTTTGCTTCCTTTGCATGCCTTTTGGCTGCCGAGAAGGATGTACCACAAATATCTGATCCTCCGGAAATAAAGTTGATCACTTGTGCATTCGCCGGAGGGGTTGGAGCCTTTTCAGGGATCCTTTCAGGATCCTGAGTCCTTTGCTTTTTTCTTCCCAACAATTCTTTTAGATGCCCCTTGCTTAGCAGATATCCAATCTCTTTTCTTAATGCTATGCATTCTTCAGTTAGATGCCCGAAATCCTCGTGGTATGCACACCACTTTGACTTGTCTTTAGTCCCGGATGGTTTGTCATTCTTTCTGGGCCATCTGGCTTTTTCTCCTAGATTCTGCATTGCAAGGATTAGTTCATGATTGTCAACAGAAAAACAATATTCAGAAATCGGAGGATAATCCTCATCATCCTCTTCTTGGTCAACAGCATGCACGTTCTGGTTGTCATTTCTATGGTAGGATTTGAATTTATTGCTCCTGAAGGAGGATCCTTGCTTCTCCTGTTTTGAGGATCCTACTTGTCTCTCCTGGATCCTCTTGTCATCCTCTAGCCGGATGAACCTGAGTGCCCGAGTTCTTACTTCATCTAAGTTCCTGCACGGTGTCATAACAAGATCATCATAGAACAATGAATCCTTAAGCAGTCCCATTTTGAAGGCCTCAACTGTGACACCCCAGGAAAACCAGTGAACGATACAGCTTACCTAGCTTCCTCAGTGAGTGCGTACCAAATTTCGGGACGAAATTTCTTTTAAGTTGGGGATAATGTGACAACTCGAATTTTCAAGATTTCTATTTCGCAGTTATTGCTCGTACAATTATTATTTAGTAGTTTACTTGCACAATTGTTTTCTATAGAATTGTATGTGTTGTGATATAATGAATTGTATTGTGTGATTGTGCATGATTATTTGTTAATTGTGAAGGACTTGTTAAATCTATGAACTTGGTGGTGAAACTATGAAATGGGTGTGAGGTGGTGTACATATGTAAAATATGATACTTAGAGAGGTAGAGGGTAATTAGTGAAACCTAAATTATACTTAACCCTAATTCTTTGTTCACTAATCATTCTCACCCAAGAAACCAAGGCACGTACTTCATTTTCTCTAGCAATCATCACCATCATCATTGACAAGACATCCATCACCCTTGATGTGACACCTGTGTCACTTCAGCCATCAAACGAATGCCAAACCAATGAAATATTGTATTTCATACTTGGGATTTGTATAAACACGTGTATCATTTGCACATATTGATTCTTGTTCGATTTCGGGCTTTAAATCACTTTCTAAAAGGTTATGCGCGATCTGATTCGTAAATATAACCAGTTTAATGCAACAAACACTCCGGAATAGTGACATAGGCTTAACATACCCTAAATAACCTTTACATAACTTAGAAATAAGTTTTGGAAGGTTTGGTATGCCAAAATCAAGTTTATTCGCTTACAGGGACTAAATATGACAAACTGCGAAAGTATGCCAATTTGAACTGTAACGAACATTCCGGAACTTGACCATAAGTTAAACATACCCTAAATATCCTTTACATAGCTTAGAAATAGGCTTTGAGGTATTCGGTGTGCTAAAATAAACTTTTTGGTCATTCAGGGACTAAAAGCGTCAAAAAGTGCATAAGTTTGCACTTTCGCGCATAACTTACGTTCTGAATACTTCCGGACATCCAAAAATTTATGTAAGCATTAAAATATTATGTTTTAGTGTTTGGCATGAGAAAAATCCATTCGTCGCGCAATTTGGATCGTTTTTCGCACTTATGCGCATTCCGTCGTAATTAAGCGAACACCGCGATCGTACGACCAAACGAACCGACATCCGAGATATTTTTGAGCATGTTTTGAGTTCCCTATACTTTAACTTCATTTTAGAGCCTTGAAATGAGGTTAACGGGGCTTAAACGTGTCAAAAATGGGCCGAAACGCATGTTTCTAAGCTGCAGGGACCAAAACTGACAAATCTGTCAAACTATGCCCAGGCGGCCCGCGTGAAGATTCATGCATTCCTTAGGCGGGCCGCGTGAGATGCCCAGTTCAGCAAAAATTGCAATCCAGCTTGTTCCAGCTGTTTCCCTCTTGTGCAAATGGTTTTTAGCCTTCTATGGGCTGGTTTAGGAGTGCCCAAGGTTTTCTAAATCAGTGGGTGCACTTGTACGGTCCAGATCGAAGCTCGGGATTCAAGAAATGATCCTAACGGCTCTTGTTTTCCTATAAATACCCATTGCCTTCACTTGCAAAAACCCACACTTGAATTCTGAGGTTGCTCTCTAAGTTGGGGTGCTTTGACACTTCATACCTGAGAGTACTCGGAATTCAATCTTGCGGGGACCCGTTGTAAGTATTCCTTCGTTCTTTTATTGCTTTTCGAGTCCGAAAGTAAAACTTTGTTTGACTTTCTGCATTGACCAGTTTATGGTCAATGCGAAGTTCGTTTGAACTTCATAACGTGAGCGTAATCACGATGGTTATAGTCCCTAGTGACTATACCTACTGATTACCACGTTATCTAGGCTCAGTGACGAGCCGTAGCTTCGGCCAGAATGCGTATTCTCGCGTATTTTGTAACCAAGCTACTTTTAGGTGTCAAAACCGTTTTTTTTGATACCAAACCTGTTTTCTAACTTTGTTAAACATGTTTCGACATGTTTAGCTCGTCACTTTTAGTTTAGTGCTTGTGTAGAGTCGTAAGTCAAGCGGACTAAACACCCGCTTAGACTTTCGAACACGACCCGTTTGGTCGATCATTAGGATCCGACCAAACATATTTAGGGACCATAGTTGCATAGGAAATAACCTTCCGAGGTTATATCTTATGGTAACCTAGTTTAGGTAGTTGTATGATAAGTAGTTTATATGCCTTAGGTAAATTACCAAAATGCCCTTTTCATACATAATTGGTAATTAAGCATATGTAACCCAAACTTTTGTCACTTAACTGATTAAGAAACATAATTAAGCATGTTTAGGCATATAATACTTGTCATAGGACTAGTTAAACGGTCCGAACGCGTTTTACGCAAACGACGCGTTAAAGTAGCATAAGCTACCTAAACGGGTCGTAATGGGTCGAAAGCACTAAGGTTAGGTTTTCTTTTAGTATGTAGGCCTTGTTAAACCATATCATATGAGTTCCCATACTCATTTGGTTTACGAAACCTCATACTATCCAATTCCCCGATTTAGGTCCGGTTAATTATGTAGTTATCTATATAGGGTGCCGTTTGATTCCGTGATCCCTCTACCTTTGCTTGGTTGTTGTTCAAGACTTCTAAGCACCCTCAAGTGAGTACATAGACCCCTCTTTTACTGTTTTCCAAACATTTTGGGGTGAAACACATGTGCCTACTCGTTACTTTCGTGCTTTTCTTGTTTTCATATCATATACTTGCTATGTTCATTAGTACACTATTAGTACATTGATCTACATGACTTTTCTGCTTTGTATGTTACTTAGCACATTTAGCACATTGTTTTCACGTAACTGGTTTACATTTGGTATGACATTTGGTATGCATAAACGGTTCTTTACTACATTCATTAACATTAGCTACGCCGCTCGGTAGTAAGTAATGGTACCATAGGACTTGACAAATCCCGTTCCTGACATCCTGGGTTGGTGTGGATGTAAGGAATGACTGAATCCGTGAACATTTTACTTTGATAATCCTTGCTCTAAGGTTATCCTGCTGTCTCAAGGCTTGAATGTAATGCGTTTAACTTACCACATAAATGTTGTATCAATAAAACAAGTTTTCTACTTTGCAAAACATAACTTTTTGATTTACTCAAAATACTTTGTTTTGGTTCATTTTTACTTATGGTTAAGTATTCTCATTTTGTTACTTACCATACATAACTTTTGTTTACACATAACTACATGACTACATTTTGGGTTTTAAACATTGACGATGGTTTAGACAAGAACATTTGATGATTGGTTTGAACATGAACTATATGCTTTGGTGGTTTGTTTGAGTGACTTAAGTAACGATATGGTTGTAGTATACTACAAGCATGGTGGATACGCCGCTGGTACTTCCTATATATAAGTGCTTGTATTATATTACATGTCGTAGCGTTAATTGAATCATTCATTTGGATTTATACATTTCTACACAAATAACATATTTTTCACAAGACATTGTTTTACAAAACAGTTGGTTATATACAAACCCATTTTTACTTGGTTATTCATTTAACCTTACATCATTCTTTTTAACTATACATATCTATTATCGATTTTCAAACGATTTTATAAAACAAAACATTTTACAAGGATCATGACTGACTTTTGTTAAACAACTTTCTTTTTCCAAACTTATAAGTCATGAATCCTAAATCAATAAAACCTATGTACTCGCCGGCATTTTTATGCTGATGTATTTTCACATGTGTTTCAGGTACAGTAGTTGGTGTTATAAGATGATGATATTGGTGCATGCTCACATAGGAATGGACGAGGCCTTAGTGACATTAAAAGATGCAAGACTAGTTAATTATGTTATGTTTCCTTGTTGTTTAGACATTGTAATACATTAAATTCAATAAAACAAAATTTGTTCATTCCATGGTTGTGAAACAATGATTCTGTTACAACACTCCCCGACGTTTCCGCCACGTTTTGTTATTTTACGTGGTCGGGGTGTGACAGAAAAGTTGGTATCAGAGCCCATGGTTATAGGGAATTAGGTTATTAGTAAAGCTTTGACCTAGACTATAACCTTCCTAGGACCCTAACGCGAGTTTACTTGCGTTTAGTCATAAAACAATACCGTCACTTATCCTTAGGTGACAACCACAACAAGAACATAAATTTGATCCGCTTTGAAAACTAATCATCTGTTCTAGGATGATTGATTACTAGGTTTTGAACCCTTTGTTATAAGGTTTTGAACCCTACCAGTTTAACTCATATTTGGCTTAGTGCCTTTCGAACTTTCAAAATCTCGTCAAAGTTTGGGTCTAAATAATGTGAACACGTGCAAACTGGAAGAGTGAATGCCTGTACTCTGAGTTTTCTGTCTAAGGCTAGAGTGTTCGTACAAATCCGCAATATCGGACCAGTCACTCTTACCTGGGAACTCTTGGGGTGAGTGTTCACTTATAGGCGAGCATGTCTTCAGCGATGCATTATTATGATCTGCTTACTTTGATTCTTCACCATCTCATTTGTTTGCCTTGGGTAACAAACAAATGATCGCAATTTCTATGCGTTGTCATTTTGTTTTGATCACCCGATAACCTTTCACTCGTTTCTTCCTATGTCTTTCATTTTTCTTCTAGAATGTCTCTTTATCTCAGCAACGGTCAGATGTCCAAGCAAGCAACCAAACTTGCCCGGCAAATAGGCGAAGTAGTTCTGAAGACCGTGGACTTAGGTATTGCCATGTCCCGCCTAAAAAATGGAGCCACTCAAGAATCACTGAGGAAAGTAGAAGTCAAACCTGCACCAAAATCAAGAAAACGTAAGGCTTCAAAGAAACCCGCAGCAGTTGCACCTAATCCAGCACGACCTAGCCAAAAGGCAACACCACCTGCCAAGAAGCAATACAAGGGAACGGCACCACTATGCGACAGATGTAATGGGCATCACCAAGCTCACTTACAGTGTCGTCTGTGTGAATCATGTGGGCGAGTTGGTCACCTGGCAAGTGTTTGTCGAATTAACCCAAACCAAGGTGGTCCAAATCAACCACAAGTCAATTCTGCTCAAGCTCGCTTTCCCCGTGGATCGTGCTACAACTGTGGCGAGACAAGCCATTTCAGGAACAAATGCCCAAAGCTTGCTAAGGCAAATCCAACCCACGGATAAGCAGTTGGCTGATTAGAAGATATTGTTGTCTCATGCTTCTGTTTCTTTTGTTTTCTTGTAATGTGAAACAATCCGTTTTGTTTATAAATAAATTGTTATTCACAATTCTGATGTACAAATGTAGTTACATGTGTGTATGGCATTTCTCTATAAATACCTACATCAAGGAACCTTGTTCTTTACAAACTACTCTTATGATTCTCCCTTTCAAGTGATCACTCATGATTTCCTCAAAATTTTGAGTACTCGTCTCATTCTAGGAGGCGAAGTACATGAAATGAAATAACATTATGAGTAATCGTGCTTCTGCACATTTGTGCCTTTGAATCCTTGGTTAGATAACTAAGGGTATTTTCAAAATCTCATACTCGTTACGTTCTGATTTTTTCAACATGCATAACATAAGTTTTCAAAACAACCTTCATGACTTCAAAAACATTTTATATATAGTTCAAAAACGTTTTTAATATAGTGTATTTACTTAACATATCATATGCATAATTTCAAAAACATTGTCTGTATTTTCAAAAACGACCTTCATGATTTCAAAATATTATTAATACAGTATAATTACTTATATCAAGTGCATGATTTCAAAAGCATCATTCATGTTTTCAAAAAAAAAAAAACCTTATACATAATTTCAAATTCATCCCGCATGATTTTTTTTTAAAAAAAGCATTTTTATAAATATACCTACCTAATACACCTACTTTATGATTTCAAAAGTATTATATATAAGGTTTCAAAAACATTGAGCACATTTTTTTAGAACCTCATGCATAGTTTTCAAAAATATATTTTCCTCATACATTGACTTAACCTTCAAATTCCGCTTCATGTGTCGCCTTGGCATAATCCAGCATCTCATCTTCATAAGCATTTTTTTTACTTCATGTTCTGACTTAAAGCACATCCAGTGCAAGGTTTCAAAACATATTCAACTTCTAGAATCCATATGGGATCTTCTTACCATTACAATTAGATCCTTGTGCATAATTATCATTCAAATCAGAGTCCTTAATTGGATTCCTTGTGTATCTTAATTCGAACATTTCAGTTCCTTACAATCGAAATCGAATTTTCTCTTTAAGATCTTTCTATCTTCATAGTTAGATTCTTGATAATGTTTAAGGTACCAAATGAAATCCACGGAATGGAATCCTGGTGTGCTTTAAATGCGTGTGCTCAGTTAACAGAACAAATTAAATCATGACAAATTTAAAATCAAGATAAACAATTTTGCGGTTATATGACTAGGTGTTTATGCATTTTGCGTTTTCTTTTATGCATATTTTGTGTTTTTATACTCTGGATATTCGTTATCCAAATCCTCGTAGAACCTTTCATATCTTCATATGAGGGATTCGTAGTAGGATATTCAAAAGGTACTACCTTAAATCCTTAATGGGCTCCTGCGTGATAGTTAAGACCCATGGATTTTATAAGTGCCACTCCATCATTCATAGAGACCCCTTTTAGTGGTCTAGGTCAAAAGATTGATTCAAATTCTGGTTGAGAATGACATGCGATGATATAAGCTGAAAAGACTCCTTGGCGGTCTGAAGATCATTTATTGACTCAATTAAAAAGGACCCCATTATGGTCTAATCACAATCATCACAGGCTCATTCATCGTTTTCCCCCCCTACACATTATAAGATGCACCACGTGACTATGCAAGGAATTACGTAATTATGGATGCATACATAATTATGAAGTTCAGTGCATGGAAACCGCGGTAAGACTTATTATGTGTAAGAACCAATAATGGCAACCATAACAAAATGTGAACAATGTAATAGAGGTACGGTGGACGCACCAATAACGCTTTATATACTTGTATATAAGTAACCCTCTCTCGTTGCAAGCATGATGTTATTTAAGGTTACTAGAAGTTCAGGACTCTAACCAGTGTTGTTCGATCTTTTCAACTTCATGTCTCAAGCTCTCACAAGTTTCCTCTAAATAAATTTCGGGACGAAATTTCCTGAAGTAGGGGAGACTGTGACACCTGTGTCACTTCAGCCATCAAACGAATGCCAAACCAATGAAATATTGTATTTCATACTTGGGATTTGTATAAACACGTGTATCATTTGCACATATTGATTCTTGTTCGATTTCGGGCTTTAAATCACTTTCTAAAAGGTTATGCGCGATCTGATTCGTAAATATAACCAGTTTAATGCAACAAACACTCCGGAATAGTGACATAGGCTTAACATACCCTAAATAACCTTTACATAACTTAGAAATAAGTTTTGGAAGGTTTGGTATGCCAAAATCAAGTTTATTCGCTTACAGGGACTAAATATGACAAACTGCGAAAGTATGCCAATTTGAACTGTAACGAACATTCCGGAACTTGACCATAAGTTAAACATACCCTAAATATCCTTTACATAGCTTAGAAATAGGCTTTGAGGTATTCGGTGTGCTAAAATAAACTTTTTGGTCATTCAGGGACTAAAAGCGTCAAAAAGTGCATAAGTTTGCACTTTCGCGCATAACTTACGTTCTGAATACTTCCGGACATCCAAAAATTTATGTAAGCATTAAAATATTATGTTTTAGTGTTTGGCATGAGAAAAATCCATTCGTCGCGCAATTTGGATCGTTTTTCGCACTTATGCGCATTCCGTCGTAATTAAGCGAACACCGCGATCGTACGACCAAACGAACCGACATCCGAGATATTTTTGAGCATGTTTTGAGTTCCCTATACTTTAACTTCATTTTAGAGCCTTGAAATGAGGTTAACGGGGCTTAAACGTGTCAAAAATGGGCCGAAACGCATGTTTCTAAGCTGCAGGGACCAAAACTGACAAATCTGTCAAACTATGCCCAGGCGGCCCGCGTGAAGATTCATGCATTCCTTAGGCGGGCCGCGTGAGATGCCCAGTTCAGCAAAAATTGCAATCCAGCTTGTTCCAGCTGTTTCCCTCTTGTGCAAATGGTTTTTAGCCTTCTATGGGCTGGTTTAGGAGTGCCCAAGGTTTTCTAAATCAGTGGGTGCACTTGTACGGTCCAGATCGAAGCTCGGGATTCAAGAAATGATCCTAACGGCTCTTGTTTTCCTATAAATACCCATTGCCTTCACTTGCAAAAACCCACACTTGAATTCTGAGGTTGCTCTCTAAGTTGGGGTGCTTTGACACTTCATACCTGAGAGTACTCGGAATTCAATCTTGCGGGGACCCGTTGTAAGTATTCCTTCGTTCTTTTATTGCTTTTCGAGTCCGAAAGTAAAACTTTGTTTGACTTTCTGCATTGACCAGTTTATGGTCAATGCGAAGTTCGTTTGAACTTCATAACGTGAGCGTAATCACGATGGTTATAGTCCCTAGTGACTATACCTACTGATTACCACGTTATCTAGGCTCAGTGACGAGCCGTAGCTTCGGCCAGAATGCGTATTCTCGCGTATTTTGTAACCAAGCTACTTTTAGGTGTCAAAACCGTTTGTTTTGATACCAAACCTGTTTTCTAACTTTGTTAAACATGTTTCGACATGTTTAGCTCGTCACTTTTAGTTTAGTGCTTGTGTAGAGTCGTAAGTCAAGCGGACTAAACACCCGCTTAGACTTTCGAACACGACCCGTTTGGTCGATCATTAGGATCCGACCAAACATATTTAGGGACCATAGTTGCATAGGAAATAACCTTCCGAGGTTATATCTTATGGTAACCTAGTTTAGGTAGTTGTATGATAAGTAGTTTATATGCCTTAGGTAAATTACCAAAATGCCCTTTTCATACATAATTGGTAATTAAGCATATGTAACCCAAACTTTTGTCACTTAACTGATTAAGAAACATAATTAAGCATGTTTAGGCATATAATACTTGTCATAGGACTAGTTAAACGGTCCGAACGCGTTTTACGCAAACGACGCGTTAAAGTAGCATAAGCTACCTAAACGGGTCGTAATGGGTCGAAAGCACTAAGGTTAGGTTTCCTTTTAGTATGTAGGCCTTGTTAAACCATATCATATGAGTTCCCATACTCATTTGGTTTACGAAACCTCATACTATCCAATTCCCCGATTTAGGTCCGGTTAATTATGTAGTTATCTATATAGGGTGCCGTTTGATTCCGTGATCCCTCTACCTTTGCTTGGTTGTTGTTCAAGACTTCTAAGCACCCTCAAGTGAGTACATAGACCCCTCTTTTACTGTTTTCCAAACATTTTGGGGTGAAACACATGTGCCTACTCGTTACTTTCGTGCTTTTCTTGTTTTCATATCATATACTTGCTATGTTCATTAGTACACTATTAGTACATTGATCTACATGACTTTTCTGCTTTGTATGTTACTTAGCACATTTAGCACATTGTTTTCACGTAACTGGTTTACATTTGGTATGACATTTGGTATGCATAAACGGTTCTTTACTACATTCATTAACATTAGCTACGCCGCTCGGTAGTAAGTAATGGTACCATAGGACTTGACAAATCCCGTTCCTGACATCCTGGGTTGGTGTGGATGTAAGGAATGACTGAATCCGTGAACATTTTACTTTGATAATCCTTGCTCTAAGGTTATCCTGCTGTCTCAAGGCTTGAATGTAATGCGTTTAACTTACCACATAAATGTTGTATCAATAAAACAAGTTTTCTACTTTGCAAAACATAACTTTTTGATTTACTCAAAATACTTTGTTTTGGTTCATTTTTACTTATGGTTAAGTATTCTCATTTTGTTACTTACCATACATAACTTTTGTTTACACATAACTACATGACTACATTTTGGGTTTTAAACATTGACGATGGTTTAGACAAGAACATTTGATGATTGGTTTGAACATGAACTATATGCTTTGGTGGTTTGTTTGAGTGACTTAAGTAACGATATGGTTGTAGTATACTACAAGCATGGTGGATACGCCGCTGGTACTTCCTATATATAAGTGCTTGTATTATATTACATGTCGTAGCGTTAATTGAATCATTCATTTGGATTTATACATTTCTACACAAATAACATATTTTTCACAAGACATTGTTTTACAAAACAGTTGGTTATATACAAACCCATTTTTACTTGGTTATTCATTTAACCTTACATCATTCTTTTTAACTATACATATCTATTATCGATTTTCAAACGATTTTATAAAACAAAACATTTTACAAGGATCATGACTGACTTTTGTTAAACAACTTTCTTTTTCCAAACTTATAAGTCATGAATCCTAAATCAATAAAACCTATGTACTCGCCGGCATTTTTATGCTGATGTATTTTCACATGTGTTTCAGGTACAGTAGTTGGTGTTATAAGATGATGATATTGGTGCATGCTCACATAGGAATGGACGAGGCCTTAGTGACATTAAAAGATGCAAGACTAGTTAATTATGTTATGTTTCCTTGTTGTTTAGACATTGTAATACATTAAATTCAATAAAACAAAATTTGTTCATTCCATGGTTGTGAAACAATGATTCTGTTACAACACTCCCCGACGTTTCCGCCACGTTTTGTTATTTTACGTGGTCGGGGTGTGACACTTGATTTCGCATTTCTCTAGAATCAATACAAGGTAATTGTTAATGATTGCTCGTTGATTATTTGATTTTATCAATTCTTGATTAATTGTTGATTGATAGAATGCTTGTAAACCCTAGCTTTGATTTGGTGGTTCTGTGCTTAAATTGAATCTTGGTTATTGAAATGGTGATGATGATTAGTGTATGCTTGATAGATTGATCATGTGACAAGTGTTGTTGTTAAGTATCGAATGATTGATTGATTCTGCATTGTGAAACTATGTACCTAGGGTTTCTGGATCGTAGAAACAATAGAACGTAATTGATACAATTGTTTTGAGGTGAACATTCGTATGTATGTTGATGTAAGTCAGAGTTTTTGGATCCTCTTGTCTGAGTTTTGGGTAAAGCATAAAGGTCCGAGGTTTATAAACATGTTTTGTCTGAGTTTTGAACAACATGCACTGCCCGAGTTTCATATAAAGGACATAAATGCCTGAGTTTTATAAGGAGCAAAGGGACCGAGTTTCAATCCAAAAACCTTGGTCCGAGTTTCCTTGTCTTTTGTGATGGGCCGAGTTTCAAACCAAAACATTGTCCGACTTTTAATTGATCTAGGGGAGTCCGAGTTTTGCAAGGGGGTTGTAGTCCGAGCATTCAAGGACTTGGGGTCCGAGTTTTAACTTGGACACCCTTGTCCGAGTTTTATTAGAATCATAAGCTGAGGTCCGACTTTGTGTTATTATATGTGTGGTCCGAGTTTAATGACCACATCTGCCCGAGTTTATTATAATGTCACCTTGTCCGAGTTTGCAAAGTGAAAACACATGTGGTCCGAGTTTGTGAGGGTTGTTTACCCTTACCCCTTGTCCGAGTTTCATGGCCCAAACCCCCACCCCCTGTCCGAATTTTATGAAATTATGTGCATAAGGTTGTCCGACTTTTGTAGATAAGTGATATCCAAGGTTGTTCAATATGCTAACCCCCATGCTTTGTTAACCTAGTCTGACTTTCATTGTCTGTTAGCATGATGACACTGTTGATGTAATAACACTGTTACGTATGTAAACTCTCTTATGCATGCTAGTTCTGTAACCTTGGACAACGATGTAACACGATTACAATTACTAAGACTGTTGATGAATATCTGAGTTAAAACGTCTAAGAACAACCCTGATTGTAAGCTCAAGCTGCATAAATGTGATTAGCTGTTTATTTGATACATGATGATAACTGTCAAACGCCTTGTGACATAGATTACATGCGTATCATTACGAACATGAACTGATTTGTTATACGTGCATACAATAGGACTCGACTGATTACTTGTGAACACATAGTTTAGCATACCGAGCAAACCAAGGTGAGTTCACACTCTTACTAAGGCATGGGATTCCCAGGGCACGGGAATTGGGATTGAAGGATTGTGAATGAATAGAACTGTACTTACACTATTACTAGACTACCATACCATCGTCCTCGGTTGTGCAGGACACATACGTGCAATCTACGTACGCATATACTTACTACTATCCTCGGTTGTGAAGGATACTTATACATATTACTATCCTCGGTTGTGAAGGATACTTATACATATTACTATCCTCGGTTGTGAAGGATACTTATACATATTACTATCCTCGGTTGTGAAGGATACTTATACTTAATTACTATCCTCGGATGTGAATGATACTTAGGGATGCATAGAGCAATTAGTAAAACTTTGATCATTGTTAACCCTAATCCCTTTCACTAATCATCTTTCACAAACCAAAACACGTACTATACTCTCTAATTCCCTAGCAATCATCACCATCATCATTGGCAAGCTATTCATCACTTTCGATTCCACATTTCTTTAGGATCATCACAAGGTAAATGATTATTGTTTATTGATTTCTTGATTCTACCAAATGATTATTGTTTATTGATTTCTTGATTATGTGTTCATGGAAAACCCTAGTTTCTCATGTGTTATTCTGTGATTTGATCCTGGATAGTTGAGATTATGACGATGATTAGATGCATGCTTGATAGGTTATCATTGTGATGATTGTTGTTGTTTAGCATCGGTCGAATAATTTTGTTTTCTGCCGTCGATATCATCAGCTGAGAGTCCGGGACGAGGACGTCTCCAAAACCGCTTTCAGAACTCGCTACGGTCACTACGAGTTTCTCGTCATGCCGTTTGGATTAACGAACGCGCCTACAGTCTTCATGGATCTTATGAACAGGGTGTGCAAACCCTACCTTGACAAGTTCGTCATTGTCTTCATCGACGACATACTGATTTACTCCAAGAGTCAGGAGGAACACGAACAGCACCTACGATTGATCTTGGAACTGCTACGAAAGGAACAACTGTACGCTAAGTTTTCAAAATGCGACTTCTGGCTTCGTGAAGTCCACTTCTTAGGCCATGTGGTGAACAGGGATGGGATCCATGTCGATCCATCCAAGGTAGATTCGATCAGGAACTGGCCTGCACCGCGTACACCAACGGAAATACGCCAATTCTTAGGTTTGGCGGGGTATTACAGACGATTCATCAAAGACTTCTCCAAGATCGCGCAACCACTTACACTACTGACACAGAAAGGTGTCACCTACCGTTGGGGAGAGTCCCAGGAAACCGCTTTTCAGTACTTAAAGGATAGGTTTTGCAGTGCACCTATTCTCTCATTGCCAGAGGGCACAGACGATTTTGTGGTCTATTGCGACGCATCGATACAGGGGCTTGGTTGCGTATTGATGCAACGGGATAAATTTATTGCTTACGCTTCTCGTCAACTCAAGGTTCATGAACGAAACTACACGACGCACGATTTAGAGCTGGGAGCTGTTGTTTTCGCGCTCAAGATATGGCGACACTACCTGTACGGTACCAAGTGCACAATTTACACCGATCACAGGAGTCTCGAGCATATCTTCAAGCAGAAGGAATTGAACATGCGTCAACGACGGTGGGTCGAGTTACTTAATGATTACGAATGCGCCATCAAGTACCATCCAGGCAAGGCCAATGTTGTGGCTGACGCTCTCAGTCGGAAAGACACTCTACCTAGGCGTGTGCGAGCTCTACAGCTCACCATTCAGTCTGATCTTCCTGCACAAATACGAGATGCTCAGGTGGACGCATTGAAACCCGAAAACGTATAGGCTGAAGCTTTGCGTGCTCAAGGAAACGTTTAGAACAGAAGGAAGACGGCGCCTACTATGTAACAGGACGCATTTGGGTCCCACTATATGGCAGTTTACGAGAACTTGTAATGGATGAAGCTCACAAGTCTCGCTACTCGGTACATCCAGGTTCGGATAAAATGTACCACGACATCAGAACAACTTACTGGTGGCCTAGCATGAAAGCCCTCATCGCAACGTACGTCGGCAAATGTTTGACTTGTGCGAGAGTCAAGACAGAGTACCAGAAACCCTCAGGCCTACTGCAACAACCCAGGATACCACAGTGGAAACGGGAAGAAATTTCCATGGATTTTGTTACTGGCCTGCCTAGATCACAGCGCCGGAATGATACTATATGGGTGATCGTGGATCGACTCACCAAGTCTGCACACTTCCTGGCTATTAAGGAAATGGATAAGTTCTCCACCCTCGCAGACATCTATCTTAAAGAAGTTGCTTCAAGGCACGGGGTGCCCACCTCCATCATCTCGGATCGGGACGCACGATTCACGTCAGAGCTATGGCAAGCGATGCACAAAGCGTTTGGCTCTCGTTTAGACATGAGCACAGCATATCACCCTCAGAAGGATGGGCAGTCTGAGCGCACGATTCAAACTCTAGAAGACATGCTTCGAGCGTGTGTTATCGATTTCGGCAACGGCTGGGAAAAGCACCTCCCTTTAGTGGAGTTTTCATACAATAACAGTTACCACACCAGCATTCAAGTCGCTCCATTCGAGGCATTGTACGGACGTAAATGCCGGTCACCTCTCTGTTGGGCAGAGGTGGGGGATAGTCAGATTACGGGTCCAGAGGTTGTAGTGGACGCCACAGAAAAGATTGCACAGATACGACAACGCATGGCGGCAGCACGCGACCGTCAGAAAGCCTACGCGGATAAGCGTAAGAGGCCATTGGAATTTCAGGTCGGGGACCGGGTTTTACTTAAAGTCTCACCCTGGAAGGGTGTGGTTCAATTTGGTAAACGAGGCAAACTCAATCCACGGTATGTTGGACCGTTCGAAATCACTGAAAGAATAGGCCCAGTAGCCTACAGATTGAACCTACCAGCTGAACTCGGTGCAGTTCACAATGTATTTCACGTGTCGAATCTGAAGAAGTGCCTGTCAGATGAGACCCTCATAGTTCCTTTTAAGGAACTCACTATCGACGAGCGGTTGCAGTTCGTCGAGGAGCCAGTTGAAATCACGGACCGGGATGTTAAGGTCCTCAAACACAAGAGAATCCCTCTTGTTCGAGTTCGTTGGAACTCCCGACGTGGCCCAGAGTACACTTGGAAACGCGAAGACCAAATGAAAGAAAAGTACCCCCAGTTATTCGAAAACCGTGCAACCACTACTGAGACTGAAGCTACTACTACTGAATTTCGGGACGAAATTCCAAATCAACGGGGGGATGATGTGACACCCCAGGAAAACCAGTGAACAGTACAGCTTACCTAGCTTCCTCAGTGAGTGCGTACCAAATTTCGGGACGAAATTTCTTTTAAGCTGGGGATAATGTGACAACTTGAATTTCCAAGATTCTTATTTCGCATTTATTGCACGTTCATGTGTTGTTTAGTTGTTTAATTCAATATAACGTTTTGATACAATGAAGTGTATTGTGTGATTGTGCATGGTTATGAGTTAATTGTGATAAACCTGTCAAATATGTAAACTTGGTGGTGAAACTATGAAATGGTTATGAGATGGTGTACATGTGTAAAATATGATACTTAGGGATGCATAGAGCAATTAGTGAAACTTTGATCATTGTTAACCCTAATCCCTTTCACTAATCATCTTTCACAAACCAAAACACGTACTATACTCTCTAATTCCCTAGCAATCATCACCATCATCATTGGCAAGCTATTCATCACTTTCGATTCCACATTTCTTTAGGATCATCACAAGGTAAATGATTATTGTTTATTGATTTCTTGATTCTATCAAATGATTATTGTTTATTGATTTCTTGATTATGTGTTCATGGAAAACCCTAGTTTCTCATGTGATATTCTGTGATTTGATCCTGGATAGTTGAGATTATGACGATGATTAGATGCATGCTTGATAGGTTATCATTGTGATGATTGTTGTTGTTTAGCATCGGTCGAATAATTTTGTTTTCTGCCGTCGATATGATTGGATTTAGGGTTTGCTTGAGCATAAGAACGTAACTGCATAATGATATACGTAACTGCTTTAATCACAAAGATCGTAGAATTGAAATTGTTGTCTGAGTTTCTGTGCATAATTGAGTCTCTGAGTTTTGAATAACATGCTAGGTCCGAGTTTATGCTTAGAAGCCTTAGCCCGACTTTTGTTTAAGACACATATTATCTGAGTTTCATATGTTTCCTATATCCGAATTTTGGTTGATATTATATGGTCCGAAGTATAATCAGGAAGCCCTAGGCCGAGTTTCCTTTATATATTGCTAGTCCGAGTTTTTAATGGTTTTCCTTGTCCGACTTTTAGCTTTAACATAAACATGTCCGAGTTTTATGAGATGAGCAAGGGTCCGAGCTTTACAAGGGGGTGTTGATGTCCGAGTTTAAACCCCTTTATGTTGTCCGAGTATTGATTAATGGGAGGGTGGTCCGAGTTTGTGACCCCCTTGATCATTGTCCGACTTTAAACCCCCACCCCCATGGTCCGAAATTTTTATAATATGCCATATCTTGTCCGAGTTTGTAATGGGAGCCATGCTCCGACCTTGTTACTTGTTTTATATGTCTGAACTTCTTTTATATACATATATCAAGGGTCCGAGTTTCATGAGGAAACCCCCCCCCCCATGTCCGACTTTTCACATGTAGTCAGAGTTTCTAAGTCCTTGTCTCCTGTCCGACCTTCTTGTGATGCAAAGGAGTCCAAAGTTTGTTAAGTGGATTGTGTTGTCCAAGTTCTGTTGGTTTTATATGCTGAATAAGTAAATAAGTGTTCTGTTATGACAAATACCAATGATTAAGCTTCCTGTATACTTCTGTATATAGTTTCATGCAACTGTTCATGTATGCTTATAACAGAATGATTCGATATATGATTTCATGATTTTGATTGCAACTGCATGATCCTGTACACAACAAACACACACAACACAATCGCTTGGATATCAAAGATGTGTAAACCCTAATTCGATGCAAACACTTACATCGTGTCATGTGTAATATAACCTAGGTCGTGTGTAACGGACTTAGACACTTAACAAACCATAGAAGCAATAACATACCGAGCAAACCAAGGTGAGTTCACACCCTTACTAAGGCATGGGATTCCCAAGGGCTTGGGAATGGGATTGAAGGAATAAGGTTGAATAGATTCGTACTGACACTAATACTAGACTACCATACCACTGTCCTCGGCTGTGCAGGACACATACTTATGCTACTCACTGTCCTCGGTTGTGCAGGACACATACTTATGCTATTCACTGTCCTCGGTTGTGCAGGACACATACTTACAATCTACGTAGACTTATACTTACTACTATCCTCGGTTGTGAAGGATACTTATACTTACTACTATCCTCGGTTGTGAAGGATACTTATACTTACTACTATCCTCGGTTGTGAAGGATACTTATACATACTACTATCCTCGGTTGTGAAGGATACTTATACTAAATTACTATCCTCGGATGTGAAGGATACTTATACTTATTACTATCCTCGGTTGTGAAGGATACTTATGGTTACGAATAGTCTAGTGGTTATACAACATGGGAAGCCCCCACCAATAGAACGTACTAACGGCCCAGTAGAGCCACCTGTTACAAACGAACTTACTATTACGCATTTACTTTCTGTGAACTCTCTCAACTAGTTGTTGATCCTTTGTTACATGCCTTGCAGGTCGTTAGGTGTATGGAGCTTGCACAGGGAGGAGCAGGTCGTTGTGGGCTTGGATCGTGATTATCCTGTTAAACACTTTTGATGTTTGATACTTATTTACGATGGGTTTTATTAATACGCTTCCGCTAAACAAAGATAACTTTCTTATGATTCGAAACACCTTTCATATGGATTTGGTTTGGTTTAAATGACAACTACTTTTATTATATGTATTGTTCTGTATGATTGGTGGCTTGATCCTGGTCAGTCACGCTCCCAAGCGGTGATACTCCGCCGGTGGATTTTGGGGGTGTGACAGATTGGTATCAGAGCCATTGGTTATAGAGAACTTGGTTTTAATATGGGAAAACGTTTTTATTAAAACCAGACTATAACCAGAACAGTGCTCTCAACGATCCACAACGACGCTTCGCTCCACGTGCAAGACTCGACATCCTAGGTAATAAGGTTTATGTTTATTGCGTACATGCTAGAACTGCATAGAACTTTGCGCGTAGTATGCTTACATTACTCTTCTCACTACTTGTTATTGCTTGAGAACACCTATGTGCTTACACTCTTCTGTCATCGCACTACTCGCGAACCATTCTTACTTATGCTACCTTTACTACTCGATCATGTCTGGACGTGTTGACATGACTCAAGCCCAGTTGACGGCTCTCATTAACGAACAAGTTGCTGCGGCGCTTGCAGCCGCACAAGCAGGAGGTATAACCTGCTATTCCAAACCTATCCTAGGATGTTAGATCCTACTCTCGTGACCCAACTCTCGCACTTAACCTTGACCTATCTTTCTCGCGCAACGGGTCAGAACGCACAGCAACCTGTCTGCACATTCAAGAACTTCATGGACTGTCGTCCAAGCACATTCAGTGGCACAGAAAGAGCAGTGGGACTACTCCATTGGTTTGGGAAGCTCGAGTCAGTATCCAAGATGTGTGAATGCCCTGAGACTCGCAGGGTCAAGTACGCCACTGGCACTTTGGAAGAAATCGCGCTAACCTGGTGGAATGCGCAGGTACGGATACTAGGGTTGGCAGCCGCTAACGCAACCCCCTGGAACGAATTCAAAGAATGCATTAAAAGGGAAAACTGCACTTGTGATGACATCCACAAGTTGGAAGTGGAGCCTTACCATTTGAAAATGACGGGGTCAGAAATTGAAGCTCATACGAAACGGTCAAACGAACTGGCCATCCTGTGTCCAATCATGGTGGACCCTCCAAGCAAGCGTATCGAATTGTACCTCAAGGGTCTAGCCTCAGAGATTCTGAGCCATGCTACATCGGTTAACCTCGACAATATCCGAGACATTCAGCGTCTTGCTCATCGCCTCACGGGTCAGGCAGTGGAACAAAACAAGCTTCCTAGTTGTATCAGCGCTATTACTACCGCTACCACTTCTGCTACTCCCCCTACTCCTAGTGACAACAAGCGGAAATGGGATGGGTATTCCAGCAAGGGTTCAGCTACCGTTCGGTCTCAAGCACAGCAGCAGTGCAAGAATACTGATCGCCAGAGCCGAGTCAGCCAACTTCTGGCGGTCAGGGGCAGAGTGGATATCGGGGAATTCACCCAACGTGTAACTAATGCAACAGACACCACGGTGGTTAGTGCAACGAGGGACGTTGCCAGAGGTGTCTCAAGATGGGCCATGGAGCTAAGGATTCAGGAGCCCACGGCCTGCAAATCGGAATCGCCAGCAGCAACAGCAAGCAGAAACCCTATGCAAAGAAAAGATTGTTTGTATTCCTCGTTCTGGTCAAGAACCTCTCGAAGTTCAAGGCGACAAGAGTGATGCTGTGGTTGGCATCACCTCTTTCTTGAAGGCTCAGAAATGTTTGCGGAAGGGCCACACCACAATTTTGGCTCTCGTTACTGACGCATCAGCGAAAGAAAAGAAGTTGGAAGACCATCCAGTTGTACGCGACTTTCCTCAGGTGTTTCCTGAAGATCTACCTGGTCTACCGCCTCATCATCAAGTCGAGTTTCAAATCGAGCTAGCTCCAGGAGCAGCACCTATAGCTCGCGCACCGTATCGTTTAGCTCCAACTGAACTGGAAGAACTTTCTAAGCAACTACAGGAGCTCTTGGATAAGGGTTTCATTCGTCCAAGCTCTTCGCCTTGGGGGAGCTCCTGTGCTATTCGTGAAAAAGAAGGATGGCACTTTCAGGATGTGCATCGATTACCGCGAACTGAACAAAGTCACAGTGAAGAACCGCTATCCTCTTCCTCGTATTGACGACTTATTCGACCAGTTGCAAGGGTCGAGTTACTACTCCAAGATAGACTTGAGGTCAGGGTATCATCAGCTGAGAGTCCGGGACGAGGACGTCTCCAAAACCGCTTTCAGAACTCGCTACGGTCACTACGAGTTTCTCGTCATGCCGTTTGGATTAACGAACGCGCCTACAGTCTTCATGGATCTTATGAACAGGGTGTGCAAACCCTACCTTGACAAGTTCGTCATTGTCTTCATCGACGACATACTGATTTACTCCAAGAGTCAGGAGGAACACGAACAGCACCTACGATTGATCTTGGAACTGCTACGAAAGGAACAACTGTACGCTAAGTTTTCAAAATGCGACTTCTGGCTTCGTGAAGTCCACTTCTTAGGCCATGTGGTGAACAGGGATGGGATCCATGTCGATCCATCCAAGGTAGATTCGATCAGGAACTGGCCTGCACCGCGTACACCAACGGAAATACGCCAATTCTTAGGTTTGGCGGGGTATTACAGACGATTCATCAAAGACTTCTCCAAGATCGCGCAACCACTTACACTACTGACACAGAAAGGTGTCACCTACCGTTGGGGAGAGTCCCAGGAAACCGCTTTTCAGTACTTAAAGGATAGGTTTTGCAGTGCACCTATTCTCTCATTGCCAGAGGGCACAGACGATTTTGTGGTCTATTGCGACGCATCGATACAGGGGCTTGGTTGCGTATTGATGCAACGGGATAAATTTATTGCTTACGCTTCTCGTCAACTCAAGGTTCATGAACGAAACTACACGACGCACGATTTAGAGCTGGGAGCTGTTGTTTTCGCGCTCAAGATATGGCGACACTACCTGTACGGTACCAAGTGCACAATTTACACCGATCACAGGAGTCTCGAGCATATCTTCAAGCAGAAGGAATTGAACATGCGTCAACGACGGTGGGTCGAGTTACTTAATGATTACGAATGCGCCATCAAGTACCATCCAGGCAAGGCCAATGTTGTGGCTGACGCTCTCAGTCGGAAAGACACTCTACCTAGGCGTGTGCGAGCTCTACAGCTCACCATTCAGTCTGATCTTCCTGCACAAATACGAGATGCTCAGGTGGACGCATTGAAACCCGAAAACGTATAGGCTGAAGCTTTGCGTGCTCAAGGAAACGTTTAGAACAGAAGGATGACGGCGCCTACTATGTAACAGGACGCATTTGGGTCCCACTATATGGCAGTTTACGAGAACTTGTAATGGATGAAGCTCACAAGTCTCGCTACTCGGTACATCCAGGTTCGGATAAAATGTACCACGACATCAGAACAACTTACTGGTGGCCTAGCATGAAAGCCCTCATCGCAACGTACGTCGGCAAATGTTTGACTTGTGCGAGAGTCAAGACAGAGTACCAGAAACCCTCAGGCCTACTGCAACAACCCAGGATACCACAGTGGAAATGGGAAGAAATTTCCATGGATTTTGTTACTGGCCTGCCTAGATCACAGCGCCGGAATGATACTATATGGGTGATCGTGGATCGACTCACCAAGTCTGCACACTTCCTGGCTATTAAGGAAATGGATAAGTTCTCCACCCTCGCAGACATCTATCTTAAAGAAGTTGTTTCAAGGCACGGGGTGCCCACCTCCATCATCTCGGATCGGGACGCACGATTCACGTCAGAGCTATGGCAAGCGATGCACAAAGCGTTTGGCTCTCGTTTAGACATGAGCACAGCATATCACCCTCAGAAGGATGGGCAGTCTGAGCGCACGATTCAAACTCTAGAAGACATGCTTCGAGCGTGTGTTATCGATTTCGGCAACGGCTGGGAAAAGCACCTCCCTTTAGTGGAGTTTTCATACAATAACAGTTACCACACCAGCATTCAAGTCGCTCCATTCGAGGCATTGTACGGACGTAAATGCCGGTCACCTCTCTGTTGGGCAGAGGTGGGGGATAGTCAGATTACGGGTCCAGAGGTTGTAGTGGACGCCACAGAAAAGATTGCACAGATACGACAACGCATGGCGGCAGCACGCGACCGTCAGAAAGCCTACGCGGATAAGCGTAAGAGGCCATTGGAATTTCAGGTCGGGGACCGGGTTTTACTTAAAGTCTCACCCTGGAAGGGTGTGGTTCGATTTGGTAAACGAGGCAAACTCAATCCACGGTATGTTGGACCGTTCGAAATCACTGAAAGAATAGGCCCAGTAGCCTACAGATTGAACCTACCAGCTGAACTCGGTGCAGTTCACAATGTATTTCACGTGTCGAATCTGAAGAAGTGCCTGTCAGATGAGACCCTCATAGTTCCTTTTAAGGAACTCACTATCGACGAGCGGTTGCAGTTCGTCGAGGAGCCAGTTGAAATCACGGACCGGGATGTTAAGGTCCTCAAACACAAGAGAATCCCTCTTGTTCGAGTTCGTTGGAACTCCCGACGTGGCCCAGAGTACACTTGGGAACGCGAAGACCAAATGAAAGAAAAGTACCCCCAGTTATTCGAAAACCGTGCAACCACTACTGAGACTGAAGCTACTACTACTGAATTTCGGGACGAAATTCCAAATCAACGGGGGGATGATGTGACACCCCAGGAAAACCAGTGAACAGTACAGCTTACCTAGCTTCCTCAGTGAGTGCGTACCAAATTTCGGGACGAAATTTCTTTTAAGCTGGGGATAATGTGACAACTTGAATTTCCAAGATTCTTATTTCGCATTTATTGCACGTTCATGTGTTGTTTAGTTGTTTAATTCAATATAACGTTTTGATACAATGAAGTGTATTGTGTGATTGTGCATGGTTATGAGTTAATTGTGATAAACCTGTCAAATATGTAAACTTGGTGGTGAAACTATGAAATGGTTATGAGATGGTGTACATGTGTAAAATATGATACTTAGGGATGCATAGAGCAATTAGTGAAACTTTGATCATTGTTAACCCTAATCCCTTTCACTAATCATCTTTCACAAACCAAAACACGTACTATACTCTCTAATTCCCTAGCAATCATCACCATCATCATTGGCAAGCTATTCATCACTTTCGATTCCACATTTCTTTAGGATCATCACAAGGTAAATGATTATTGTTTATTGATTTCTTGATTCTATCAAATGATTATTGTTTATTGATTTCTTGATTATGTGTTCATGGAAAACCCTAGTTTCTCATGTGATATTCTGTGATTTGATCCTGGATAGTTGAGATTATGACGATGATTAGATGCATGCTTGATAGGTTATCATTGTGATGATTGTTGTTGTTTAGCATCGGTCGAATAATTTTGTTTTCTGCCGTCGATATGATTGGATTTAGGGTTTGCTTGAGCATAAGAACGTAACTGCATAAGGATATACGTAACTGCTTTAATCACAAAGATCGTAGAATTGAAATTGTTGTCTGAGTTTCTGTGCATAATTGAGTCTCTGAGTTTTGAATAACATGCTAGGTCCGAGTTTATGCTTAGAAGCCTTAGCCCGACTTTTGTTTAAGACACATATTATCTGAGTTTCATATGTTTCCTATATCCGAATTTTGGTTGATATTATATGGTCCGAAGTATAATCAGGAAGCCCTAGGCCGAGTTTCCTTTATATATTGCTAGTCCGAGTTTTTAATGGCTTTCCTTGTCCGACTTTTAGCTTTAACATAAACATGTCCGAGTTTTATGAGATGAGCAAGGGTCCGAGCTTTACAAGGGGGTGTTGATGTCCGAGTTTAAACCCCTTTATGTTGTCCGAGTATTGATTAATGGGAGGGTGGTCCGAGTTTGTGACCCCCTTGATCATTGTCCGACTTTAAACCCCCACCCCCATGGTCCGAAATTTTTATAATATGCCATATCTTGTCCGAGTTTGTAATGGGAGCCATGCTCCGACCTTGTTACTTGTTTTATATGTCTGAACTTCTTTTATATACATATATCAAGGGTCCGAGTTTCATGAGGAAACCCCCCCCCATGTCCGACTTTTCACATGTAGTCAGAGTTTCTAAGTCCTTGTCTCCTGTCCGACCTTCTTGTGATGCAAAGGAGTCCAAAGTTTGTTAAGTGGATTGTGTTGTCCAAGTTCTGTTGGTTTTATATGCTGAATAAGTAAATAAGTGTTCTGTTATGACAAATACCAATGATTAAGCTTCCTGTATACTTCTGTATATAGTTTCATGCAACTGTTCATGTATGCTTATAACAGAATGATTCGATATATGATTTCATGATTTTGATTGCAACTGCATGATCCTGTACACAACAAACACACACAACACAATCGCTTGGATATCAAAGATGTGTAAACCCTAATTCGATGCAAACACTTACATCGTGTCATGTGTAATATAACCTAGGTCGTGTGTAACGGACTTAGACACTTAACAAACCATAGAAGCAATAACATACCGAGCAAACCAAGGTGAGTTCACACCCTTACTAAGGCATGGGATTCCCAAGGGCTTGGGAATGGGATTGAAGGAATAAGGTTGAATAGATTCGTACTGACACTAATACTACACTACCATACCACTGTCCTCGGTTGTGCAGGACACATACTTATGCTACTCACTGTCCTCGGTTGTGCAGGACACATACTTATGCTATTCACTGTCCTCGGTTGTGCAGGACACATACTTACAATCTACATAGACTTATACTTACTACTATCCTCGGTTGTGAAGGATACTTATACTTACTACTATCCTCGGTTGTGAAGGATACTTATACTTACTACTATCCTCGGTTGTGAAGGATACTTATACATACTACTATCCTCGGTTGTGAAGGATACTTATACTAAATTACTATCCTCGGATGTGAAGGATACTTATACTTATTACTATCCTCGGTTGTGAAGGATACTTATGGTTACGAATAGTCTAGTGGTTATACAACATGGGAACCCCCCACCAATAGAACGTACTAACGGCCCAGTAGAGCCACCTGTTACATACGAACTTACTATTACGCATTTACTTTCTGTGAACTCGCTCAACTAGTTGTTGATCCTTTGTTACATGCCTTGCAGGTCGTTAGGTGTATGGAGCTTGCACAGGGAGGAGCAGGTC
The DNA here is from genome assembly GCF_002127325.2 of Helianthus annuus. Lineage (NCBI taxonomy): Eukaryota > Viridiplantae > Streptophyta > Magnoliopsida > Asterales > Asteraceae > Helianthus > Helianthus annuus. The sequence goes on along the minus strand of NC_035449.2, from coordinate 109,104,711 downwards.
GTTGTGGGCTTGGATCGTGATTATCCTGTTAAACACTTTTGATGTTTGATACTTATTTACGATGGGTTTTATTAATACGCTTCCGCTAAACAAAGATAACTTTCTTATGATTCGAAACACCTTTCATATGGATTTGGTTTGGTTTAAATGACAACTACTTTTATTATATGTATTGTTCTGTATGATTGGTGGCTTGATCCTGGTCAGTCACGCTCCCAAGCGGTGATACTCCGCAGGTGGATTTTGGGGGTGTGACAGTAAGCACGTAGGTATTCTCATGTAATAAAGTCATGTGTATCTAAGCGAAATGCGAGCAAAGTTCTAAGCAGTTCTAGCATGCAGGTAATAAACATAAACCATATTACCTAGGATGTCGAGTCTTGCACGTGGAGCGAAGCGTCGTTGTGGATCGTTGAGAGCACTGTTCTGGTTATAGTCTGGTTTTAATTAAAACGTTTTCCCATATTAAAACCAAGTTCTCTATAACCAATGGCTCTGATACCAATCTGTCACACCCCCAAAATCCACCTGCGGAGTATCACCGCTTGGAGGCGTGACATGACCAGGATCAAGCCACCAATCATATTGAACATGTAATTAAGTAATAATAAAATCCATCAATACGAAAGGTGTTCATCAAAAACCAATGTGAATAAGTGTAGCGGAAGCATTAAAGGAAAACCCAAACATAAGGGTTAACGTATGAAATATCATAAGTATTTAGTAAGCATTCACAAATCCTTGTCCACAACGACCCGCTCCTCCTTGTGCAAGCTCCATATGATACCTAAGGTCCTACAAGGCATGCAGCAGAGAGTCAACAACTAGTTGAGCGAGTTCACAGAAAGTAAGTTCGGTAATAGTAATTGTATGTGTCGTATTATGTTCGTTCATTGTTCATGTATAGTATTGGTTTCCATCGCAGCCCTCTAGGCATGTATGCGAAGATTAAGGAAAGTTCTCAAGTATTCTAGACTATGTATATTTGTATCGCTGGCCACCCTGGCATGTGTGCGAAGTTTAGTATGTATAGTTCGCAGCCTCCCTAAGGCATGTGTGCGAAGATCAGTCATAATATCGCAGCCAACCCTTGGCATGTTCTTGAACTAAAGTGGTCAACCACGTCCTAACAGGGTTACCATACAAGTCAGGTTTGGTTTAAGTAATGCACGTATGTATCACATAAGTTAACACGTTGCAAGCATGCAAGGATCATGGTAAACACGTAACAGTCAAACATAACATTCTCAACTTGTGCGACCCGGATGGTTGGGCCATCAAGCTTGTGCGAGCCCAACCATCTTGTGCGATTTAATGTCCAAGCCCAACAAATCCTCGGCCCAACATACAAGCAAACAGTTTTAACATATACGGCCCAAATATCATAACAAACTAATAATATAATCTCGGCCCAATTAATATTCGTGAGTGACTTGTACGATCCAATAACATAAATAATACAATTAGTATATCGGCCCAATAAGGTACACCTTGTGCGAATCAGATGGGCCTGGTCGGTCAGGTTGGGTTGTGCGATTAGGGAACTTGGGCTGCTCGGCCCAACAGCATAACGCTCAACTTGTGCGATCAGTGTGGGCTTGTATGTTTGTGTCTTGGGCTTCTAAGGCCCAACAGCTAAACAACATTACCCCTTGTGCGACTGGGCATGCCTTGTGCGACTGGAGACCCCTTGTACGATCAGGGCCTCTTGTGCGACCGGATTAGCTTGTGCGTTCGGATCAGATCTTGCATGATCTGATCTTGTGCGATTCCGGTCTTGTGCGATCCTTAACAAACTTCCGGATGTCATGCAATCGGTTACAAGCTTTAAACAGTTTCCATATTTACAATCAATTAACAAAATCAAAGATTCTATCCCAATCCTATATCGATCAAACAAGCATAATTCACATGTTTTTCTCAAGAACCCTTACCGAATCATACATGAACACATCTTATGAAAATTTATCCGAATTAAACCTGATCATCTATCCGAGTTCTACTATATTACAGCCGGTTAATTCAAGCATCATGTGATTAACAACTCATAACAGCCGATTACTAGATCATGCATTCCAAAACGTATAAACATTATTGAACATGTAAATCAAGTGTACATGGGATCCGATTATCAAGAACACTATCATTTAACATAAACAATCATGTTAATCAAGAACCCTAGATCATCATGCAAGGCTATTACAAACACACATCAAAACATCAAGCACGATTAATTAATCATACTAACCGAGTAGAGAAGGAACAGCAGTTGATCCGAGCAAGAGGATGATCTTGTGCCGTCGGGTTTGAGCGAGAGAGAAAGAGAGGAAAGCTAGGGTTTGTGTGTGAGGATGATTTGCCAAAGTGTGTGAAAATTACCAACACCCCTGTGTTATTCGTGTAAAGTAGGTTGGCCGAAATCCACTTAGGCTGCCCATAAGGGGCCGCGTCCAAATGTAAAGCCCAAGTGGGCTTGTGCGGTCGAGCGGTGTTGTGCGATTGGGCTTGAATACATAGAAACACATAACATATCGTACATTCGTTCAATACACATATGACATAATCACAACATACAATAATCCTAACAATCATTCATCAAATCAACAAGGTTCACACAAGCACGTAACATTTACACAAAGTAGGTCTAAAGTTCGAGTTGTCACAATTAAGAAAAGAAATTGGATATCTGTTAAGCAAGGGGCATCTAAAAGAATTGTTGGGAAGAAAAAAGCAAAGGACTCAGGATCCTGAAAGGATCCCTGAAAAGGCTCCAGCCCCTCCGGCTAATGCACAAGTGATCAACTTTATTTCCGGAGGATCAGATATTTGTGGTACATGCTTCTCGGCAGCCAAAAGGCATGCAAACGAAGCAAAAATGGATAATGGAGAAAGACCTATTCGAACATCAAGTGTCTCGGAAGGAAAGACGATAACGTTTGATGAGGATGATCGCATTAACATCCAGGATCCTCATCATGATAGCCTAGTTATTACTCTCTTTATTTCTAACCATTTTGTCCGCAGGATCCTTATCGACGGAGGAAGCTCAGTAAACATTATCCAGCTTGATGTGCTAAAGAAAATGGGTATCCCAGAATCAGACATCACACCAAGATCCTCCGTGCTTGTGGGATTCAGTGGAGAAACGAAGAAAACTCTGGGGGACATCAAACTCCCAATCTACGTGGAAGGATTACATAATTATCGAAAATTTTGTGTTATTGACTGTTTATCTTGTTGCAATGTTATCCTTGGCAGGCCCTGGATACATGATATGAAAGCAGTCCCATCCACCTACCATCAATGTGTGAAACTCCCTAGCCCATGGGGGATAATCAAGATCGATAGTGATCAGCAGGAGGCTAAGGATTGTTATACCTCATCCATGAAGCCAACCTCGAAGCCAAGGGAACAATAGCAATTACAGATTCCTCCAAGGAATGTCTTGGAGGCAAGGGAACAAGATGTGGACGAAATCCTCTTGGATCCTGGTGATCCTGAATCAAAAATCTATATCGGATCAGGGATCCTTGGCAAGATGAAAGAAGACATAATATCCTTCCTCAAAAGAAGAAAATCTACCTTTGCATGGAAACATGAAGATATGACAGGTATATCTAAGGATATTATTGTTAGGGCTGGATTTTTATAATACATGATCCTTACATGTGATCCTAACCAGTGATGCTTGTTTCTTTGGCAGATAGTGATCCTCAGCAGAGTTCCAGGATCAGGATCACGGACCATCATAGGATCCTCATGCTAACAGTTGCTTTCATTGAACTTAATGTCATTTTGCAGGAATGTCTAGCAGGATCCGCTCTTAGCATCACAATCAAGGGACGCGTCTTTACAACTTTGGCATATGCTTAATCAGAGATGAACGTTGTGAAGGATATGGAAACTTGGCATGATTTAAGGGCGATAATTTAGGCTAGATTTACTTTTATTTCTAAAGGGGTAATGAGCTGATTATTAGTTTGTTTACCTAAAATAGGCCACTCACACTTGTATATATAACACTCTTCCCCATTCGGAAGACACACAACACATTTCTCACACGCTTAGACACTCGATACTATAGTGATCCTTGTACTCAGCTCATTATCATCCAAAGTTGTAACCATTTTTTGTTATATTGAAGTTTGGTGATCGGTAGTTGCCATCACCCGAGGTTTTTTATGCCGGAGATCATACATTGATCAAGGGCTTTTTCCTCGTATAAATCCTTGTGTCACTTGCATATTTCTTACTAAAGTGATCCTTTACTTTTTCAACAAACCAAGCATCATTCCCCGTTTACTTAGAGTTTGGTTGCATTATCCTTGTGTGATTTTTGGCCAAAACAGTTTGGCGCCCACCGTGGGGCAATTGGTGCTTCATTCATAAGAAAACTTTCTGTTCGAAATCATTTCAAAGAGTTACATGGCTTCATCATTGAAGAATACATCCACAGCGATGTCGGCAATCAATTCATCTACTGGCATTCCACCTTTGCCTCCACCACCAGCTGGATCTCAGAAAAATGCTGAGAAGAGACCAACTTCTATCTCCTCTAAACCATCATCTTCTACTCTAACTTCTTCTGTTCCCAGTACTAGTGATATATTTACTTTGATTTTGCAGATGAGGGATCGTATGCAGCAGCAGGATGAAACTAATGACAGGATCCTCAGAGAAATCGGAGATCTCAAAAGGCAAAAGAAAACGGCAGAGGATCATTCCCCACTAATGCCCAAATCTTTGAATTTTGATACTCCAATGATTATTTCTCAGCCATCAGAGGTCCCAGACATTCAATATATGGGTGGATCAAGAGGAGTGCATTTCGGCCCAGCAACAATGACTCAGGCATCAGGATCATATTTCCAACCGGCGGGATCCTACGCCCAGCATTTGGGATCCTTCATGAGCTTAGGATCCTCCTTTGTCCCAGGATCATCCTGGGTTCAAGGATCCTCCTTCGTTCTGGGATCATCCCAGGTTCAAGGATCCTCCTTTGTTCCAGGATCATCCTAGGTTCAAGGATCCTCCTTCGTCCTAGGATCATCCCAGATTCAAGAATCCCTACAGATACTAGGACCCTTGAAGAATTTGCAAACAGGAAGCCTAGATGTCCATCAAGGAGATTTTATTCCAATGCAGACCATTGCTTCCACTGGTCCATCCATTATCCCAGAATCCCAGCAATATGGATTCACACCCAATGTTCCTAACTTGAACCCGATGGGAGGTAACACCTTAAATAATTATCTTACCACTAACCATGGATTCGTGCAGGATACAGGTATCAATCATGCTATGGCCAGGGAGTTACAGAAGCTGAAGGATATGATCTCAAGTGTTCCAGGGGTAGTCAAGCCTATCCCGGAGATTGCAGATGGAAGCCATAAGGTATCTCGTTTTGCACCACCAATTTGTGATGCAGAGGTACCCAAAAGGGTCCATATCCCTACTATGAAGCTGTATGATGGTACAACGGATCCTGAGGAGCACATAGCACAATACAGGGAGAGGATGGAGATCAATCCAATCCCAGAAAAGTTAAAGGAAGCATGCCTATGTAAAGGATTTGGATCCACCCTTACTGGATCAGCTCTTAAATGGCTGCTAAGTCTTCCCCCTTACTCTATCACTTCATTTGCTAATTTAGTTAATTTGTTCAATAATCAATTCTCTTGTAGTAGAAAATTTGAAAGATTAACTAGTGATTTATATAGGGTAACTCAAAGTCATAATGAATCATTAAGGGATTATATAACTAAATTCAGTAAAGAATCCTTGCACATTCCCAACTTGGATATGGCCACGGCTGTTGAGGCCTTCAAAATGGGACTGCTTAAGGATTCATTGTTCTATGATGATCTTGTTATGACACCGTGCAGGAACCTAGATGAAGTAAGAACTCGGGCACTAAGGTTCATCCGGCTAGAGGATGACAAGAGGATCCAGGAGAGGCAAGTAGGATCCTCAAAACAGGAAAAACAAGGATCCTCTTTCAAGAACAATAAGTTCAAATCCTACCATAGAAATGACAACCAGAACGTGCATGCTGTTGACCAGGAAGAGGATGATGAGGATTATCCTCCGATTTCTGAATATTGTTTTTCTGTTGACAATCATGAACTAATCCTTGCAATGCAGAATCTAGGAGAAAAAGCCAGATGGCCCAGAAAGAATGACAAACCATCCGGGACTAAAGACAAGTCAAAGTGGTGTGCATACCACGAGGATTTCGGGCATCTAACTGAAGAATGCATAGCATTAAGAAAAGAAATTGGATATCTGTTAAGCAAGGGGCATCTAAAAGAATTGTTGGGAAGAAAAAAGCAAAGGACTCAGGATCCTGAAAGGATCCCTGAAAAGGCTCCAGCCCCTCCGGCTAATGCACAAGTGATCAACTTTATTTCCGGAGGATCAGATATTTGTGGTACATGCTTCTCGGTAGCCAAAAGGCATGCAAACGAAGCAAAAATGGATAATGGAGAAAGACCTATTCGAACATCAAGTGTCTCGGAAGGAAAGACGATAACGTTTGATGAGGATGATCGCATTAACATCCAGGATCCCCATCATGATAGCTTAGTTATTACTCTCTTTATTTCTAACCATTTTGTCCGCAGGATCCTTATCGACGGAGGAAGCTCGGTAAACATTATCCAGCTTGATGTTCTAAAGAAAATGGGTATCCCAGAATCAGACATCACACCAAGATCCTCCGTGCTTGTGGGATTCAGTGGAGAAACGAAGAAAACTCTGGGGGACATCAAACTCCCAATCTACGTGGAAGGATTACATAATTATAAAAAATTTTGTGTTATTGTGTAGGATCGGACTTCGACCTAAATGAGTCGTTCGGAAGAGCTCAAATCCGTTTCAGCGGCGGAAACAAAGAAACGGATGTATACACAGCTTGTTTCACACTTTAATCCTCTCATATATTGATATTACAAACAATTACAGTAAGAGGAAATACCGGCAGCACCTCGGTATCAATTCTGAACAACCGTTACAAATGAAAATGACAACAACCTATTTATACTATTTCTGGTCCACTCCAACGTCACGTCCGAATAAGCGGACCAGACCTTAAGTTCTGGACCTCTCCAACGGCATGTCCGTATAAGCGGTCCAGAACATTGCCGTATAAGTGGTCCAGCCCCTAAAACCCCTAAACTCTCTAATTTTCTCGTAAATCACGCCCTAATCTATACAATACAATGTAAGACTCGATCTAAGACGAAATCAACAGATGTCGTGCACCAACAGACTCCCCCTCAGATGTTGATGGAGTCGACTGTCGAGTCACAACAATGCTGTGTCTTCACATCTTCAGTCTTGATCAGTCTTTAGACTTCTCTCTCTCTGTCTTCAGACTCCCCCTCTCGATTTGCTGGCATTCCTTTGATCTTCAGCAACATCTTCAGGATCGACGTCTGGCTTTCCTGCAAACACTCTACCTCAGAGTAAATTTCTTTCACATATATTTATCAAACATATGAACTTACACCAATTCAGATTCTCATTCAAAACAAACACAGATATTTTGATGAACCACTTGACAGGGTTAGATTATGAAATCAATTAATTTCACACACACACTCCCCCTCAAGTATTGCTCATCATGTTTAGCACTTGGAATTTTGAAAATCAGCTATCCAACATCAGTTGTCGAAAATCTTTTTGAATTTTCAAAATTTATGCTAAAACACACTAAAAATCTTTTTGTATTTTGAAATAAAGAAACTAAAATGCAGAAATAAACTATTTACAAACAATATTTTTTGTGAGCTCGTGCAAGAGGATCATATCAGTTTTGAGACAAATCACCAACACCGTTAAGCTTTAAACATTCTCAGTTCTAAACAATTTACCTAGATTGTCAGTATGTTTGTCCACTTAAATTTTCAACACAAATTTCAATCGATTCGAGATACGATATTAATGTTTTAGAGACTTAAACTTAATTGTGTATCACTCCACTTGAATATACTCCCGTATCCAGATCCCAAATATTCAGTCTTACAGGTGAGTATACCACAGATGATATCTGTAAAGGGGTAATGTGCGAGGGCCGTGAGAGCTCAGGTCGATACTTCCGTATACGCAGAGAGATGACGGCTTCGACTTTTGGTGGGTCCCCTTTAGAGGATCTTTTTGCATTTCAACAGCAGCGACTATCAATTTTATTGTTTCATCAGCATGCTGAGGGCGGCGCTTTTTCAAGCATTTGCAGAAAGTATTATCCGGGGACTAGGTCAGTACTTCCATACAGCAGAAGTCCCGGGATAATACCCCAGATATCACTGAGTATAAAGACCTAGTATCTCAGAATACGGGACCTTTCAAACAAGATTTCGGGGGTTACCCATATATCCAAGAATAGTTACCCACGAATTAAGCAAGTTTGATTTAGGTTTATATCTCGTTTCAATTTACTAAATGTACGAAAATCTACTGACACATCCGCAGTAAGATCGTTTAACACTTTTTAACTTTTCATTTCTTTAGCGTGTCGTGATAGTCCACTGATGTACTATCATTTCCTCTTTTTCGCAACAAAACTCATTTTTGAATTTTATCATGTTTTTGGCTTTTTCAAATTTTCTGATGTTTTTGGATTTTCTAAAAATTCTTACTCCCCCTAAAATTCAAATACATCTAAAGAAAATTGAAAACAAACTGTACAGAACATGACAACTGATATCAAAGCACTTCAATTCTCCATCCGTTTGGCTTAAACAATCAGAACTCCCCCTCACAACAAACTATTTTCCCATAATGATTTCAAAACACTTAAGTTTGTTTTAATCAGAATGGTTTTTCCGGAAAATAAGTTTAGTTGGTTTTATCTTTTGTAAAATGGGGTTCAAATCATCACTTTGTTTACCAAATTCTTGAATGATAAGTAAATCAAGTCCAATTCAATGACCTTGATTTAACCACTTGTAAGATCTACACCAATTACTACCATACAACCACTTGTAAGTTTAGCAATTCAAGCTCTTCAAACCTGTTTTTCAACCAATTACCATCTTTAGGTTGAATTCTCAAGATGCCGATTCCTACTCCTCGCTTACAAACCTGGGAGTTCCGGCAAGTCCTGCAACTTCACAAACAGATTTAGAAAGATGCCGATTCATGATCCGCAATACCATCTTGGGATCTCCGGCAAGTCAGGATTTTATTCTTGGAAAAATATATCCACCCAAGCCTGACCATCCTTGGGTGTAACCTCATCATTTTCATCCCTCTTTTCAACCGACTTGTAAACCCATCCTTTGGAAGCATAAAACTCCTGAATGCTTTGGGCCTTACCACTGGCCATTCTTCCAAAGATGCGTTTTACATTGCCGTTGAAAGTTTTTTCAACATCAATTTTCTTTTTGTCTGAATAAAATTGATTTGGAACATCAACTTTTCCGATTTTAGATTTGTAATTTTTAGCATGTAGTGGCGGAAAATTCACATCGTCCACTTTCGGAGTTTTCTTTACAACCTTTCCTTCAACACATGGTTCCTCTGATTTTATGGAATCAGATTCATCACCAGAACTGTTACCTGAACCTTTCACAACCCATTTCTGATTTGATTCTTTGGCTATGCGTTTGGAAGCACTCTTTGAAGATTCTCCTTTTTCATAAGTTGAATTCTCAAATCCTGTAAACTTCCGGGTTGATAGTTCAGTCGTTTCAACAACTTTGTCTTTCATTTTTCTTGAGATTTCCTGTTTTGGTCTGAATGTCATCGGACAATCTTTCGCAAGATGACCAACAGCTTTACACTGAAAACAGGATCTCTTTTCAACCTTCTTTAGAACTTCGGTCTTCTTTGGTTCTTCTTGCTTCTTGGCAAGGAATTCCTGATTTGTCTGATTTCTGAATAATTTTTCTTTTTCAGCTTCCGAAGTTTTCCCTGAAACAAACACATTTTTTTGTTTATAAAATTTTTCATTTTTATAGTTTTTCGGTGGAATAAAACCGAGACCTTTCTTTTTGAAATTACGATTGTGACAACTCGAGTTTCTGATTTTCACTTTCGCACTTGATGCGTGTTGACTTTGACTGTTTAGTTGTTTGTATTGTGAATTGGAAGTTGTACGTGTTGTGTTTTAATGAAACGATTGTCATTTGGCCTATATGTGATTACTTGCTGTGGTAGAAAATAATGTTAGGATTATTATTAAAACACTTAGTCTAGATCGGAACATGTCATACAGTTCGAAGGATTCGAAGGACCACAAAGGATGACCTTCGATTCGAAGACCCCGAAACATATCCTTCGAGCACGAAACATATCCTTCGAGCACGAAACATATCCTTCGATATGTTTCGGCCCAGTCTTTCCAATGGGCTTGGCCCATTACTGTGATACGTATATATGGGAGTGCATGTAAACTGATGGTTATTTTTCTAAGAAAAACCCTAGTTCCTTTGTGTGTGTGCGACGGCAAAGCAGACTTAGTCCCTGTTCGAAGGATTTTATTTCCGCAACCCCGATTTCCGGTTAGTGTGTGATGTTGTTTATGATGTATGATTTCATGATTGATCAATGGTCTTGCAATATGTTGTTTTTATGTTGTCATGAATCGGATAAGCTAGGTTTAGCAAATATAATTGGATTGAATAGTCATGATTACTAGGATGTTGTTGTTGATCGGTTAGCAAATCGGTCAAACTTGTTTGATTAATCGGCCGGATTGTTTGTATACGAATTGGATATGTATGTTAATCAGGTTGATAATCGGCTGAATATGGTAATCGGACATGTTTATGTAATCGACACCTATGTGTAAGTTGGATAGTTTAAATAATCTTGTTATTCAGATTAGGGTTCTTGATAAACATGGGAATTATGCTTGTTTGATCTGGTTGATGTTAACTGATTTGTGATATTGGTGTTAATTGATAATCACAGCAAAACTTGGAAACTTGTAACGTAACTGATATCCATCGAAAGATATCAGTTACTCGAAACATGGTAGTAACCGAAAGATACCGAAAGATACTAGATGTTCGAAACATAGTGTTGACCGAAGGATAGCAATGACCGAATGATAACATTAAGTTCGAAACATAACATTCTGTTCGAAAGATAGCTATGATACCTGTTAGTCGAAAGATCTCTAATGTGTCGAAAGATGACCATGAATTGAATGATAGCTGATGTTCTACTGTGAAATAATACGTGTTGTGTCGATATGCAAACTGACTGTTATGTGAACATTAAATTGCATGCGTATCGTTGTGAACATGAACTGATTTGTTATACGTGCATACGATAGGACGTGAATAAATTACTTGTGAGTGCATAACCTAGCATACCGAGCAAACCAAGGTGAGTTCACACAGCCAAGGCATGGGTTCCCAGGGTGGGAATGGGTTGGATGATTACTTGTGCATACTTTGATACTGTAACGAACGATTAAACTGTTGATGCTTACGAACTACTCAACTGCCTTCGCACCCACCCTGGTCGGTAAAGACTATGGTCGCGAACGAACTGATAAATTGCCTTCGCACACACCCTGGTCGGTAAGGACTATGGTCGCGAACTAACGAACATAATCTTCGCACACATGCCTGTGAGGCCGCGATGGAACTGATACGATACGAAACTTAATTGAACAAACGCACTATTACCCAAACTAAACTATAAACTGTGAACTCGCTCAACTAGTTTGTTGATTATCTGCTGCATGCCTTGCAGGACCTTAGGTACTTATGGAGCTTGCACTGGAGGAGCGGGACGTTGTGGGCAGTGGATTATGAACGCTATGTTTAAACATTTCGAATAATTGAACTTATGGTTTACTTGGGTTATTTACTTATGCTTCCGCTACTGATACTATGTTTGTTTTGAAACATCAATTGTATTGAATGAGGTTTTACGAACTACTTTATTTATGTTATGCTATGTTCAATATGATTGGTGGCTTGATCCTGGTCAGTCACGCTCCCAAGCGGTGATACTCCGCAGGTGGATTTTGGGGGTGTGACATGTCACACCCCCAAAATCCACCTGCGGAGTATCACCGCTTGGGAGCGTGACTGACCAGGATCAAGCCACCAATCATATTGAACATGCATTTAATATTGAATAAAGTAAATGAAAACCATCCATTCAATACAAAAGGTGTTCAAACATTAAATCGTTTCAAAAGTGTTGCGGAAGCATAGTAAATAAACCAGTATCAATAGTTTTAAGTATCACAATAGTAAAGCGGAAGAGCCACGATCCTTGTCCACAACGACCCGCTTCTCCAGTGCAAGCTCCAAGTACCTAGCGAACTGCAAGGCATGTAACAGAATGATCAACAAACTAGTTGAGCGAGTTCACATAAAGAAAATGCGTAATAGTAAGTTCATTTGTAATAGGTGGCTCTACTGGGCCGTTTGTATATTTTACTGTGGTGGTGTTCCACGTTTTCCTGTGGTGGTGTTCCACGTTTTCCTGTGGTGGTGTTCCACGTTTTCCTGTGGTGGTGTTCCACGTTACTGTGTGGTGGTGTTCCACGTTACTGTGTGGTGGTGTTCCACGTTACTGTGTGGTGGTGTTCCACGTTACTGTGTGGTGGTGTTCCACGTTACTGTGTGGTGGTGTTCCACGTTGTATAACCACTAGACTACTCGTAACTATAGGTATCCTTCACAACCGAGGATAGTAAAGTGGTAGTCTAGGCATAGTGTCAATAATGCATCTAATCAACCTTTCAATCCCATTCCCAACACCCCGGGAACCCCATGCCTTGGTAAGAGTGTGAACTCACCTTGGTTTGCTCGGTATGCTAAGTTATGCGCTCACTAGTAATTAATCACGTCCTACTGTACGCACGTATAACAATTCAGTTCATGTTCACAATGATTCGCATGCAATATAATGTTCACGTAACAGTCAGTTTGTACATCGGCGCAACACGTACCATTTCCTAGTTACTCATCAGCTAGTGCACACAATTACAAATGTAAACATTCATCATCAAGCATGGCATGTCAAATAGTTCATGTATACATTCCATCCTTCGAAGGATGTTTATAATTGCTACTATCCTTCGATCCACTGTTAACTTTCGACACATCAGTGATCTTTCGACACTTACAAGTTTTCACAGTTATCTTTCGGACTAGTTGGTATGTTTCGTACCATCAGTCATCTTTCGACCTAAGGTATCTTTCGGTCAACTTAATTATGTTTCGGTCATATCTATCCTTCGGTCAATGCTATGTTTCGACTACAAGCATCTTTCGATCAATCAACAGTTACGTTTTCACAATCAGTTACGTTTTCACAGGAACAGCAACCCTAATCATCTGTACAGCCGTCATCATCATTACCAAAACATCAGAATCATTTAGCACATCTAATCATAACGCAATCATCCAGAAATCATTGTCTAGCATGAACCTAGTTTAAACGTATCACGAAACCGGTTAACGCACATTAACACATCATCAAACCCTATGTGAAATCTATATCGATATTCAATCGTATTCAAAATCATAATATTCAGGCATGTATCAGTTCAGGTTACATCAACAATCAAGAACACACTACACGTGAACACATACGCATATAAACGAACGATCGAATCAAATAGATTTTACTAACCGAAATGAGGGTTTGGTCGCAAGGGTCTCCTGTGGTTACTAGCTTGCCGTCACAGTTTGGAGAGCTCTAGGGTTGGGAATATGATAGAAAAAAAATGACAGCCGATACATGCTGATACGTATTTATACGTATTACAGAAATGGGCCAAGCCCATCTGAAAGACTGGGCCGAAGGATCTGGGTTCCAGTCGAAGGATATGGTCTTGGTTCGAAGGATATGTTTCGAGATCCTTCGAACCGGCAGTTGATCCTTCGAATCGAAGGATATCTTTCGGGGTCCTTCGATTGGCATAACATGTTTCGATCTAAACTAAGTGTTTTAATAATATTCTAATAATAACTTTAATACCACAGCAAGTAATCACATATGTGCAACACGACAATTCATTTCATCAAAACACAACGTGTACAATTACAAGTCCATAATCCAAACAACTAAACAGTCAAAGTCAACGCGCATTTAATGCGAAAGTGAAAGTCAGAAACTCGAGTTGTCACATTATCCCCAACTACTTGGAAATTTCGTCCCGAAATTTGGTATGCACTCACTGAGGAAGCTAGGTAAGCTGTATCGTTTACTGGTTTTCCTGGGGTGTCACATCATCCCCCCGTTGATTTGGAATTTCGTCCCGAAATTCAGTAGTAGTAGCTTCAGCCTCAGTAGTGGTTGCATTGGTTCCGAATAACTGGGGGTACTTTTCTGTCATCCTATCTTCGCGTTCCCAGGTGTACACTGGGCCACGTTTGGAGTTCCAACGAACTCGAACAAGAGGGATTCTCTTGTTTTTGAGGACCTTCACATCCCGGTCCGTGATTTCTACTGGTTCCTTGACGAACTGTAACCGCTCGTCGATAGTGGGTTCCTTACAAGGAAAGATAAGGTTTTCATCTGATAGGCACTTCTGTAAGTTCGATACATGAAAGACATTGTGAACTGCCCCGAGTTCAGTTGGTAGATTCAATCTATAGGCTACCCTGCCTATTCGTTCTATGATCTAGAATGGTCCGACATACCGTGAATTTAGTTTGCCCCGTTTGCCAAAACGTACTACACCCTTCCAGGGTGAAACTTTTAGTAAAACCCGGTCCCCGACCCGAAATTCCAATGGCTTTCTACGCTGGTCCGCGTAGGCTTTCAGACGGTCGCGTGCTGCCGCCATGCGTTGTATCTGTGAAATCTTTTCTGTGGCGTCCACTACAATCTCTGGACCCGTGATTTGACTATCCCCCACCTCTGCCCAACAGAGAGGTGACTGGCATTTACGCCCGTACAATGCCTCGAATGGAGCGGCTTGAATGCTGGTGTGATAACTATTATTGTACGAGAACTCCACCAAAGGGAGGTGCCTTTCCCAGCCGTTGCCGAAATCGATAACATACGCTCGAAGCGTGTCTTCTAGAGTTTGAATAGTTCGCTCAGACTGCCCATCCGTCTGAGGGTGATATACTGTGCTCATGTCTAATTCTGAACCGAAGGATTTGTGCATCGCTTGCCAAAGCTCTGTCGTGAATCGTGCATCGCGATCCGAAATAATAGAAATGGGCACCCCGTGCCTCGAAACAACTTCCTTGAGGTAGATATCTGCGAGAGTGGAGAACTTATCCGTTTCCTTAATAGCCAAGAAGTGTGCAGACTTGGTGAGTCGATCCACGATCACCCATATTGTGTCGTTCCCACGCTGAGATCTCGGTAGGCCTGTAACAAAGTCCATGGAAATTTCTTCCCATTTCCACTGTGGTATCGTAGACTGTTGAAGTAGGCCAGCTGGTTTCTGATATTTGACCCTGACTCTCGCACAGGTCAAGCATTTTCCAACGTACGTAGCAATGTGGGCCTTCATACTAGGCCACCAATATGCAGTGCTGATGTCGTGGTACATTTTATCCGACCCTGGATGTACCGAGTAACGAGACTTGTGTGCTTCGTCTATTACGAGTTCGCGTAAACCGCCATAGAAAGGGACCCAACTCCGGCCCGTGACATAGTAGGCGCCGTCCGCCTTTTGTTCCATTTGTTGTCGTGAGCCGCGTAAGGCTTCAGCCTTGACGTTTTCGGGCTTCAGGGCTTCTGTCTGAGCAGCTCGTATCTGAGCAGGAAGGCTAGACTGAATCGTAAGCTGTAGCGCTCGCACGCGCCGTGGTAAAGTGTCCTTTCGACTAAGGGCATCCGCCACAACATAGCGCATTCGTAATCGTTAAGTAACTCGACCCATCGTCGTTGACGCATATTCGAATCCTTCTGCTTAAGGATATGCTCGAGACTCCTGTGATCGGTGTAAATCGTGCACCTGGTACCGTACAGGTAGTGTCGCCATATCTTAAGCGCGAAAACAACAGCTCCCAGCTCTAAATCGTGCGTCGTGTAGTTCCGTTCATGAACCTTGAGTTGCCGAGAGGCGTATGCAATAACTTTATCCCGTTGCATCAATACACAACCAAGCCCTTGTATCGATGCGTCACAATAAACCACGAAGTCATCCGTGCCCTCGGGCAGTGAGAGAATAGGCGCGCTGCAAAGCCTATCCTTTAAGTACTGAAAAGCGGTCTCCTGTGTATTACCCCATCTGTAAACGACACCTTTCTGTGTAAGCATAGTGAGTGGTTGCGCGATCTTGGAGAAGTCTTTAATAAATCGCCTGTAGTAACCTGCCAAACCCAAGAATTGGCGTATTTCTGTCGGTGTACGCGGTGCAGGCCAGTTTCGGATCGAATCTACCTTGGATGGATCGACATGTATCCCATCCTTGTTCACTACGTGGCCTAAGAAGTGAACTTCACGAAGCCAGAAGTCGCATTTAGAAAGCTTGGCGTACAACTGTTCCTTCCGAAGGAGTTCCACAATAAGACGAAGATGCTGCTCGTGCTCCTCCTGACTCTAGGAGTAGATCAGAATGTCGTTGATGGAGTCAAGAACATTTTGTCTAGGTAGGGTTTGCACACTCTGTTCGTAATGTCCATAAATACGGCGGGTGTGTTCAATAATATCAAACCATTTATCACATCAATCATAAAATATAGGAATTAAAATAGTCCATAAAACCCAGTACGATTCATGATCACACCAATCTTTGTTCGAGTAACAGAAACATAATAAAGGAAATCCCAAAACGAGGTATAAGTTCAAACAGCGTCTCCTTGTCCTAGCATGAAAGCTCGACCCCTTGCCTCGTTGCCATTGTTGTTGTTGTTTCCATTGCCCTGGTTATTGTTGTTGTTCTGATTCTGGTTCAACTGTGGGCAATCGCGCTTGTAATGACCTTCTGCCCCACACTGGAAACATCCCCTGTTGCCCTGTTGCTGATTCTGCTGATTCTGTGGAGCTGGTTGCTGAGGCTGCTGATTCTGATTTGCAGGGTGAGCGCTTCTACAATCTTTAGCCTCGTGACCCATCTTGAGGCATCTTTGACAACGAACCCTATTACACTGACCACTGTGATGTTTGTTGCAGGTGTTACACTTTGGAAGGTTTCCTCGATACCCTCCTTGTTTATGGCTACTAGAGGAGTGCTGACTTGGACTCTGGTAGCTGTCCGTCTTTCGCTGCTGAGACTGCGCCTGCACTGAAGCTGACCCCTTGCTAGAATCCCCCTCCCATTTTCTTTTACTTTCACTGGGAGTAGCAAGTGTAGTAGGAGCAGTAGCGGTAGCAGTAACACTGATACGCTTTGGCAGTTTGTTCTGATCCACTGCCTGATCGGTGATGCGATGAGCGAGACGCTGGATCTCCTGAATGTTGTTGAGGTTAGCCGAGGTAACGTGGCTCTGAATCTCTGGTACAAGCCCCTTGAGATACAACTCAATGCGCTTGTATGGTGGGTCTACCATGGTTGGACATAGCACAGCCAACTCGTTCGACCTCTTGGTGTAAGCTTCAATCTCTGAACCCACCATCTTCAAGTTGTACAACTCATCCTCCAACTTGTGAATGTCTTCTCTAGTGCAGTATTCCCTCTTGATCAGTTCTTTGATTTCATTCCAGGGTGTGGCGTTAGCAGCTGCCAACCCTAAGATCTGCACTTGTGCGTTCCACCAAGTGAGCGCAATCCCTTCAAGTGTGCCAGTGGCGAACTTCACCCTGCGAGCCTCAGGGCATTCACACATTTCAAAAACCGACTCGAGTTTTTCAAACCAGTGGAGGAGTCCAACTGCCCCCTCCGTGCCACTGAACGAGCTAGGACGACAGTCCATGAAATTCTTGAAGGTACACGCAGGTTGTTGCTGAGCGGGTTGACCTATTGTGTATGAATAGGACAAGGTTAAATACGAGAATTATTGTAGGATCTAAAGATCCTTGTATGAATCTATACCGCAGGATATACTACCTGCTTGGGCGGCTGCAACTGCCGCAGCAACGAGAGCCTCTAGCTGGGCTTGAGTCATGGTAATTCGTGCGGCCATTGATCTTCACATCAAAGGCAACATAAGTGAGAAGGGTTCGCGAATAGTGCGATGACAGAAGAGTGTAAGCACATAAGTATTCTCATGCAATGACAAGTTGTGAGCAAAGTAATGTAAGCATACTACGAGCAAAGTTCTATGTAATTCTAGCATGTAGGCAATAAACATAAACCTTATTACCTAGGATGTCGAGTCTTGCACGTGGAGCGAAGCGTCGTTGTGGATCGTTGAGAGCGCTGTTCTGGTTATAGTCTGGTTTTAATAAAAACGTTTTCCCATATTAAAACCAAGTTCTCTATAACCAATGGCTCTGATACCAATCTGTCACACCCCCAAAATCCACCTGCGGAGTATCACCGCTTGGGAGCGTGACTGACCAGGATCAAGCCACCAATCATATTGAACATGCATTTAATATTGAATAAAGTAAATGAAAACCATCCATTCAATACAAAAGGTGTTCAAACATTAAATCGTTTCAAAAGTGTTGCGGAAGCATAGTAAATAAACCAGTATCAATAGTTTTAAGTATCACAATAGTAAAGCGGAAGAGCCACGATCCTTGTCCACAACGACCCGCTTCTCCAGTGCAAGCTCCAAGTACCTAGCGAACTGCAAGGCATGTAACAGAATGATCAACAAACTAGTTGAGCGAGTTCACATAAAGAAAATGCGTAATAGTAAGTTCATTTGTAATAGGTGGCTCTACTGGGCCGTTTGTATATTTTACTGTGGTGGTGTTCCACGTTTTCCTGTGGTGGTGTTCCACGTTTTCCTGTGGTGGTGTTCCACGTTTTCCTGTGGTGGTGTTCCACGTTACTGTGTGGTGGTGTTCCACGTTACTGTGTGGTGGTGTTCCACGTTACTGTGTGGTGGTGTTCCACGTTACTGTGTGGTGGTGTTCCACGTTACTGTGTGGTGGTGTTCCACGTTGTATAACCACTAGACTACTCGTAACTATAGGTATCCTTCACAACCGAGGATAGTAAAGTGGTAGTCTAGGCATAGTGTCAATAATGCATCTAATCAACCTTTCAATCCCATTCCCAACACCCCGGGAACCCCATGCCTTGGTAAGAGTGTGAACTCACCTTGGTTTGCTCGGTATGCTAAGTTATGCGCTCACTAGTAATTAATCACGTCCTACTGTACGCACGTATAACAATTCAGTTCATGTTCACAATGATTCGCATGCAATATAATGTTCACGTAACAGTCAGTTTGTACATCGGCGCAACACGTACCATTTCCTAGTTACTCATCAGCTAGTGCACACAATTACAAATGTAAACATTCATCATCAAGCATGGCATGTCAAATAGTTCATGTATACATTCCATCCTTCGAAGGATGTTTATAATTGCTACTATCCTTCGATCCACTGTTAACTTTCGACACATCAGTGATCTTTCGACACTTACAAGTTTTCACAGTTATCTTTCGGACTAGTTGGTATGTTTCGTACCATCAGTCATCTTTCGACCTAAGGTATCTTTCGGTCAACTTAATTATGTTTCGGTCATATCTATCCTTCGGTCAATGCTATGTTTCGACTACAAGCATCTTTCGATCAATCAACAGTTACGTTTTCACAATCAGTTACGTTTTCACAGGAACAGCAACCCTAATCATCTGTACAGCCGTCATCATCATTACCAAAACATCAGAATCATTTAGCACATCTAATCATAACGCAATCATCCAGAAATCATTGTCTAGCATGAACCTAGTTTAAACGTATCACGAAACCGGTTAACGCACATTAACACATCATCAAACCCTATGTGAAATCTATATCGATATTCAATCGTATTCAAAATCATAATATTCAGGCATGTATCAGTTCAGGTTACATCAACAATCAAGAACACACTACACGTGAACACATACGCATATAAACGAACGATCGAATCAAATAGATTTTACTAACCGAAATGAGGGTTTGGTCGCAAGGGTCTCCTGTGGTTACTAGCTTGCCGTCACAGTTTGGAGAGCTCTAGGGTTGGGAATATGATAGAAAAAAAATGACAGCCGATACATGCTGATACGTATTTATACGTATTACAGAAATGGGCCAAGCCCATCTGAAAGACTGGGCCGAAGGATCTGGGTTCCAGTCGAAGGATATGGTCTTGGTTCGAAGGATATGTTTCGAGATCCTTCGAACCGGCAGTTGATCCTTCGAATCGAAGGATATCTTTCGGGGTCCTTCGATTGGCATAACATGTTTCGATCTAAACTAAGTGTTTTAATAATATTCTAATAATAACTTTAATACCACAGCAAGTAATCACATATGTGCAACACGACAATTCATTTCATCAAAACACAACGTGTACAATTACAAGTCCATAATCCAAACAACTAAACAGTCAAAGTCAACGCGCATTTAATGCGAAAGTGAAAGTCAGAAACTCGAGTTGTCACATGACAGATTGGTATCAGAGCCATTGGTTATAGAGAACTTGGTTTTAATATGGAAAAACGTTTTTATTAAAACCAGACTATAACCAGAACAGTGCTCTCAACGATCCACAACGACGCTTCGCTCCACGTGCAAGACTCAACTTCTTAGGTAATAAGGTTTATGTTTATTGCCTACATGCTAGAATTTGCTTAGAACTTTGCTCGTAGTATGCTTACATTACTTTGCTCACAACTTGTCATTGCATGAGAATACTTATGTGCTTACACTCTTCTGTCATCGCACTATTCGCGAACCTTTCTCACTTATGTTGCCTTTGATGTGAAGATCAATGGCCGCACGAATTACCATGACTCAAGCCCAGCTAGAGGCTCTCGTTGCTGCGGCAGTTGCAGCCGCCCAAGCAGGTAGTACACCCTGCAGTATAGACACTAGGATCTTTTGTGACAACTCGAGTTTCTGACTTTCACTTTCGCATTAAATGCGCGTTGACTTTGACTGTTTAGTAGTTGACTTGTTGGACTTGAAATTGTACGCGTTGTATCTTAATGAAACGTATTGTCATGTTGCCTGTATGTGATTACTTGCTGTAATAGAAAATAATATTATAAATATTATTAGAAACACTTAGTCTAGATCACGAAACGTGACATACAGTTCGAAGGATTCGAAGGAACACGAAAGATAACTTTCGATTCGAAGGATCAACCTTCGGTTTAAAGGTTCTCGAAACATATCCTTCGAGCTCGAAACGTATCCTTCGACCAAGGATTTTATCCTTCGATATCTTTCGGCCCAGTCCTTCTAGTGGGCTTGGCCCACTTCGGTGATATGATTTAAATACGTGAATACATGTAAACAGGGGGTTATTTTCTGAAAAACCCTAGTTCCCTTGCGTGTGTGCGTGACGGCATAGCAAACCTATTCTCTGTTCGAAGGATTTCCGTTCCGTAATCCAGATTTCCGGTTAGTATGTGATGTTATTATGTTAATAGATGATGCTTTGAGTATACATAACTTCATGATTTATCGATTGTCTTGCAATATATTGTTTGTATATTAACCGAATATGTATGTTAATCGGACATGAATGCTAATCGAATATGTATGCTAATCAATATGGTTGTTGATCGG
Organism: Helianthus annuus; assembly: GCF_002127325.2. Taxonomy (NCBI): domain Eukaryota; kingdom Viridiplantae; phylum Streptophyta; class Magnoliopsida; order Asterales; family Asteraceae; genus Helianthus; species Helianthus annuus. The sequence goes on along the minus strand of NC_035449.2, from coordinate 109,083,147 downwards.
ATGTGTATGTTAATCGGATCTGTGTGATGATGTTTAATGATAATGTTTGATGGATCGGCTGTGATAATATGCGATTCGGGGTTATTATTGTTCATGGAACCGGATAATATGATTAAGTGCTAGTATTGTTCATGTGGTTAGATTAGGGTTCATTAGGCTTAATATGAAACTCCCTGTTTGATCGATTCTGAAGTAATTGAATGCTGAATTTGTGTTAATTGATAATTGGATAAAACTTGGAAACTTGTAACGTAACTGATATCTATCGAAAGATATCAGTTACTCGAAACATAGTTGTAACCGAAAGATGCTAGTTGTTCGAAACATAGCTTGGACCGAAGGATAACATTGACCGAAAGATAGTAGTTAGTCGAAACATAGTGACAACCGAAAGATAGGTTGACTGAAGGATAACATTGGTTCGAAACATAACTTTGGTCCGAAAGATAACTGTGTATCGAAAGACGTGTCGAAACATAATTGTGACAATTGTGATAACTGTTAGACCGAAGGATGAGCAATGAATCGAAGGATGGGTGGTGTGAATCGAATGATAGCTTATGATTTAATGTGAAATACTACGTGTTGTGCCGTTATGCAAACTGACTGTTCTGTGAACATTTAACTTGCATGCGTATCGTTGTGAACATGAACTGATTTGTTATACGTGCATACAATAGGACGTGATTAATTACTTGTGAGTGCATAACCTAGCATACCGAGCAAACCAAGGTGAGTTCACACTCCTACTAAGGCATGGGATTCCCGGGTCGTGGGAATGGGTTAAAGGTTTCAATTGACATAAACGTACAAACGCTTTTCCTAGACTATCACCTATCATAGTCCTCGGATGTCAGGACGGTTCCGTAGGTTGGGATAACACCTACGTGGTCATATACTAATTCCGTAGGTTGGGATAACACCTACGTGGTTCCGTAGGTTGGATAACACCTACGTGGTCATATGCCATTACTGCCTCGGATGTCAGGCACGCACGTAAAACCTACGTGTACGCATTACTTACTTCTTCCGTAGGTTGGGATAACACCTACGTGGTCATATACTAATTACTATCCTCGATGCAAAGGATACGTGCTACGCACACCTCATACGCGCTACTGTTCTCGGACGAAGAACAGGGATAATACGAATAGTCTAGTGGTCACATAACATGGGAAGCCCCCACCTATATAACTTACTATCGGCCCAGTAGAGCCAACCTGTACTTACTGTTACGTACTTATTTACTGTGAACTCGCTCAACTATTTTGTTGATCCTTTCTTTTACATGCCTTGCAGATCGTTAGGTACTGGGAGCTTGCACTGGAGGCGCGGACGTTGTGGACTTGGATCGTGAACGTCATATGAAACCCATATGATACTTGATACACATTTACATTGGATATTTTTATATATACGCTTCCGCTAAACATTGATAACTGACTTATGTTTTGGAAACACCTTTCATATGGATTTGTTTTGAATTATATTGCAATTACTTCTACTTTATACATTGTTCTATATGATTGGTGGCTTGATCCTGGTCAGTCACGCTCCCAAGCGGTGATACTCCGCGTGTGGATTTTTGGGGGTGTGACAGATTGGTATCAGAGCCATTGGTTATAGAGAACTTGGTTTTAATATGGGAAAACGTTTTATTAAAACCAGACTATAACCAGAACAGTGCTCTCAACGATCCACAACGACGCTTCGCTCCACGTGCAAGACTCAACTTCCTAGGTAATAAGGTTTATGTTTATTACCTGCTTGCTAGAATTACATAGAACTTTGCTCGTAGTATGCTTACATTACCTTGCTCACAACTTGTCATTGCATGAGAATACTTATGTGCTTACACTCTTCTGTCATCGCACTATTCGCGAACCTTTCTCACTTATGTTGCCTTTGATGTGAAGATCAATGGCCGCACGAATTAACATGACTCAAGCCCAGCTAGAGGCTCTCATTGCTGCGGCAGTTGCAGCCGCCCAAGCAGGTAGTATACCCTGCAGTATAGACACTAGGATCTTTAGATCCTACATTAATTCTCGTACTTAACTTTGCCCTATTCGTACACAATAGGTCAACCCGCTCAGCAGCAGCCTGGGTGCACCTTCAAGAACTTCATGGATTGTCGTCCTAACTCTTTCAGCGGCACAGAAGGAGCGGTTGGACTCCTCCACTGGTTCGAGAAGCTAGAATCAGTATTCGAGATGTGCGAGTGCCCTGAGGCTCGCAAGGTCAAGTTTGCTACTGGCACCTTGGAAGGAATCGCGCTAACCTGGTGGAACGCGCAGGTGCAGATTCTTGGGTTGGCAACTGCTAACGCCACCCCATGGAACGATTTTAAGGAACTCATCAAGCGTGAGTATTGTACGCGTGAAGATATTCACAAGCTGGAAGACGAGCTATATAATCTGAAAATGGTTGGGTCAGAGATCGAAGCTTATACTAAACGGTCGAACGAGCTGGCCGTTCTGTGTCCTACTATGGTGGACCCTCCATACAAGCGCATTGAGTTGTATCTCAAGGGATTGGCGCCAGAGATTCAGAGCCACGTTACGTCGGCTAACCTCGAAAACATCCAAGAAATCCAACGCCTCGCTCATCGCATCACCGATCAGGCAGTGGATCAGAATCGCCTGCCTAAACGCATCAGCGCTGCTACTACTGCTACTACGTCTGCTACTACTGCTACTCCCAGTGACAATAAGCGAAAGTGGGAGGGGGATTCAAGCAAAGCATCAGCATCAGTCCAGTCCCAGGCTCAGCAACGAAAGACGGAAGGTTATCAAAGCCCCAGTCAGCACTTCTCGGGCAGTCACAAACAGGGAGGATATCGGGGAAATCTTCCGAAATGTAACAACTGCAACAAGCACCACAACGGCCAGTGTAACAGAGGTCGTTGTCAAAGATGCCTCAAGATGGGTCACGAGGCCAAAGACTGCAGGAGCCCTCGTCCTGCGAACCAGAACCAGAATCAGCAGCAGCCACACGCTCAGCAGAATCAACAACAGGGCAACAAGGGGTGCTATAATTGTGGTGCTGAAGGTCACATCAAGAGACACTGCCCACAGCTAAACAGGAACCAGAACAACAACAACAACAATCAGGGCAACGGGAACAACAACAACAACAACGGGGGAAACAACAACAACAATGGCAACGAGGCAAGAGGTCGAGTTTTCGTGTTAGGAGGAGGAGACGCAATGAACGCTAATTGAACTTATAACTTGTTTTGGGTTTTCATTATTATGTTTACGCTACTCAAACAAAGTTTGGTTTGAACATTAATCATGTTGGGTTTTATGAATTATTTTAACTACTATACTTTATGTTTGATATGATGAATGGTTTGATATTATTGGGCGCACCTGCCGTATTTATGGACCTTATGAACAGGGTGTGCAAACTCTACCTGGACGAATTGTCCTTGTCTCCATCGACGACATTCTGATCTACTCCAAGAGTCAGGAAGAACACGAGCAGCACTTACGTCTTATCTTGGAACTTTTCGGAAGGAGCAAACGTACGCCAAGTTTTCCAAATGCGACTTCTGGATACGTGAAGTCCACTCCTTAGGCCATGTAGTGAACAGGGATGCGATTCATGTCGATCCATCCAAGATAGATTCGATCAGGAACAGACCAGCACCGCGTACACCAACAGAGATACGCCAATTCTTGGGTTTGGCAGGTTACTACAGGTGATTTATCAAGGACTTCCCCAAGATCGCGCAGCCACTGGCTATGCTGACACAGGAAGGTGTCACCTACCGTTAGGGAGATTCCCAAGAGACCGCCTTTCAGTACCTTAAGGATAGGCTTTGCAGCACACCTATTCTCTCACTGCCGGAGGGCACAGATGACTTCGTGGCTTATGGTGATGCATCCATACAGGGTCTCGATGGTGTATTAACACAACGGGATAAGATTATTGCTTACGCTCTCGACAACTCAAGGTTCATGAACGAAACTACACGACGCACGATTTAGAGCTGGGAGCTATTGTTTTCGGGCTTAAGATATGGCGACACTACCTGTACGGTACCAGGTGCACGATTTACACCGATCACAGGAGTCTCGAGCATATTCTTAAGCAAAAGGATTTGAACATGCGTCAACGGAGATGGGTTGAACTTCTAAACAACTATGAATGCGCCATCAAGTATCATCCAGGCAAGGCCAATGTTGTGGCTGATGCCCTCAGTCGGAAAGACACTCTACCTAAGCGCGTGCGAGCGCTACAGCTTACTATTCAGTTCAGACTTCCTGCACAGATACGAGCTGCTCAGTTAGAAGCACTGAAACCCGAAAACGTCAAGGCTGAAGCCCCACGCGGCTCACGACAACGATTAGGACAGAAGGCAGACGGCGCCTACTATGTGATGGGGCGTATTTGGGTCCCACTTTACGACGGTCTACGCGAACTTGTGAGGGATGAAGCTCACAAGTCTCGCTACTCGGTACATCCAGGGTCGGATAGAAGGTACCACGACATCAGCACTACTTCTTGGTGGCCTAGTATGAAGGCCCACATCGCTACGCACGTTGGAAAATGCTTAACCTGTGTGAGAGTCAAGGTTGAAAAATCAGAAACCAGCTGGCGTACTTCAGCAGCCCAGGATACCACAGTGGAAATGGGAAGAAATTTCCATGGACTTCGTTACAGGCTTACCTAGATCCCAGCGGGGAAACGACACCATATGGGTCATAGTTGATCGACTCACCAAGTCTGCACACTTCCTACCGATTAAGGAAACGGATAAGTTCTCCACTCTCGCAGACGTTTACCTCAAGGAAATTGTTTCGAGGCACGGAGTGCCCACATCCATTATTTTGGATCGCGACGCACGATTCACGTCAGAACTATGGCAAGCGATGCATAAATCTTTCGGCTCAAGGTTAGACATGAGCACAGCATATCATCCTCAGACGGATGGACAGTCTAAGCGTACGATTCAAACACTTGAAGACATGCTTAGAGCATGCGTTATCGATTTCGGCAACGGCTGGGAAAAGCATCTCCCTTTGGTGGGGTTCTCGTATAATGATAGTTATCACACCAGCATTCAAGCCACTCCATTCGAGGCATTGTACGGGCGTAAATGCCGGTCACCTCTCTGTTGGGCAGAGGTGGGGGATAGTCAGATTACGGGTCCAGAGTTTGTAGTGGACGCCACAGAAAAGATTGCACAAATACGACAACGCATGGCGGCAGCACGCGACCGTCAGTAAGCCTACGCGGACAAGCGTAGAAAGCCTTTGGAATTTCAGGTCGGGGACCGAGTATTGTTGAAAGTTTCACCCTGGAAGGGTGTGGTACGTTTTGGGAAACGGGGCAAACTAAATCCGCGGTACGTCGGACCATTCGAAATCTTAGAAAAGATTGGCAAAGTAGCCTACAGACTGAACCTACCAGCTGAACTCGGTGCAGTTCACAATGTATTTCACGTGTCGAATCTGAAGAAATGCCTATCAGATGAGACCCTCATCATTCCTTTTAAGGAGCTCACTATCGACGAGCGGTTGCAGTTCGTCGAGGAACCAGTTGAAATCACGGACCGGGATGTTAAGGTCCTCAAACACAAGAGAATCCCTCTTGTCCGAGTTCGTTGGAACTCCAAACGTGGCCCAGAGTACACCTGGGAACGCGAAGACCAGATGACAGAAAAGTATCCCCAGTTATTCGAAACCAATGCATCCACTTCTGAGGCTGAAGCTACTACTACTGAATTTCGGGACGAAATTCCAAATCAACGGGGGGATGATGTGACACCCCAGGAAAACCAGTGAACGATGTAACTCACCTAGCTTCCTCAGTGAGTGCGTACCAAATTTCGGGACGAAATTTCTTTCAAGTTGGGGATAATGTGACAACTCGAGTTTCTGACTTTCACTTTCGCATTAAATGCGCGTTGACTTTGACTGTTTAGTAGTTGACTTGTTGGACTTGAAATTGTACGCGTTGTATCTTAATGAAACGTATTGTCATGTTGCCTGTATGTGATTACTTGCTGTAATAGAAAATAATATTATAAATATTATTAGAAACACTTAGTCTAGATCACGAAACGTGACATACAGTTCGAAGGATTCGAAGGAACACGAAAGATAACTTTCGATTCGAAGGATCAACCTTCGGTTTAAAGGTTCTCGAAACATATCCTTCGAGCTCGAAACGTATCCTTCGACCAAGGATTTTATCCTTCGATATCTTTCGGCCCAGTCCTTCTAGTGGGCTTGGCCCACTTCGGTGATATGATTTAAATACGTGAATACATGTAAACAGGGGGTTATTTTCTGAAAAACCCTAGTTCCCTTGCGTGTGTGCGTGACGGCATAGCAAACCTATTCTCTGTTCGAAGGATTTCCGTTCCGTAATCCAGATTTCCGGTTAGTATGTGATGTTATTATGTTAATAGATGATGCTTTGAGTATACATAACTTCATGATTTATCGATTGTCTTGCAATATATTGTTTGTATATTAACCGAATATGTATGTTAATCGGACATGAATGCTAATCGAATATGTATGCTAATCAATATGGTTGTTGATCGGATGTGTATGTTAATCGGATCTGTGTGATGATGTTTAATGATAATGTTTGATGGATCGGCTGTGATAATATGCGATTCGGGGTTATTATTGTTCATGGAACCGGATAATATGATTAAGTGCTAGTATTGTTCATGTGGTTAGATTAGGGTTCATTAGGCTTAATATGAAACTCCCTGTTTGATCGATTCTGAAGTAATTGAATGCTGAATTTGTGTTAATTGATAATTGGATAAAACTTGGAAACTTGTAACGTAACTGATATCTATCGAAAGATATCAGTTACTCGAAACATAGTTGTAACCGAAAGATGCTAGTTGTTCGAAACATAGCTTGGACCGAAGGATAACATTGACCGAAAGATAGTAGTTAGTCGAAACATAGTGACAACCGAAAGATAGGTTGACTGAAGGATAACATTGGTTCGAAACATAACTTTGGTCCGAAAGATAACTGTGTATCGAAAGACGTGTCGAAACATAATTGTGACAATTGTGATAACTGTTAGACCGAAGGATGAGCAATGAATCGAAGGATGGGTGGTGTGAATCGAATGATAGCTTATGATTTAATGTGAAATACTACGTGTTGTGCCGTTATGCAAACTGACTGTTCTGTGAACATTTAACTTGCATGCGTATCGTTGTGAACATGAACTGATTTGTTATACGTGCATACAATAGGACGTGATTAATTACTTGTGAGTGCATAACCTAGCATACCGAGCAAACCAAGGTGAGTTCACACTCCTACTAAGGCATGGGATTCCCGGGTCGTGGGAATGGGTTAAAGGTTTCAATTGACATAAACGTACAAACGCTTTTCCTAGACTATCACCTATCATAGTCCTCGGATGTCAGGACGGTTCCGTAGGTTGGGATAACACCTACGTGGTCATATACTAATTCCGTAGGTTGGGATAACACCTACGTGGTTCCGTAGGTTGGATAACACCTACGTGGTCATATGCCATTACTGCCTCGGATGTCAGGCACGCACGTAAAACCTACGTGTACGCATTACTTACTTCTTCCGTAGGTTGGGATAACACCTACGTGGTCATATACTAATTACTATCCTCGATGCAAAGGATACGTGCTACGCACACCTCATACGCGCTACTGTTCTCGGACGAAGAACAGGGATAATACGAATAGTCTAGTGGTCACATAACATGGGAAGCCCCCACCTATATAACTTACTATCGGCCCAGTAGAGCCAACCTGTACTTACTGTTACGTACTTATTTACTGTGAACTCGCTCAACTATTTTGTTGATCCTTTCTTTTACATGCCTTGCAGATCGTTAGGTACTGGGAGCTTGCACTGGAGGCGCGGACGTTGTGGACTTGGATCGTGAACGTCATATGAAACCCATATGATACTTGATACACATTTACATTGGATATTTTTATATATACGCTTCCGCTAAACATTGATAACTGACTTATGTTTTGGAAACACCTTTCATATGGATTTGTTTTGAATTATATTGCAATTACTTCTACTTTATACATTGTTCTATATGATTGGTGGCTTGATCCTGGTCAGTCACGCTCCCAAGCGGTGATACTCCGCGTGTGGATTTTTGGGGGTGTGACATCTTTAGATCCTACATTAATTCTCGTACTTAACTTTGCCCTATTCGTACATAATAGGTCAACCCGCTCAGCAACAACCTGGGTGCACATTCAAGAATTTCATGGACTGTCGTCCTAGCTCGTTCAGTGGCACGGAGGGAGCAGTTGGACTCCTCCACTGGTTTGAAAAGCTCGAGTCGGTTTTCGAAATGTGTGAATGCCCTGAGGCTCGCAGGGTGAAGTTCGCCACTGGCACACTTGAAGGGATTGCGCTCACTTGGTGGAACGCACAAGTGCAGATCTTAGGGTTGGCAGCTGCTAACGCCACACCCTGGAATGATTTCAAAGAACTGATCAAGCGGGAATACTGCACGAGAGAAGACATTCACAAGTTGGAGGATGAGTTGTATAACTTGAAAATGGTTGGTTCGGAAATCGAAGCTTACACCAAGAGATCGAATGAGTTGGCTGTGTTATGTCCAACTATGGTGGACCCTCCTTACAAGCGTATCGAGTTGTATCTCAAAGGATTGGTGCCAGAAATACAGAGCCACGTTACCTCGGCTAACCTCAACAATATCCAGGAAATACAGCGTCTCGCTCACCGCATCACCGATCAGGCAGTGGATCAGAATAAACTGCCAAAGCGTGTCGGCGCTACTGCTACAGCTGTTATTTCAGTCACTCCCACTGCTGCTACTTCTGCCACACCCAGCGAGAATAAAAGAAAGTGGGACGGGGATTCCAGCAGGGGATCAGCGTCTGTTCAGTCCCAAACTCAGCAACGTCGCACCAACGATTACCAGAGTCCGAGTCAGCAGTCATCGGGCAGTCAGGGACATAGTGGTTATAAGGGAAATCACCCGTGGTGTAACAGGTGCAACAAACACCACAGTGGAAGATGTCGCAGGAGTCAATGTCAAAGATGCCACAAGATGGGCCATGAGGCCAAAGATTGTAGAAGCGCGCGACCAGTGAATCAGAACCAGCAACTTCCACCGCCAGCTCCACAGAATCAGCAGCAGCAGCCACAGCGTGGAAACCGGGGGTGTTTCCAGTGTGGGGCTGAAGGTCACTACAAACGCGATTGTCCCCAGTTGAACCAGAATCGCAATAACAACAACAACCAGGGCAACGGGAATAACAACAATCAGGGTAATGGTAACAACAATAATGGGGGCAACAACAACAATAACAACGGCAATGAAGCTCGTGGTCGAGCATTTGTGTTGGGTCGAGGAGATGCAGTGAATGATCCTAACGTAGTTATGGGTAAGTTCCTTCTCGACGATATTTACGTTACTGTCTTATTTGATTCGGGTGCTGATACAAGTTATATGTCACTGAAAATGGGTAAATTATTAAAACGTACACCAACACCCCTAGACACCAAACACGTCGTAGAACTAGCCAATGGTAAAAGTGTAGAAGCCACACAGGTAGTCAAGGGTTGTAGTATTGTTCTAGCGGGTCAGACTTTCTCGATTGATCTCATACCCATAGTTTTGGGTAGTTTCGACGTCGTCATCGGTATGGATTGGCTATCCCAACATCATGCGGAGATCTTATGCAAAGAAAAGGTTATACGTATTCCTCGCTCCAGTCAGGAACCTCTCGAAGTTCAGGGCGACAAGAGTGGTGCTGTGGTTGGCATCATCTCTTACTTGAAGGCGCAGAAATGTTTACGAAAGGGGCATACTGCCATTCTGGCTCTCGTTACTGATGCATCAGCAAAGGAAAAGAAGCTGGAGGATATACCAGTTGTGCGTGATTTTCCTCAAGTGTTTCCTGAAGATTTACCTGGTTTACCTCCTCATCGTCAAGTCGAGTTTCAGATTGAGTTAGCTCCTGGAGCAGCACCAATAGCCCGCGCACCGTATCGTTTAGCTCCAACTGAACTGGAAGAACTGTCGAAACAGCTGCAAGAGCTCTTGGAAAAGGGCTTTATTCGTCCAAGCTCTTCGCCTTGGGGAGCTCCAGTGTTATTTGTAAAGAAGAAAGACGGTACGTTCAGGATGTGCATCGACTACCGTGAACTCAACAAGGTGACGGTGAAGAACCGTTATCCTCTTCCACGCATAGATGACTTATTCGACCAGTTGCAAGGGTCGTGTTACTATTCCAAGATCGATTTGAGGTCAGGGTATCATCAGCTGAGAGTCCGGGATGAGGACGTCTCCAAAACCGCTTTCAGAACTCGCTACGGTCATTACGAGTTTCTTGTCATGCCATTCGGGCTTACGAACGCGCCTGCAGTCTTCATGGATCTTATGAACAGAGTGTGCAAACCCTATCTCGACAAGTTTGTTATCGTTTTCATCGACGACATTTTGATTTACTCCAAGAGTCAGGAGGAGCACGAGCAGCACTTACGCCTTATCTTGGAACTTCTTCGAAAAGAGCAACTGTACGCAAAGTTTTCAAAATGCGACTTCTGGCTTCGTGAAGTCCACTTCTTAGGCCATGTGGTAAACAAGGATGGGATTCATGTCGATCCATCCAAGGTTGATTCGATCAGAAACTGGCCAGCACCACGTACACCGACAGAAATACGCCAATTCTTGGGTTTGGCAGGTTACTACAGGCGATTTATTAAAGACTTCTCCAAGATCGCGCAACCACTCACTATGCTTACACAGAAAGGTGTCGTTTACAGATGGGGTAATACGCAAGAGACCGCTTTTCAGTACTTAAAGGATAGGCTTTGCAGCGCACCTATTCTTTCATTGCCAGAGGGCACGGATGACTTCGTGGTTTATTGTGACGCATCAATACAGGGTCTGGGTTGCGTATTGATGCAGCGGGATAAAGTGATAGCCTACGCTTCTCGGCAACTCAAGGTTCATGAACGGAATTATACGACGCACGATTTAGAGCTGGGAGCTGTTGTTTTCGCGCTTAAGATATGGCGACACTACCTGTACGGTACCAGGTGCACGATTTACACCGATCACAGGAGTCTCGAGCATATTCTTAAGCAAAAGGATTTGAACATGCGTCAACGAAGATGGGTTGAACTACTGAACGACTACGAATGCGCCATCAAGTATCATCCAGGCAAGGCCAATGTTGTGGCTGATGCCCTCAGTCGGAAAGACACTTTACCTAAGCGCGTGCGAGCGCTACAGCTTACCATTCAGTCCAGTCTTCCTGCACAGATACGAGCAGCTCAGTTAGAAGCACTGAAACCCGAAAACGTCAAAGCTGAAGCCTTACGCGGCTCAAGGCAACGCATGGAACAAAAGGAAGACGGCGCCTACTATGTAACGGGGCGAATTTGGGTCCCACTTTATGGCGGTTTACGCGAACTTGTAATGGATGAAGCTCACAAGTCTCGCTATTCGGTACATCCAGGGTCGGATAAAATGTACCACGACATCAGTACTACTTATTGGTGGCCTAGTATGAAGGCTCACATCGCTACGTACGTTGGAAAATGCTTAACCTGTGCGAGAGTCAAGGTTGAATATCAGAAACCAGCTGGTCTACTTCAGCAGCCCAAGATACCGCAGTGGAAATGGGAAGAAATTTCCATGGATTTTGTTACCGGTCTGCCTAGATCTCAGCGCGGGAACGATACAATATGGGTCATAGTTGATCGACTCACCAAGTCTGCACACTTCCTACCGATCAAGGAAACGGATAAGTTCTCCACTCTCGCAGACGTTTATCTTAAGGAAGTTGTTTCGAGGCACGGAGTGCCCACCTCTATTATTTCGGATCGCGATGCACGATTCACGTCAGAGCTTTGGCAAGCGATGCACAAATCCTTTGGCTCACGATTAGACATGAGCACAGCATATCATCCTCAGACGGATGGGCAGTCTGAGCGAACTATTCAAACTCTAGAAGACATGCTTCGAGCGTGTGTTATCGATTTCGGCAACGGCTGGGAAAAGCACCTCCCTTTGGTGGAGTTCTCATACAATAACAGTTACCACACCAGCATTCAAGCCGCCCCATTTGAGGCATTGTACGGACGTAAATGCCGGTCACCTCTCTGTTGGGCAGAGGTGGGAGATAGTCAAATTACGGGTCCAGATATTGTTGTGGACGCCACAGAAAAGATAGCACAGATACGTCAACGCATGGCGGCAGCACGCGACCGTCAGAAAGCCTACGCGGATAAGCGTAGAAAACCATTGGAATTTGAGGTCGGGGACCGGGTTTTATTGAAAGTTTCACCCTGGAAGGGTGTGGTACGTTTTGGCAAACGGGGCAAACTAAATCCGCGGTACGTCGGACCATTCGAAATTACAGAAAAGATTGGCAAGGTAGCCTACAAGTTGAACCTACCAGCTGAACTCGGAGCAGTTCACAATGTCTTTCACATATCGAACTTAAAGAAGTGCCTATCAGATGAAAACCTCATCATTCCTTTTAAGGAACTCACTATCGACGAGCGGTTGCAGTTCGTCGAGGAACCAGTTGAAATCACGGACCGGGATGTTAAGGTCCTCAAACACAAGAGAATCCCTCTTGTTCGAGTTCGTTGGAACTCCCAGCGTGGTCCAGAGTATACCTGGGAACGCGAAGACCAGATAAAAGAAAAGTATCCCCAGTTATTCGAAACCAATGCATCCACTTCTGAGGCTGAAGCTACTACTACTGAATTTCGGGACGAAATTCCAAATCAACGGGGGGATGATGTGACACCCCAGGAAAACCAGTGAACAACGTAACTTACCTAGCTTCCTCAGTGAGTGCGTACCAAATTTCGGGACGAAATTTCTTTTAAGTTGGGGATAATGTGACAACTCGAGTTTCTGATTTTCACTTTCGCACTTGATGCGTGTTGACTTTGACTGTTTAGTTGTTTGTATTGTGAATTGGAAGTTGTACGTGTTGTGTTTTAATGAAACGATTGTCATTTGGCCTATATGTGATTACTTGCTGTGGTAGAAAATAATGTTAGGATTATTATTAAAACACTTAGTCTAGATCGGAACATGTCATACAGTTCGAAGGATTCGAAGGACCACGAAGGATGACCTTCGATTCGAAGACCCCGAAACATATCCTTCGAGCACGAAACATATCCTTCGAGCACGAAACATATCCTTCGATATGTTTCGGCCCAGTCTTTCCAATGGGCTTGGCCCATTACTGTGATACGTATATATGGGAGTGCATGTAAACTGATGGTTATTTTTCTAAGAAAAACCCTAGTTCCTTTGTGTGTGTGCGACGGCAAAGCAGACTTAGTCCCTGTTCGAAGGATTTTATTTCCGCAACCCCGATTTCCGGTTAGTGTGTGATGTTGTTTATGATGTATGATTTCATGATTGATCAATGGTCTTGCAATATGTTGTTTTTATGTTGTCATGAATCGGATAAGCTAGGTTTAGCAAATATAATTGGATTGAATAGTCATGATTACTAGGATGTTGTTGTTGATCGGTTAGCAAATCGGTCAAACTTGTTTGATTAATCGGCCGGATTGTTTGTATACGAATTGGATATGTATGTTAATCAGGTTGATAATCGGCTGAATATGGTAATCGGACATGTTTATGTAATCGACACCTATGTGTAAGTTGGATAGTTTAAATAATCTTGTTATTCAGATTAGGGTTCTTGATAAACATGGGAATTATGCTTGTTTGATCTGGTTGATGTTAACTGATTTGTGATATTGGTGTTAATTGATAATCACAGCAAAACTTGGAAACTTGTAACGTAACTGATATCCATCGAAAGATATCAGTTACTCGAAACATGGTAGTAACCGAAAGATACCGAAAGATACTAGATGTTCGAAACATAGTGTTGACCGAAGGATAGCAATGACCGAATGATAACATTAAGTTCGAAACATAACATTCTGTTCGAAAGATAGCTATGATACCTGTTAGTCGAAAGATCTCTAATGTGTCGAAAGATGACCATGAATTGAATGATAGCTGATGTTCTACTGTGAAATAATACGTGTTGTGTCGATATGCAAACTGACTGTTATGTGAACATTAAATTGCATGCGTATCGTTGTGAACATGAACTGATTTGTTATACGTGCATACGATAGGACGTGAATAAATTACTTGTGAGTGCATAACCTAGCATACCGAGCAAACCAAGGTGAGTTCACACAGCCAAGGCATGGGTTCCCAGGGTGGGAATGGGTTGGATGATTACTTGTGCATACTTTGATACTGTAACGAACGATTAAACTGTTGATGCTTACGAACTACTCAACTGCCTTCGCACCCACCCTGGTCGGTAAAGACTATGGTCGCGAACGAACTGATAAATTGCCTTCGCACACACCCTGGTCGGTAAGGACTATGGTCGCGAACTAACGAACATAATCTTCGCACACATGCCTGTGAGGCCGCGATGGAACTGATACGATACGAAACTTAATTGAACAAACGCACTATTACCCAAACTAAACTATAAACTGTGAACTCGCTCAACTAGTTTGTTGATTATCTGCTGCATGCCTTGCAGGACCTTAGGTACTTATGGAGCTTGCACTGGAGGAGCGGGACGTTGTGGGCAGTGGATTATGAACGCTATGTTTAAACATTTCGAATAATTGAACTTATGGTTTACTTGGGTTATTTACTTATGCTTCCGCTACTGATACTATGTTTGTTTTGAAACATCAATTGTATTGAATGAGGTTTTACGAACTACTTTATTTATGTTATGCTATGTTCAATATGATTGGTGGCTTGATCCTGGTCAGTCACGCTCCCAAGCGGTGATACTCCGCAGGTGGATTTTGGGGTGTGACAACGATTATGGTTTGATTTCTGTTGAAAACTATAACCACAATTGTAACCCATTTTCTTGTTAATTCTTTGTTGATCTCTTGAAGTGTACTGTTTAGGTTTTCCGTTAAGATTAAAATCTTTTATTTCAGAAATATTAATTTCTGTGATTTTGAAAACCTTTTGAATCATTTCAATTCTGACACTTCTTATTGGAAAACTTTCATCTGAATATAATTTGTCAGAACCTTTCAAAGTATATGCCACTTTGACTGATTCATCATTCAAATTAGATTTCGAAAGTAAAAACTCTTTATCATAAACCCGTTTGTCCTTTTTGACTGTTTGCTTTGATGCATTGGACCCAGACTTTGACTCGGGTTTTGACTTCGGTTTTGATTCTTCATTGTCATCTGTGTCTAACACCTGATCTACCATACTTTTTATCAACTTTGACTCATGATCAGTATCTGATGACGTATATGTGACATCAATACTTTCTGGTAAGTTATCCGACGACCCAGACTCCCATTTCAAATTGATTGCTTTATCGACTCTTTCTGAATTTGGTTTTCGAGGAGAATAACCATTTTCGACTGGGGGCGGACATCTATTGTAACTCGGTTTCTTACCAGAAGCTTTCAATTCTTCTACAACACTTCTTCCGATATCTGCACTTCCTTGAAAGTCTTCAAATCTTTCATCACCGGGTAAATCCTGTCAACCACAAAAGTAGAACATGAGTAACTATCTAATAATTTCTTGATTTTCTCAGTTTCTATCTTTTGTGTTGCCAATTCCAACTCGAGATCTGCACATTTCTTTATATTGTAATTCGCTGTATCAAGCTGTCTCAGATAAGCTATCTTCAAAGTATTCATAGCTTCAGCTTGTTCACCATCAGAATCAGTATATTTGTTGATTTCTCTGTTCATAGTATCATACGATTCTTTCAGCTTATGAATATTATGCAACAGCTCATTGTTCTGCTTAATCAGCGAATCACAATTCACGCATTTTTCTGGAACCATGACCGGTTTAGCATCCACTTTAATTTCAAATTCAGGAACTTCTTTCACTGTCCTGCCTGAATTTAAAAAATGAGCTCTTCTCAATTTTTCAGCTTTTGCTTCTTCTTTCAATCGCTCCTCCTCTTCAGCCTCCTCTTGAATTTGTCTTCGTCTCTCTTCAGCTGCCTCCATGACTTTCCTGCACCTTTCTGCACATTTCAAATCATAAGCATTAGCATAGAAAGCATGAGTATCGACAAGACTGTTGGACATCTCATTCTTGAACATATCAACATCTCCACTGAACTTTGTTTTCAATTTTGTCCAAATTGAATACGCGGTTCCATCATGTTGAAGTAGTACCAAGATGTCCTCTTTTAAAGCTTGCTGAAGTAGATCCACCATGAGTTTCTCATTTTGATATTTCTTTTTGTCTATCATACTCATTTCTCTAGGTGTTAATGGCGTACCATTCTTCACATTGTTTTGTGTGGGTCTAACATATGGTTTTTCAGTGTGTTCCCACGCATAAAAATGATAATCCTTGACCCAATTTCCAAAACGTTCAGACCACACAATATAATCATCAATATCCATGAGCTTAGGCGGTTTCTGAGACGTTTCTGTTTCATTTTTAATCAAGGCACTTTTAGTAATTGAGGTCGGGGATGTAAAAGCGTTATAGACTTCAGTATTCATCTTTCAAATTGTTCAATCGTTCACAAAGATTCTAAATTTTAACAATCAATCACAATGCCTGCTCGAGCGAACTGTCTTTCACACGATCCAATCAATTTCCAAATAAACGGCTCAAACTATTCAAATAAGCGGCTCAAACAATGTTTGTTTGAACGAGCTAACCAAATAAGCGATCCAAACCCAATCCGTTCGAGCGGTCCAAACTGTATCAATTTTATATTGTTGTTAACTAGACCAGCAACAAACAACAGACAATCGGTGGGTCAGTAGCTCGTGATTGGGCCTTTGATGTTTAATGGGCGGTGGGTTTTAGTGCAACCAATTACGAACAACAACATAAATGGGCGGCAACAACTGATTGGGTCGATGAACAAATGGGGCGGTGGGTTTAATGTTTGGCGGTGATGGATAGATCAAATGACTAGGTGGACATGTGGGCCGGTGATATTTTTAAAACCAATGCATCATAATCTGTTTGATCGGTTTATTAATGAACTTTAAAATGTGATTGGGTATTTTGGACGGCAACAATAGCATGTCATAATATCTTTGTCAGTAAAGCGATCCACGTGAAAACTTTCTTTGAGCGATCCAGGTAAGGTCATATGAGCGAACCACGATGTAACTTTGAGCGAACCAAGACAATATTCCTATAAGCGGTCCAGGGGTATAATGATGACATATAAGCGGTTCAGAATGTACTATGAGCGAACCAGACGATGTTTGAGCGAACCAGACTTATATTTTGAGCGAACCAGACGATGACATCAGCAAATACGAACTATTTTCGAACAAAATCTCAATTTTAATCAATTTTAAGCCGATTTTAGATCTGAAAATTTCAAAGTTTTGTTAAAACATGATTACGCACATAATATGTAAATTTGAAGCGATTTCGACCGAAAAAATTTGCGTTTTTCAGAAAAGAAAGGTGTAGAAGCAGAAAATTTATGAGAAACGAGCTGTATATGCGAGATCTCCTCCTCCTTGGCTCTGATACCAATTGTAGGATCGGACTTCGACCTAAATGAGTCGTTCGGAAAGAGCTCAAATCCGTTTCAGCGGCGGAAACAAAGAAACGGATGTATACACAGCTTGTTTCACACTTTAATCCTCTCATATATTGATATTACAAACAATTACAGTAAGAGGAAATACCGGCAGCACCTCGGTATCAATTCTGAACAACCGTTACAAATGAAAATGACAACAACCTATTTATACTATTTCTGGTCCACTCCAACGTCACGTCCGAATAAGCGGACCAGACCTTAAGTTCTGGACCTCTCCAACGGCATGTCCGTATAAGCGGTCCAGAACATTGCCGTATAAGTGGTCCAGCCCCTAAAACCCCTAAACTCTCTAATTTTCTCGTAAATCACGCCCTAATCTATACAATACAATGTAAGACTCGATCTAAGACGAAATCAACAGATGTCGTGCACCAACATATTGACTGTTTATCTTGTTGCAATGTTATCCTTGGCAGGCCCTGGATACATGATATGAAAGCAGTCCCATCCACCTACCATCAATGTGTGAAACTCCCTAGCCCATGGGGGATAATCAAGATCGACAGTGATCAGCAGAAGGCTAAGGATTGTTATACCTCATCCATGAAGCCAACCTCGAAGCCAAGGGAACAATAGCAATTACAGATTCCTCCCAGGAATGTCTTGGAGGCAAGGGAACAAGATGTGGACGAAGTCCTCTTGGATCCTAGTGATCCTGAATCAAAATCTATATCGGATCAGGGATCCTTGGCAAGATGAAAGAAGACATAATATCCTTCCTCAAAAGAAGAAAATCTACCTTTGCATGGAAACATGAAGATATGACAGGTATATCTAAGGATATTATTACTCATAAACTTGGCATTGATAGGTCTATCAAACCAATCCATCAAAAAAGGAGGAAGTTTGCACCAGAAAGGAATGCCATTATCCAAGAAGAAGTAGAGAGACTACTTCGAGCAGGTATGATCAGAGAGGTAAAATATCCAAAATGGTTAGCCAATGTGGTTGTTGTCCAAAAGAAAACGGAAAGTGGAGGGTATGTGTCGATTTCACTGATCTGAATAAGGCATGTCCCAAGGATCCTTTCCCACTACCCCACATTGACTCCATGGTGGATGCAACGGCGGGGCATGAACTGTTGACCTTTATGGATGCATCATCTGGATTCCAACAAATTCTGATGGAACCATCTGACCAAGAGGATACAGCCTTTATGACCCCAACCGGTTTATATTGTTATATTGACATGCCTTTTGGACTAAGAAATGCAGGTGCAACATATCAAAGGCTGGTGAATATGATGTTCAAAGATCAAATAGGACAAACTATGGAAGTATACATAGATGATATGGTAGTCAAGTCAAAGAAAGCTGAGGATCACCTAAGGGACTTGGAGGAAGCATTTGATATCCTTGATAATTATAACATGAAGCTTAATCCTTCAAAATGCCACTTTGGTGTTAAAGCAGGTAAATTTCTAGGATATATGGTAACTCAGAGTGGCATCGAAGCAAGCCCAGAGCAAATTAAAGCACTAGTGAATATCAAGTTCCCTGCCAATGCTAAGGATGTGCAAAGGCTAACAGGCAGGATAGCAGCTCTAAACAGGTTGATATCAAAATCCTCAAAATGATGTAAAGAATTTACGATATCTTAAGGAAAAACAAGAAGTTTGAATGGACTGAAAAACACGAGAATGCTTTACAAGCCCTTAAAGAATATATGTCCTCAGCACCAGCATTAATGAAACCCAGAAAAGGAGATGTGTTATCCTTATACCTGGCGGTATCCTCAACCGCTGTAAGTGCTGTCCTTGTTAAGGATCACGAAGGTACACAACATCCTATTTACTATGTAAGTAAGACTTTACTTGATGCAGAATCCAGGTACTCAAACCTTGAGAAACTTATTCTCGCATTAATTATGGCATCAACTAAGTTAAGACATTATTTTGAAACCCACACTATTGTTGTTAGAACTAATTTTCCAATCAAGAATGTCCTCAGGAAACCAGAGATGTCCGGAAGAATGGCTAAGTGGGCAGTAAAGCTTAGTGCCCATGATATAAGATATGAGCCTAGAACAGCCATTAAATCCCAAGCACTAGCTGACTTTGTGGCTGATTTCAGTAGTGATCTACAAAAGGAAGCAGAATTGGAAGTCCAGCAGCTGGAGGAGACCAAGGATCCTTGGATACTACACACTGATGGATCCTCAAATGTCAAGGGCACAGGGCTCGGGATACTACTAAAATCGCCACAGGGGGACATAATACCCCACTCCATAGCCTGTGAGTTCCAAGCAACCAACAATGAGGCTGAATATGAAGCCTTAATTGCTGGTTTACAAATTGCTAAGGATATGGGGGTCAGATACCTTAAAGTATACGTAGACTCATTACTAATCACTAATCACTTTAATGGATCCTATGCTGTTAAAGGAGAAAAACTAACCAATATTTAGAGATAGTCAAAGAATTGGCACTCTCTTTTGTTTTCCTTCAGTTTAACACAGGTACCAAGGGAGGAAATACAGAAGCTGATGCATTGGCCAATCTAGGATCATCCTTGAAGATCCCAGAGGATATAAGTATCCCCATCATCCATATCCTAGCTCCTGCTATTGAAAATCAGGTGGCCATGGAAATAGAAGAGGATACTGCAATGATCCCTAGTGAAGAAACTCAATCTTATTCAGGATCATGGATCTCACCAATCATGAGATACTTACAACACGGGAGATTCCTATGGGTGAAAATCCTAGAGCTTTCAGGATTAAGGTATCTCAATTCATAATCTTAAATAATGTATTATATAAACGATCTCTTGCAGGACCATATTTAAGATGTATCGAGGATCCTGAAATTCAAGAAGTGTTGAGAGACTTCCATGAAGGACATTGTGGAAACCATACTGGGGGCAGGGCATTGTTCTCAAGGATCCTTAGAACAGGATACTACTGGCCAACTATGAAAAGGATGCTGTAGAATATGCTAAGAAATGTGATCCTTGTCAAAGACACAGCAATATCCTTCATCAGCCAGCTGAATTTTTGCATCCAATACCATCCTCTTGCCATTCATGAGATGGGGGATGGATATAGTTGGCAAGCTCCCTAAAGCACCTGGTGGAAAAGTATTTATGCTTGCCATGACCGACTACTTCTCCAAGTGGATAGAAGCTGAAGCTTTTGCTCAAGTCAGAGAAAAGGAAGTTATATCCTTTATTAAGAGAAACATTATAACCAGATTTGGCATTCCCTCTGAAATTATATGTGATAATTTTTTTGGTCAAAAATCACACAAGGATAATGCAACCAAACTCTAAGTAAGTGGGGAATGGATGCTTGGTTTATTGAAAAGTAAAGGATCACTTCAGTATGAAATATGCAAAGACACAATGATTTATACGAGGAAAAAGCCCTTGATCAATGTATGATCTCCGGCATAAAAAACCTCGGTGATGGCAACTACCGATCACCACTTCAAATATATCAAAATATGTTACTGTTAGGCTGGATTTTATTGTAGGTGATCCTTACACGTGATCCTGACCAGTGATCCTTGTTTCTTTTGACAGATAGTGATCCTCAGCAGAACTGTCAGGATTCAGGATCATGGGACATTATGGGACCTTCATACAAACACGGTCATTTCGCTTAATACATGTTTTTTGGCAAGGAACATCTAGCAGGATATGCTCTAGGACATCATGATCCAGGAATGCGTTTCATCACAAATGGCAAGAGCTTAATCGAGAGAAAGACGTTGCACAGGATATGAAACTAGGCTTGATTTATGGTCAAGCAATTTAGGCTAGATTTATCTTTATTTTTTAAAGGGTAATGAGCTGATATTTAGTCATTTACCATAAATAGTCACCTAAATTATAAGTACCACCTCATTCGGAAGAACACACACGACATACCGCCAACTCTCAAACACTTAGACACTCAGTGATCCTTGTACTCAGCTCATTATCATCCAAAGTTGTAATCATATTTTGTTATATTGAAGTTGGTGATCGGTAGTTGCCATCACCCGAGGTTTTTTATGCCGGAGATCATTCATTGATCAAGGGCTTTTTCCTCGTATAAATCATTGTGTCTTTGCATTTATCACAGAAGTGATCCTTTACTTTCATAATTAACCAAGCATCATACCCCGTTTACATAAAGTTTGGTTACATTATCCTTGTGTGATTTTTGACCAAAACAGTTTGGCGCCCACCGTGGGGCAATTGGTGCTTCATTCATAAGAAAATCTTTTGTTCGAAATCATTTCAAAGAGTTACATGGCTTCATCATTGAAGAACACGTCCACGGCGATGTCTGCGGTCACCTCATCACAGATCACCTTGCCTCCTCCACCGGCAGGATCTCAGAAAAATACTGAGAAGAGATCAACTCCCACTTTCTCTAAACCTCTATCTTCTTCTGCTATGAATTCTTCTATTCCCAGTACTAGTGATGTATTTGCTTTAATTTTGCAGATGAAGGATCGTATGCAGCGGCAAGATGAAACTAACGAAAGGATCCTCAGGGAAATTGGAGATCTCAAAAGACAAAAGAAAGCGGCAGAGGATCATTCTCCACTGATGCCCAAATCCTTGAGCTTTGATACTCCAATGATCACTTCCCAGCCATCAGGGATCCCGGACGTGCAAATCATAGGGGAGTCAAGAGGATCACGTCTCAACTCGGCAGCAATGACTCAGACATCAGATTCACATTTTCAGCCAATAGGATCCTATCCTCAGTACATGGGATCCTTCATGAATCCGGGAGCCTATCCGGGGGCACAGCAGTTTCAAGGATCCTACTTTTTCCAGGATCATTCCAGGGCCAAGGATCCTCCTTTGTTCCAGGATCATCCCAGGTTCAAGGATCCTCCTTTGTTCCAGGATCATCCCAGGTTCAAGGACACCTCTTCTTCCAGGATCATCCCAGATACCAGGATCCTTACAGATGCCAGGATCCCTAAAAAGTTTGCAAACAGGAAGTCTAGATGTCCATCAAGGGGACTTCATTCCAATGCAGACCATTGCTTCCACTGGTCCCTCCGTTGTTCCAGAATCCCAGCAATATGGATTCCCTAACTTGAACCCAATGGGAGGTAACACTTTAAATAATTATCCTACCACTAACCATGGATTCATGCAGGATACAGGTACCAATCATGCTATGGCCAGGGAATTACAGAAACTAAAGGACATGATCTCAAGTGTTCCAGGGGTAGTCAAGCCTATCCCAGAGATTGCAGATGGAAGCCACAAGGTATCTCGCTTTGCACCACCAATTTGTGATGCAGAGGTACCCAAAAGGTTCCATATCCCTACCATGAAGCTGTATGATGGCACAACGGATCCAGAGGAGCATATAGCACAATACAGGGAAAGGATGGAAATCAATCCTATCCCAGAAAAGTTGAAGGAAGCATGCCTATGTAAAGGATTTGGATCCACTCTACTGGATCAGCTCTTAAGTGGCTGCTAAGTCTTCCCCCTTACTCTATTACTTCATTTGCTAATTTAGTTAATTTATTCAATAACCAATTCTCTTGTAGTAGAAAATTTGAAAAATTAACTAGTGATTTGTACAGGATAACTCAAAATCATAATGAATCATTAAGGGATTATATAACTAAATTTAGTAAAGAATCCTTGGACATTCCCAACTTGGATATGGCTACGGCTGTTGAAGCCTTCAAAATGGGACTGCTTAAGGATTCATTATTCTATGATGATCTTGTTATGACACCATGCAGGAATTTAGATGAAGTAAGAACTCGAGCACTCAGGTTTATCCGGCTAGAGGATGACAAGAGGATCCAGGAGAGACAAGTAGGATCCTCAAAACAAGATAAGCAAGGATCCTCCTTCAAAACAACAAGTTCAAATCCTACCATAGAAACGAGAACAAGAATGTGCATGCTGTTGACCAAGAAGAGGATGATGAAGAATATCCTCCAATCTCAGAATATTGTTTTTCCGTTGATAATCATGAACTAATCCTTGCAATGCAGAATCTAGGTGAAAAAGCTAGGTGGCCCAGGAAGAATGATAAACCATCCGGGACTAAAGACAAGTCCAAATGGTGTGCATACCATGAGGATTTCGGGCATCTAACTGAAGATTGCATAGCCTTAAGAAAAGAAATTGGATACCTGCTAAGCAAGGGGCATCTAAAAGAATTGTTGGGGAGAAAAAAGCAAAGGACCCAGGATCCTGAAAGGATCCCTGAAAAGGCTCCAGCACCTCCGGCAAACGCACAAGTGATTAACTTTATATCCGGAGGATCAGACATTTGTGGTACATCCTTCTCAGCGGCCAAAAGACATGCAAAAGAATCAAAAATGGATAATGGAGAAAGGCCTATTAGAACCTCAAGTGTCTCAGAAGGGAAGATGATAACATTTGATGAGGATGATCGCGTAATTCAGGATCCTCACCATGATAGTTTAGTTATCACTCTCTTTATCTCTAACCATTTTGTCCGCAGGATCCTTATTGACGGAGGGAGCTCAGTGAACATTATCCAGCTTGATGTCTGAAGAAGATGGGAATCCCAGAATCAGACATCACACCAAGATCCTCCGTGCTTGTAGGATTCAGTGGGGAAACGAAGAAAACTCTGGGGGACATCAAACTCCCAATCTACGTGGAAGGATTACATAATTACCAAAAATTTTGTGTTATTGACTGTTTATCTTGTTGCAACGTTATCCTTGGCAGGCCTTGGATACATGACATGAAAGCAGTTCCATCTACCTACCATCAATGTGTGAAGCTCCCTAGCCCATGGGGGATAATCAAGATCGACAGTGATCAGCAAGAGGCTAAGGATTGCTATACCTCATCCATGAAGCCAACCTCGAAGCCAAGGGAGCAATAGCAATTACAGTATCCTCCGAGGAATGTCTTGGAGGCAAGGGAACAAGATGTAGATGAAATCCTCTTGGATCCTAGTGATCCTGAATCAAAAATCTATATCGGATCAGGGATCCTTGGCAAGATGAAAGAAGACATGATATCCTTCCTCAAAAGAAGAAAATCTACCTTTGCTTGGAAACATGAAGATATGACAGGTATATCTAAGGATATTATTACTCACAAACTTGGCATTGACAGGTCTATCAAACCAATCCATCAAAAAAGGAGGAAGTTTGCACCAGAAAGGAATGCCATTATCCAAGAAGAAGTAGAGAGACTACTTCGAGCAGGTATGATCAGAGAGGTAAAGTATCCAAAATGGTTAGCCAATGTGGTTGTTGTCCAAAAGAAAAACGGAAAGTGGAGGGTATGTGTCGATTTCACTGATTTGAATAAGGCATGTCCCAAGGATCCTTTCCCATTACCCCACATTGACTCCATGGTGGATGCAACAGCGGGGCATGAACTGTTGACCTTTATGGATGCATCATCTGGATTCCAACAAATCCAGATGGAACCATCTGACCAAGAGGATACAGCCTTTATGACCCCAACCGGTTTATATTGTTATATTGCCATGCCTTTTGGACTAAGAAATGCAGGTGCAACATATCAAAGGCTGGTAAATATGATGTTCAAAGATCAAATTGGAAAAACTATGGAGGTGTACATAGATGATATGGTGGTCAAGTCAAAGAAAGCTGAGGATCACCTAAGGGACTTGGAAGAAGCATTCGATATCCTTGATATTACAACATGAAACTTAATCCTTCAAAATGCCATTTTGGTGTTAAGGCAGGAAAGTTCTTAGGATACATGGTAACCCAGAGGGGCATTGAAGCAAGCCCGGAACAAATCAAAGCATTAATAAATATCAAATCTCCTGCCAATGCCAAGGATGTTCAAAGACTGACAGGCAGGATAGCAGCTTTGAACAGGTTCATATCGAAATCCTCAGAAAATGCAAAGAATTCTACGATATCCTAAGGAAGAATAAGAAGTTCGAATGGACTGAGAAGCATGAGAATGCTTTACAAGCCCTAAAAGAGTATATGTCCTCAGCACCAGCATTAGCAAAACCGGAAAAAGGAGATGTGTTATCCTTATATCTGGCGGTATCCTCAACCGCTGTAAGTGCTGTCCTTGTTAAGGATCACGAAGGTACACAATATCCTATCTACTATGTAAGTAAAAGTCTACTTGATGCCGAATCCAGGTACTCACACCTCGAAAAACTTATCCTTGCATTAATCATGGCATCACTAAGTTAAGGCATTATTTTGAAACCCATACTATTGTTGTTAAACTAATTTTCCAATTAAGAATGTCCTCAGGAAACCGGATATGTCAGGGAGAATGGCTAAGTGGGCAGTAAAGCTTAGTGCCCATGATATAAGATACGAACCAAGAACAGCCATTAAATCTCAAGCACTAGCTGACTTTGTGGCTGATTTCAGTAGTGATCTACAAAAGAAGCAGAATTGGAGGTCCAGCAGCTGGATGAGACCAAGGATCCTTGGATACTACACACTGACGGATCCTCAAATATCAAAGGCACAGGGCTAGGGATCCTACTAAAATCGCCACAGGGGGACATAATACCCCACTCCATAGCCTGTGAGTTCCAAGCAACTAACAATGAGGCTGAATATGAAGCCTTAATTGCTGGCTTACAAATTGCTAAGGATATGGGGGTAAGATATCTCGAAGTATATGTAGATTCATTATTGATCACCAATCACTTTAATGGATCCTATGCTGTTAAAGGTGAAAAACTAACCAAATATTTAGAGATAGTCAAAGAATTGGCACTCTCTTTTGTTTCTTTTAGCTTAACACAGGTACCAAGGGAGGATAACACGGAAGCTGATGCATTGGCCAACCTAGGATCATCCTTGAAGATTCCAGAAGATATAAGTATCCCTATCATCCATATCCTGGCTCCTGCTATTGAAAATCAGGTGGCCATGATCCCTAGTGAAGAAGCCAATCTTATTCAGGATCATGGATCTCACCAATCATGAGATACTTGCAAAATGGAGATTCCAATGGGAGAAAATCCTAGAGCTTTCAGGATCAAGGTATCTCAATTTACAATCTTAAATAATATGCTATATAAACGATCCCTTGCAGGACCATATTTAAGATGTATTGAGGATCCTGAAATTGAAGAAGTGTTGAGAGACTTCCATGAAGGAGATTGTGGAAACCACACTGGGGGCAGGGCATTATTCTCAAGGATCCTTAGAACAGGATACTACTGGCCAACCATGAAAAGGGATGCTGTAGAGTATGCTAAGAAATGTGATCCTTGCCAAAGACATAGCAATATCCTTCACCAACCAGCTGAATTACTACACCCCATACCATCCTCTTGGCCATTCATGAGATGGGGAATGGATATAGTTGGCAAGCTCCCTAAAGCACCTGGTGGAAAAGTATTTATGCTTGCCATGACTGACTATTTTTCCAAGTGGATAGAAGCTGAAGCCTTCGCTCAAGTCAGAGAAAAGGAAGTCATATCCTTCATTAAAAGAAACATTATAACTAGATTTGGCATTCCCTCTGAAATTGTATGTGATAATGGCTCCCAATTCATTGGAAGCAGAACCACTAACTTTTGTGACAGTTGGGGAATCAAGATGATCACATCAACACCAGTTCACCCACAAGCCAATGGTCAAGCAGAATCATCCAACAAGATCATCATCAACAATCTGAAGAAGAAGCTAGGATCCAAAAAGGGAAATGGGCAGAAGAGTTACCTTATGTGCTATGGGCTGATAGGACAACTCCCAAGAATGCCACCGGTCAAACACCCTTCTCTTTAGTATTTGGGGCAGAAGCAGTGATCCCAACAGAGATGGTGATCCCAACTGCTAGAACAAGTGCTCGTGATCCTGAAGAAAATGCTACAATCCTAGCTCAGGATTTGGATACTATTGAGGAAAACAGGGATCTAGCTAGGATAAGGATGGCAAGCTACCAACAAAGATGGCTGGTGCCTACAACAAGAATGTCAGGATAAGGAAGTTCCAAGTCGGAGATATGGTGTTGAGAAAAGCATTTCAAAATACTATCAATCCTGCTGACGGGAAGCTAGCACCAAAATGGGAAGGTCCCTACTTGATTGAAGCTGAAGCAGGAAAGGGGGCATACAGGTTGCTAACCATGGAAGGAACTTGTTACCAAGAGCCTGGAATGCTGTTCACTTAAAGAAATATTTCATGTGAACATGATCCTTCCTGCATGTGATCCTTACATTGAAGTATCCTTGAAGGATCCTGGAGATATCGGTGATCCTTACTCTGGTAATATGCTTATCCTAAAACTATTGCATTTTCTTACTTTTTGCCTAAGGATAAGGATCATGTATCCTTCATCCTCTACTCACAAACCATTTGAGTTATGATAGTTCAGGTATCTTCAGCAAATCGTCAAAGATCTCCAAAAGCACCAAAGATCCTTGGGTACAACCCCAGTTATCCTTGGGATTATCCCCAGTTTCCGCCAGCAGCGCACGATGATCCTGGTATAGTTCACGTCTTTGGGACCAGTACCCACTTTCGGGGCTGACAACCTCATCGTACTGGCTATATTTAGGATCCTACGTATAATGGTGGACGCACCATACATCCGTTCCTAAGGTTTCTAACGTTTTCACGTTAGCTAAGGTTTTGACATTTTCATGTCACTAAGTTTGGATAGTTGCCAGAAAGGGCCATACTCCAGTTTACATACGATCCTTTGGGCTTGTCCCCAGTTATCCTATGGGCTTGTCCCCAGTGATCTCGGGATCCCCAGTTATCCTATGGGCTTGTCCCAGTGATCCTCCGGGATCGTCCCCGTTATCCTTTGGGCTTGTCCCCAGTGATCCTCTGGGATCATTCTCAGTTATCCTTTGGGCTTGTCCCCAGTTACTAACTTATCTTTTATATTGGCTTAGTCCCAAGTTATGTTCCATTTTTCAGGTTTTCGAAGTTAAACAATTAAGGATCCTTAATCCTTATTAAAGTCTTATCTATATGTTGTCTGATTGAAGGTAGGATCCTAACGTGATCCTCAGGTATGATCCTTGACTATTTTTGATTATACTCTTTATCCTAACCAACCCTTATACTTTGACAACCGAACCTATGATCCTTGAACTAAAACGCTTTGAGAATTTTCAATATGAGGATATTTGATCCAGGATCATATCCTAAGTTTAAACACTTTGTCAACTTTGTTATTTTAACAAATATAGCAATTGAGAAATAAGAGGATTATTGAAGGATAACAACACAAGATAAGCCAAAAAGTTAAGTTATATTATTAAACAAAAGGATCATTAACCCTTTCAAAAGATTGTCAAAATTGCCAACCCACATTTCTACCAGCAAAACGTGGCCCGTCCACATGGGTTGGCAAAGGGTGTCCATTGTCTATGCGGTCTTAGCATTTTTGCAGGAAAGTAAAAGCGGCAGGATCACAAAGGCTTCATCCCCCAAACAGAGGATCCCTCCACCTTTTGTAATCCTACCTATTGTCTAAAGGATCCAGGATCCTTAACCCTAAGAAACTATTGTTCAGAAATTACAAACCATAATTGTTCACAAACACCACTACCACAAAAAACCACTACCAATCCTAAAAAATTGGGCTCCGGCCTAGTCTCGAAATATCCATCATCGCCCAATCATGCAGCCTACACCTTCGCTGCTTCATCACCACCAGCATCTCCACCTTGATCCTTCTCAGCATCACCACCTTCCAGCATGGGGATATCCTCAGCTCCTCCTCGTCATCCAAGTCCGCCAGCCTTGCCTTCCAACCTTCAACGTCCCATGAGCTTTTGTCAAAGGTGGGATCCTGAGCCTCCTCAGCCATCTGAAGTTGTATCTTGTACATAGCAATCGCCGCGAGACCTTGGCATCTTGGGTGATCTCCTGCTTCTCGTTATCCATATCAGTCAGCCTCTGAGCAGCTTCATCCTTGGTGGCCGGAGTTCCTTCTCAAGATCCGCTATCTTGAGATCCTTTAACACACCCATTTGCTGAAGATCGGCAATCTGGCTCTCCTGGTCCTCAACATTGCCAAGATAAGTTTCAATCTCAGCAAGTTTCTGCAACAGGAGAAGAAAAAGATAAGCTTAGGATCAGATGATCCTAAGAAAAGCAGGATACACAAACAGGATATGATAGGCGGATAACCTACAGGGGCAGTGATCCTTACCTCATTCACGTAGTCAAGGAATTGCTGACGGAGGAGGGGAAATCCTTGTAGATCTTCAGTAGTCTTCCTCTTCTTCCCCTTGCCCCGGATAGACGCTTTGGGAGCTGAGACTGAAGGACTGGCAGCAGGAGCCTTCTTCTTTGAAGACGTGACATTGGCAAGATCACTGATCCCAAATTTGGAGGCTGATTTAACGGACCTGGCAGATTTCCCAGCACCTACACAATCAGAACAAGATAAGTCTCCTAACTAATTTAATATTTACTTTTTGGTAAGGATACTTACTTGACATTGTGACAGACGCGGAAGATACTTCTTGTGAATCTCGGATGGTGACTTGAAAACTTCTGGCCTCAGGGTTTAGCCTTTTAAAAGCTAAAACTCTTTCTCTTGCAGCAGGGGTTAACTTGAGATGAGCAATGGAAATAGCTGCAAAGGAAAAGAGATATTAGTGATCTTCGTCAAATAAGACAGGGCTGATAGTGATCCTTCGAGGATCCTCCACCCTACCATGAGTAGCCCACTCCTTGGGTAGATCGTTCCCACCAGGGAGGGAATCCCTTCTCACGAAGAAAAAACGACGCTTCCAATTTGTGGTAACTTTCAAAACAGGATGATCCTCCCCGGCCTTCCGTTTCAACAAATATCGATGAGAGCCAAACGTGGTAAGATCATAAAGTGCGGCCAGCTCTGCCATCCCTAAATCAATCCCCTTCTGCTCGATGATCCTCTCGAAGGTATACAAGACCCTCCAGATCATCGGCATGGCTTGGATATAAGATATGCCGGTCAGAGAAAAGAAAGATTGGGTGAAGGCCGGAAAAGGATACGAATATCCTATGATAAATGGAGTTGCAGGAAAGATCACCCAGGTATCTGAAGTAAAATCACTCAAGGCAGTGGGTGTGAAGGATTTGAAAACGGCATCCGCCGGAAAGCAATGTCGAATCCTATCTATATGAGCATCGGTAAAGCAACATCTCTCCGTAGGAGAATCCTTAATGATCCCTTGGCTTTTCAGGGGACTATCCATCTTGGAATCCTTGTGTGGAGAATTCCGGAGCAACATGTTTGTGACGGAACAGAAACAGAGACGGAATAGAAAAAACAGAGCAAAGAGAAGGAAGAAGGGAAAGAGAGAAGCAGAGGATACCTGATCAGTCTTCGGTAGCGGTTATAAAGGGAAGATATCTCGAATTTAAATGCAAAATGATCCTAACCCTATCTCCTATTTATAATGATGATTTGCAGGGATTATCACATCTATGACGTAATGATCACAACGGCTAGTCCATGTGTAACGGCTAGTTATTCGGAATCGCCCGTTAGAGATAAGATCGAAACAAAATATAACTCGTCTATTTACAATTAACTCCTTATATTTTGGGGGCAATTGTTAGGGCTGGATTTTATTGTAGGTGATCCTTACACGTGATCCTGACCAGTGATCCTTGTTTCTTTGACAGATAGTGATCCTCAGCAGAACTTCAGGATCAGGATCATGGGACATTATGGTGATCCTCATACTAACGGTCACTTCCGCTTAATACAATGTTGTTTTGCAGGAACATCTAGCAGGATATGCTCTAGACATCATGATCCAGGAACGCGTCTTCACAAATATGGCAAGAGCTTAATCGAAGAAAGACGTTGCACAGGATATGGAAACTAGGCTTGATTTATGGGCAGCAATTTAGGCTAGATTATCTTTATTTTAAAGGGGTAATGAGCTGATATTTAGTCATTTTACCTAAAATAGGTCACCTACACATGTATAAGTACCACTCTTCTTCATTCGGAAGAACACACACGACATACGACACAACTCTCAAACACTTAGACACTCAGTGATCCTTGTACTCAGCTCATTATCATCCAAAGTTGTAATCATATTTTTGTTATATTGAAGTTGGTGATCGGTAGTTGCCATCACCCGAGGTTTTTTTATGCCGGAGATCATTCATTGATCAAGGGCTTTTTCCTCGTATAAATCATTGTGTCTTTGCATATTTCACATTGAAGTGATCCTTTACTTTTTCTACAAACCAAGCATCATACCCCGTTTACTTAAAGTTTGGTTGCATTATCCTTGTGTGATTTTTGACCAAAACAGTTACAACTTCGGATGATAATGAGCTGAGTACAAGGATCACTATTGTAATGTGTGTCTAAGCGTGTGAGAATTGTGTTGTGTGTCTTCCGAATGGGGAAGAGTGTTATATATACAAGTGTGAGTGGCCTATTTTAGGTAAAAAGACTAATAATCAGCTCATTACCCCTTTAGAAATAAAAGTAAATCTAGCCTAAATTATCGCCCTTAAATCATGCCAAGTTTCCATATCCTTCACAACGTTCATCTCTGATTAAGCATATGCCATAGTTGTAAGACGCGTCCCTTGATTGTAATGTTAAGAGCGGATCCTGCTAGACATTCCTGCAAAATGACATTAAGTTCAATGAAAGCAACTGTTAGCATGAGGATCCTATGATGGTCCGTGATCCTGATCCTGGGACTCTTCTGAGGATCACTATCTGCCAAAGAAACAAGGATCACTGGTTAGGATCACATGTAAGGATCATGTAATAAAAATCCAGCCCTAACAATTGCCCCCAAAATATAAGGAGTGATATTGTAAATAAATGAGTTATATTTTGCTTTGATCTTATCTGCAACGAACGACTCGGATAACTAGCCGTTATACTCGGACTAGCCGTTGCAACCCTTACGTCATAGACGTGACAATCCTGCAGATCATCATTATAAATAGGAGATAGAGTTAGGATCAATTTGCATTTAAATTCAAGAGTTACTCCCTTTATAATCTCGTCCAAAAGATCAATCAGGTATTCTTCCTCTTTTCTTTCCTTCTCTTTCTCTGTTTTTCTTTTTCTTCCAATTCTTCTGCGAATATGTTGCTTCGGAATTCTCCTCACAAGGATCACAAGAAGAATAGCCCTTTGAAAGGTCAAGGGATCGTTAAAGATTCTCCCACTGAGAGGTGCTGCTTCACCGATGCTTACATCGATAGGATCCGTCACTGTTTTCCGACGGCTGCTATCTTCAAGTCTTTCACTCCTACTGCTTTAAGCGATTTTGTTTCCGACACATGGGTGGCTTTTCCTGTAACTCCGTTCACCATAGGATATTCGTATCCTTTTCCAACTTTCACCCAATCTTTCTTTTCCCTGACTGGCATGTCTTATATTCAAGCCATGCGATGATCTGGAGGGTATTGTATACCCTGGAAAGGATCATTGAGCAAGAAGGGATTGATTTGGGAATGGCGGAGCTGGCTGAGATGTATGATCTTACAACGTTTGGATCCTGTCGATATTTGTTGAAACGAAAAGCTGGGGAGGATCACCCTGTTCTTAAGGTTACCAAAAATGATACGAACTGGAAGCGACGATTCTTCTTTGTTAGGAGGATACCATCCCTTATGGGGAGGATCTGCCCAAGGAGTGGGCTACTCATGGTAGGATAGAGGATCATGGAAGGATCACCATCAGACTTGTTCCTCATGATGAGGATCACTAATGCTCTGTTTTTGTGCAGCCATATCTGTTGCTCATCTCAAGTTAACTCCTGCTGCAAGAGAGAGAGTTCTAGCCTTCAAAAAGCTTGATCCTGAGACCAGAAGTTTTCAAGTTACCATTCCAGATTCACAGGAAGTATCCTCCGCATCTGCCATAATGTCAAGTAAGTATCTTTATTTAAAAAGCAGTTCATGTAAGATTTTAAATTAGTTAGGGTACTTATCTTGTTTTGATTGTGTAGGCGCTGGGAAATCTGTCAAGTCAGCCTCCAAGTTTGGTATTGATGAACTCGCCAATGTCAAGTCTTCAAGGAAGAAGACCCCTGCTGCCGGTCCATCTGCTTCAGCCCCTAAAGCACCTATTAGGAAGGAAAGAAGAGGAAGGAAGGCCTCCGAGGATATTCAAGGATTTCCCCTGCTCCGCCAGCAGTTCTTGATTATGTTAATGAAGTAAGGATCATTGCCCCTGTTGGTTATCCTACTTGAATATCCTGCCTGTATATCCTGCTTCTTTGAGGATCACCTGGTCCTGAACTTACCTTTTTTTCCCTTTCTGCAGAAACTTGCTGAAATAGAAACATATATTGGCCACGTTGAGGATCAAGGCCGCCAAATTGCCGACCTCCAACAGATGGGTGTGCTAAAGGATCTCAAGATTGCTGATCTTGAGAAGGAGCTTCGGGCCACCAAGGATAAAGCTGCTAGGATGCTGATCAATTTGATTATGAGAAGCATGACATTACCCATGATGCCAAGGTCTCTGCTGCGATAACCATGTATAAGATCCAGCTACAGATGGCTGCGGAGGCTCAGGATCCTTCCTTCGACAAAGGCACATGGGACGTGGAAGGTTGGAAGGCAAGGCTGGTAGAGTTGGAGGATGATGATGAGGCCGAGGAGATCCCTATGCTTGAAGGTGGCAAGGATCAGGGGAAGCAAGTGGAGCTGGTGGTGATGATGCAGCGAAGGTTTGAGCTGCAGGATTGGGCAATGATGGAAATTTCTAGACATAGCCGGAGCCAATTTTTAAAATTTGGTAGTGGTTTTTGTGGTTGTTTATGATTTGAAACAATGATGGTCTGTACTTAAACAATAGTTTTTAGGGTTAAGGATCATGGATCCTTTGAACAATAGGTAGGATCGCAAATGGTGGAGGGATCCTCTGTTTGGGGGATGAAGCCTTTGTGATCCTGCCGCTTTTAATTACCTGCACCTGCTATGACCGCATAAACAATGGACACCCTTTGCCAACCATGTGGACAGGCCACGTTTTGCTGGTAGAAACGTGGGTTGGCAATTTTGACAATTTTTTTGAAAGGGTTTAAGATCCTTTGTTAATAAAAAACTTTAATCTTTCTGGCTTACCTTGTTTCGTTATCCTTTATTTATCCTTTTGTTGTCCAAATTATTTTAGAAATATATTTGTTAGAATAACAGAAGTTGAGCAAATCACGTTTAATAAATTTAGGATATGATCCTAGATCAATATCCTATCATTGGAAATTTTTCAAAGCAATTTATTTCAAGGAACATAGGTTTAGTTGTCAAAGTGTAAGGGTTGTTTCAGAATAATGAGTTAATAAAATAGTCAAGGATCATACCTGAGGATCCAAGTTAGGTCCTAACCTTTAATCAAGATAACCGTAGATGAGATTTTAATGGATAATAAGGATTAAGGATCCTTATTTGTTTAACTTCGAAAACCTGAAAATGGAATATAACTTGGGACTAAGCCAATATAAAAGATAAGTTAGTAACTGGGGACAAGCCCAAAGGATAACTGGGGATGATCCCAAAGAATAACTGGGGACAAGCCCAAAGGATCACTGGGGACGAGCCCGAAGGATAACTGGGACAAGCCCAAGGATCGTATGTAAACTGGAGTATGGCCCTTATTGGAGACTATCCAATCTTAGTGACATGAAAATGCCAAAACCTTAGCTAACGTGAAAACGTTAGAAACCTTAGAACGGATGTATGGTACGTCTACCATTATACGTAGGATCCTGGGTATAGCCAGTACGATGAGGTTGTCAGCCCCGAAAGTAGGTACTGGTCCAAAGACGTGAAACATACCAGGATCATCGTGCGCTACTGGCGAAAACTGGGGACAGGCCCAAGGATAACTGGGGTTGAACCAAGGATCTGTGGTGCTTTTGAAGATATTTAACGATATGCTGAAGATACTGGACATCATAACTCGAATTCTCGTGAGAGAAGGATGAAGGATATGTGATCCTTATCCTTAGGTAAAAAATAAGAAAATGGAAAAGTTTTGAGATAAGGATTTTACCAGAGTAAAGGATCACTGATGTCGCCGGGATCCTTCGAGGATGCTTCCGATGTAAGGATCATATGCTTGAAGGATCCGGTTCACATGAAATACTTCTTTAAGTGAATAGCATTCCAGGCTCTTGGTAACAAATTTCCTTCCATGGTTAGCAATCTGTATGCCCCTTTCCTGCTTCGGCTTCAATCAAGTAAGGGCCTTCCCATTTTGGTGCCAATTTTCCGTCAGCAGGATTGAGGTTTTGGAATGCTTTTCTCACACCATATCCCGATTTGGAACTTCCTTATCTGACATTTTTATTGTAAGCACCAGCCATTCTTTTGTTGGCAGCTGGCCATCCTTATCCTAGCCAAATCCCTGATTTCCTCAATAGTATCCAAGTCTTGAGCTAAGATTGCAGCATTCTCTTCAGGATCACGAGTACTTGTTCTAGCAGTTGGAACCACCATTTCTGTTGGGACCACTGCTTCTGCCCAAATACTAAAGAGAAGGGTGTTTGACCAGTGGCATTCTTGGGAGTTGTTCTATCAGCCCATAGCACATAAGGCAATTCCTCTGCCCATTTCCCCTTCTTGGATCCTAGCTCTTCTTCAGATTGTTGATGTTGATCTTGTTGGATGATTCTGCTTGACCATTGGCTTGTGGATGGACTGGTGTTGATGTTATCATCTTAATTCCCCAACTGTCACAAAAGTTAGTGGTTCTGCTCCCAATGAATGGGAACCATTATCACATACAATTTCAGAGGGAATGCCAAATCTAGTTATAATGTTTCTTTTAATAAAGGATATAACTTCCTTTTCTCTGACTTGAGCAAAAGCTTCAGCTTCTATCCACTTGGAGAAGTAGTCGGTCATGGCAAGCATAAATACTTTTCCACCAGGTGCTTTAGGGAGCTTGCCAACTATATCCACCCCCATCTCATGAATGGCCAAGAGGATGGTATTGGGTGCAAAAATTCAGCTGGCTGATGAAGGATATTGATGTGTCTTTGACAAGGATCACACTCTTAGCATATTCTACAGCATCCCGTTTCATAGTTGGCCAGTAGTATCCTGTTCTAAGGATCCTTGAGAACAATGCCCTGCCCCCAGTGTGGTTTCCACAATCTCCTTCATGGAAGTCTCTCAATACTTCTTGAATTTCAGGATCTCGATACATCTTACATATGGTCCTGCAAGAGATCGTTTATATAGCATATTATTTAAGATTGTGAATTGAGATACCTTAATCCTGAAAGCTTTAGGATTTTCTCCCATAGGAATCTCCCCATGTTGCAAGTATCTCATGACTGGTGAGATCCATGATCCTGAATAAGATTGAGCTTCTTCACTAGAGATCACTGCAGTATCCTCTTCTATTTCCATGGCCACCTGATTTTCAATAGCAGGAGCTAGGATATGGATGATGGGATACTTATATCCTCTGGATCTTCAAGGATGATCCTAGGTTGGCCAATGCATCAGCTTCTGTGTTTTCCTCCTTGGTACCTGTGTTAAGCAGAAAGAGACAAAAGAGAGTGCCAATTCTTTGACTATCTCTAAATATTTGGTTAGTTTTTCTCCTTTAACAGCATAGGATCCATTAAAGTGATTGGTGATCAATAATGAGTCTACATATACTTTAAGATATTTCACCCCATATCCTTAGCAATTGGCAAGCCAGCAATTAAGGCTTCATATTCAGCCTCATTGTTAGTTGCTTGGAACTCACAGGCTATGGAGTGGGGTATTATGTCCCCTGTGGCGATTTTAGTAGTATCCCAAGCCCTGTGCCCTTGACATTTGAGGATCCATCAGTGTGTAGTATCCAAGGATCCTTGGTCTCATCCAGCTGCTGGACTTCCAATTCTGCTTCCTTTTGTAGATCACTACTGAAATCAGCCACAAAGTCAGCTAGTGCTTGGGATTTGATGGCTGTTCTAGGCTCATATCTTATATCATGGGCACTAAGCTTTACTGCCCACTTAGCCATTCTTCCGGACATCTCTGGTTTCTGAGGACAATTCTGATTGGGAAAAATTAGTTCTAACAACAATAGTGTGGGTTTCAAAATAATGTCTTAACTTAGTTGATGCCTAATTAATGCGAGAATAAGTTTCTCAAGGTGTGAGTACCTGGATTCTGCATCAAGCAAACTCTTACTTACATAGTAAAATAGGATGTTGTGTACCTTCGTGATCCTTAACAAGACAGCACTTACAGCGGTTGAGGAATACGCTAGTATAAGGATAACACATCTCCTTTTCTTGGGTTTCATTAATGCTGGTGCTGAGGACATATATTCTTTAAGGGCTTGTAAAGCATTCTCATGCTTTTAGTCATTCAAATTTCTTGTTTTTCCTTAGGATATCATAAAATTCTTTACATCTTTCTGAGGATTTTGATATGAACCTGTTTTAAAAGCTGCTATCCTGCCTGTTAGCCTTTGCACATCCTTAGCATTGGCAGGGATTTGATATTCACCAATGCTTTAATTTGTTCTGGGCTTGCTTCAATGCCCTCTGAGTTACCATATATCCTAGAAATTTACCTGCTTTAACACCAAAGTGACATTTCGAAGGATTAAGCTTCATTTATAATTATCAATGGATTATCATATGCTTCCTCCAAGTCCCTTAGGTGATCCTCAGCTTTCTTTGACTTGACTACCATATCATCTATGTATACTTCCATAGTTTATCCTATTTGATCTTGAACATCATATTCACCAGCCTTTGGATATGTTGCACCTGCATTTCTTAGTCCAAAAGGCATGGCAATATAACAATATAAACCGGTTGGGGTCATAAAGGCTGTATCCTCTTGGTCAGATGGTTCCATCTGAATTTGTTGGAATCCAGATGATGCATCCATAAAGGTTAACAGTTCATGCCCGACGTTGCATCCACCATGGAGTCAATGTGGGGTAATGGGAAAGGATCCTTGGGACATGCCTTATTCAGATCAGTGAAATCGACACATACCCTCCACTTTCCGTTTTTCTTTTGGACAACAACCACATTGGCTAACCATTTTGGATATTTTACCTCTCTGATCATACCTGCTCGAAGTAGTCTCTCTACTTCTTCTTGGATAATGGCATTCCTTTCTGGTGCAAACTTCCTCCTTTTTGATGGATTGGTTTGATAGACCTGTCAATGCCAAGTTTATGAGTGATTAATATCCTTAGATATACCTGTCATATCTTCATGTTTCCATGCAAAGGTAGATTTTCTTCTTTTGAGGAAGGATATTATGTCTTCTTTCAACTCGCCAAGGATCCCTGATCCGATATAGATTTTGTTTTCAGGATCACTAGGATCAAAAGGATTTCGTCCACATCTTGTTCCCTTGCCTCCAAGACACTTCTTGGAGGATACTGTAATTGCTATTGCTCCCTTGGCTTCGAGGTTGGTTTCATGGATGAGGTATAACAATCCTTAGCCTCTTGCTGGTCACTGTCGATCTTGATTATCCCCCATGGGCTAGGGAGTTTCACACATTGATGGTAGGTAGATGGGACTGCTTTCATATCATGTATCCAGGGCCTGCCAAGGATAACATTACAACAAGATAAACAGTCAATGACGCAAAATTTTTGATAATTATGTAATCCTTCCACGTAGATTGGGAGTTTAATGTCCCCCAGAGTTTTCTTCGTTTCTCCACTGAATCCCACAAGCACGGAGGATCTTGGTGTGATGTCTGATTCTGGGATACCCATTTTCTTTAGAACCTCAAGCTGGATAATGTTTACTGAGCTTCCTCCGTCGATAAGGATCCTGCGGACAAAGTGGTTAGAAATAAAGAGAGTAATAACTAAACTATCATGATGAGGATCTTGGATGTTAATGCGATCATCCTCATCAAACGTTATCGTTTTTCCTTCCGAGACACTTGATGTTCGAATAGGTCTATCTCCATTATCCATTTTTGCTTCCTTTGCATGCCTTTTGGCTGCCGAGAAGGATGTACCACAAATATCTGATCCTCCGGAAATAAAGTTGATCACTTGTGCATTCGCCGGAGGGGTTGGAGCCTTTTCAGGGATCCTTTCAGGATCCTGAGTCCTTTGCTTTTTTCTTCCCAACAATTCTTTTAGATGCCCCTTGCTTAGCAGATATCCAATCTCTTTTCTTAATGCTATGCATTCTTCAGTTAGATGCCCGAAATCCTCGTGGTATGCACACCACTTTGACTTGTCTTTAGTCCCGGATGGTTTGTCATTCTTTCTGGGCCATCTGGCTTTTTCTCCTAGATTCTGCATTGCAAGGATTAGTTCATGATTGTCAACAGAAAAACAATATTCAGAAATCGGAGGATAATCCTCATCATCCTCTTCTTGGTCAACAGCATGCACGTTCTGGTTGTCATTTCTATGGTAGGATTTGAATTTATTGCTCCTGAAGGAGGATCCTTGCTTCTCCTGTTTTGAGGATCCTACTTGTCTCTCCTGGATCCTCTTGTCATCCTCTAGCCGGATGAACCTGAGTGCCCGAGTTCTTACTTCATCTAAGTTCCTGCACGGTGTCATAACAAGATCATCATAGAACAATGAATCCTTAAGCAGTCCCATTTTGAAGGCCTCAACTGTGACACCCCAGGAAAACCAGTGAACGATACAGCTTACCTAGCTTCCTCAGTGAGTGCGTACCAAATTTCGGGACGAAATTTCTTTTAAGTTGGGGATAATGTGACAACTCGAATTTTCAAGATTTCTATTTCGCAGTTATTGCTCGTACAATTATTATTTAGTAGTTTACTTGCACAATTGTTTTCTATAGAATTGTATGTGTTGTGATATAATGAATTGTATTGTGTGATTGTGCATGATTATTTGTTAATTGTGAAGGACTTGTTAAATCTATGAACTTGGTGGTGAAACTATGAAATGGGTGTGAGGTGGTGTACATATGTAAAATATGATACTTAGAGAGGTAGAGGGTAATTAGTGAAACCTAAATTATACTTAACCCTAATTCTTTGTTCACTAATCATTCTCACCCAAGAAACCAAGGCACGTACTTCATTTTCTCTAGCAATCATCACCATCATCATTGACAAGACATCCATCACCCTTGATGTGACACCTGTGTCACTTCAGCCATCAAACGAATGCCAAACCAATGAAATATTGTATTTCATACTTGGGATTTGTATAAACACGTGTATCATTTGCACATATTGATTCTTGTTCGATTTCGGGCTTTAAATCACTTTCTAAAAGGTTATGCGCGATCTGATTCGTAAATATAACCAGTTTAATGCAACAAACACTCCGGAATAGTGACATAGGCTTAACATACCCTAAATAACCTTTACATAACTTAGAAATAAGTTTTGGAAGGTTTGGTATGCCAAAATCAAGTTTATTCGCTTACAGGGACTAAATATGACAAACTGCGAAAGTATGCCAATTTGAACTGTAACTAACATTCCGGAACTTGACCATAAGTTAAACATACCCTAAATATCCTTTACATAGCTTAGAAATAGGCTTTGAGGTATTCGGTGTGCTAAAATAAACTTTTTGGTCATTCAGGGACTAAAAGCGTCAAAAAGTGCATAAGTTTGCACTTTCGCGCATAACTTACGTTCTGAATACTTCCGGACATCCAAAAATTTATGTAAGCATTAAAATATTATGTTTTAGTGTTTGGCATGAGAAAAATCCATTCGTCGCGCAATTTGGATCGTTTTTCGCACTTATGCGCATTCCGTCGTAATTAAGCGAACACCGCGATCGTACGACCAAACGAACCGACATCCGAGATATTTTTGAGCATGTTTTGAGTTCCCTATACTTTAACTTCATTTTAGAGCCTTGAAATGAGGTTAACGGGGCTTAAACGTGTCAAAAATGGGCCGAAACGCATGTTTCTAAGCTGCAGGGACCAAAACTGACAAATCTGTCAAACTATGCCCAGGCGGCCCGCGTGAAGATTCATGCATTCCTTAGGCGGGCCGCGTGAGATGCCCAGTTCAGCAAAAATTGCAATCCAGCTTGTTCCAGCTGTTTCCCTCTTGTGCAAATGGTTTTTAGCCTTCTATGGGCTGGTTTAGGAGTGCCCAAGGTTTTCTAAATCAGTGGGTGCACTTGTACGGTCCAGATCGAAGCTCGGGATTCAAGAAATGATCCTAACGGCTCTTGTTTTCCTATAAATACCCATTGCCTTCACTTGCAAAAACCCACACTTGAATTCTGAGGTTGCTCTCTAAGTTGGGGTGCTTTGACACTTCATACCTGAGAGTACTCGGAATTCAATCTTGCGGGGACCCGTTGTAAGTATTCCTTCGTTCTTTTATTGCTTTTCGAGTCCGAAAGTAAAACTTTGTTTGACTTTCTGCATTGACCAGTTTATGGTCAATGCGAAGTTCGTTTGAACTTCATAACGTGAGCGTAATCACGATGGTTATAGTCCCTAGTGACTATACCTACTGATTACCACGTTATCTAGGCTCAGTGACGAGCCGTAGCTTCGGCCAGAATGCGTATTCTCGCGTATTTTGTAACCAAGCTACTTTTAGGTGTCAAAACCGTTTGTTTTGATACCAAACCTGTTTTCTAACTTTGTTAAACATGTTTCGACATGTTTAGCTCGTCACTTTTAGTTTAGTGCTTGTGTAGAGTCGTAAGTCAAGCGGACTAAACACCCGCTTAGACTTTCGAACACGACCCGTTTGGTCGATCATTAGGATCCGACCAAACATATTTAGGGACCATAGTTGCATAGGAAATAACCTTCCGAGGTTATATCTTATGGTAACCTAGTTTAGGTAGTTGTATGATAAGTAGTTTATATGCCTTAGGTAAATTACCAAAATGCCCTTTTCATACATAATTGGTAATTAAGCATATGTAACCCAAACTTTTGTCACTTAACTGATTAAGAAACATAATTAAGCATGTTTAGGCATATAATACTTGTCATAGGACTAGTTAAACGGTCCGAACGCGTTTTACGCAAACGACGCGTTAAAGTAGCATAAGCTACCTAAACGGGTCGTAATGGGTCGAAAGCACTAAGGTTAGGTTTTCTTTTAGTATGTAGGCCTTGTTAAACCATATCATATGAGTTCCCATACTCATTTGGTTTACGAAACCTCATACTATCCAATTCCCCGATTTAGGTCCGGTTAATTATGTAGTTATCTATATAGGGTGCCGTTTGATTCCGTGATCCCTCTACCTTTGCTTGGTTGTTGTTCAAGACTTCTAAGCACCCTCAAGTGAGTACATAGACCCCTCTTTTACTGTTTTCCAAACATTTTGGGGTGAAACACATGTGCCTACTCGTTACTTTCGTGCTTTTCTTGTTTTCATATCATATACTTGCTATGTTCATTAGTACACTATTAGTACATTGATCTACATGACTTTTCTGCTTTGTATGTTACTTAGCACATTTAGCACATTGTTTTCACGTAACTGGTTTACATTTGGTATGACATTTGGTATGCATAAACGGTTCTTTACTACATTCATTAACATTAGCTACGCCGCTCGGTAGTAAGTAATGGTACCATAGGACTTGACAAATCCCGTTCCTGACATCCTGGGTTGGTGTGGATGTAAGGAATGACTGAATCCGTGAACATTTTACTTTGATAATCCTTGCTCTAAGGTTATCCTGCTGTCTCAAGGCTTGAATGTAATGCGTTTAACTTACCACATAAATGTTGTATCAATAAAACAAGTTTTCTACTTTGCAAAACATAACTTTTTGATTTACTCAAAATACTTTGTTTTGGTTCATTTTTACTTATGGTTAAGTATTCTCATTTTGTTACTTACCATACATAACTTTTGTTTACACATAACTACATGACTACATTTTGGGTTTTAAACATTGACGATGGTTTAGACAAGAACATTGATGATTGGTTTGAACATGAACTATATGCTTTGGTGGTTTGTTTGAGTGACTTAAGTAACGATATGGTTGTAGTATACTACAAGCATGGTGGATACGCCGCTGGTACTTCCTATATATAAGTGCTTGTATTATATTACATGTCGTAGCGTTAATTGAATCATTCATTTGGATTTATACATTTCTACACAAATAACATATTTTTCACAAGACATTGTTTTACAAAACAGTTGGTTATATACAAACCCATTTTTACTTGGTTATTCATTTAACCTTACATCATTCTTTTTAACTATACATATCTATTATCGATTTTCAAACGATTTTATAAAACAAAACATTTTACAAGGATCATGACTGACTTTTGTTAAACAACTTTCTTTTTCCAAACTTATAAGTCATGAATCCTAAATCAATAAAACCTATGTACTCGCCGGCATTTTTATGCTGATGTATTTTCACATGTGTTTCAGGTACAGTAGTTGGTGTTATAAGATGATGATATTGGTGCATGCTCACATAGGAATGGACGAGGCCTTAGTGACATTAAAAGATGCAAGACTAGTTAATTATGTTATGTTTCCTTGTTGTTTAGACATTGTAATACATTAAATTCAATAAAACAAAATTTGTTCATTCCATGGTTGTGAAACAATGATTCTGTTACAACACTCCCCGACGTTTCCGCCACGTTTTGTTATTTTACGTGGTCGGGGTGTGACAGAAAAGTTGGTATCAGAGCCCATGGTTATAGGGAATTAGGTTATTAGTAAAGCTTTGACCTAGACTATAACCTTCCTAGGACCCTAACGCGAGTTTACTTGCGTTTAGTCATAAAACAATACCGTCACTTATCCTTAGGTGACAACCACAACAAGAACATAAATTTGATCCGCTTTGAAAACTAATCATCTGTTCTAGGATGATTGATTACTAGGTTTTGAACCCTTTGTTATAAGGTTTTGAACCCTACCAGT
The DNA here is from genome assembly GCF_002127325.2 of Helianthus annuus. Classification (NCBI taxonomy): domain Eukaryota; kingdom Viridiplantae; phylum Streptophyta; class Magnoliopsida; order Asterales; family Asteraceae; genus Helianthus; species Helianthus annuus. The sequence continues at coordinate 109,038,765 of NC_035449.2, read as the reverse complement.
TTAACTCATATTTGGCTTAGTGCCTTTCGAACTTTCAAAATCTCGTCAAAGTTTGGGTCTAAATAATGTGAACACGTGCAAACTGGAAGAGTGAATGCCTGTACTCTGAGTTTTCTGTCTAAGGCTAGAGTGTTCGTACAAATCCGCAATATCGGACCAGTCACTCTTACCTGGGAACTCTTGGGGTGAGTGTTCACTTATAGGCGAGCATGTCTTCAGCGATGCATTATTATGATCTGCTTACTTTGATTCTTCACCATCTCATTTGTTTGCCTTGGGTAACAAACAAATGATCGCAATTTCTATGCGTTGTCATTTTGTTTTGATCACCCGATAACCTTTCACTCGTTTCTTCCTATGTCTTTCATTTTTCTTCTAGAATGTCTCTTTATCTCAGCAACGGTCAGATGTCCAAGCAAGCAACCAAACTTGCCCGGCAAATAGGCGAAGTAGTTCTGAAGACCGTGGACTTAGGTATTGCCATGTCCCGCCTAAAAAATGGAGCCACTCAAGAATCACTGAGGAAAGTAGAAGTCAAACCTGCACCAAAATCAAGAAAACGTAAGGCTTCAAAGAAACCCGCAGCAGTTGCACCTAATCCAGCACGACCTAGCCAAAAGGCAACACCACCTGCCAAGAAGCAATACAAGGGAACGGCACCACTATGCGACAGATGTAATGGGCATCACCAAGCTCACTTACAGTGTCGTCTGTGTGAATCATGTGGGCGAGTTGGTCACCTGGCAAGTGTTTGTCGAATTAACCCAAACCAAGGTGGTCCAAATCAACCACAAGTCAATTCTGCTCAAGCTCGCTTTCCCCGTGGATCGTGCTACAACTGTGGCGAGACAAGCCATTTCAGGAACAAATGCCCAAAGCTTGCTAAGGCAAATCCAACCCACGGATAAGCAGTTGGCTGATTAGAAGATATTGTTGTCTCATGCTTCTGTTTCTTTTGTTTTCTTGTAATGTGAAACAATCCGTTTTGTTTATAAATAAATTGTTATTCACAATTCTGATGTACAAATGTAGTTACATGTGTGTATGGCATTTCTCTATAAATACCTACATCAAGGAACCTTGTTCTTTACAAACTACTCTTATGATTCTCCCTTTCAAGTGATCACTCATGATTTCCTCAAAATTTTGAGTACTCGTCTCATTCTAGGAGGCGAAGTACATGAAATGAAATAACATTATGAGTAATCGTGCTTCTGCACATTTGTGCCTTTGAATCCTTGGTTAGATAACTAAGGGTATTTTCAAAATCTCATACTCGTTACGTTCTGATTTTTTCAACATGCATAACATAAGTTTTCAAAACAACCTTCATGACTTCAAAAACATTTTATATATAGTTCAAAAACGTTTTTAATATAGTGTATTTACTTAACATATCATATGCATAATTTCAAAAACATTGTCTGTATTTTCAAAAACGACCTTCATGATTTCAAAATATTATTAATACAGTATAATTACTTATATCAAGTGCATGATTTCAAAAGCATCATTCATGTTTTCAAAAAAAAAAAAACCTTATACATAATTTCAAATTCATCCCGCATGATTTTTTTTTAAAAAAAGCATTTTTATAAATATACCTACCTAATACACCTACTTTATGATTTCAAAAGTATTATATATAAGGTTTCAAAAACATTGAGCACATTTTTTTAGAACCTCATGCATAGTTTTCAAAAATATATTTTCCTCATACATTGACTTAACCTTCAAATTCCGCTTCATGTGTCGCCTTGGCATAATCCAGCATCTCATCTTCATAAGCATTTTTTTTACTTCATGTTCTGACTTAAAGCACATCCAGTGCAAGGTTTCAAAACATATTCAACTTCTAGAATCCATATGGGATCTTCTTACCATTACAATTAGATCCTTGTGCATAATTATCATTCAAATCAGAGTCCTTAATTGGATTCCTTGTGTATCTTAATTCGAACATTTCAGTTCCTTACAATCGAAATCGAATTTTCTCTTTAAGATCTTTCTATCTTCATAGTTAGATTCTTGATAATGTTTAAGGTACCAAATGAAATCCACGGAATGGAATCCTGGTGTGCTTTAAATGCGTGTGCTCAGTTAACAGAACAAATTAAATCATGACAAATTTAAAATCAAGATAAACAATTTTGCGGTTATATGACTAGGTGTTTATGCATTTTGCGTTTTCTTTTATGCATATTTTGTGTTTTTATACTCTGGATATTCGTTATCCAAATCCTCGTAGAACCTTTCATATCTTCATATGAGGGATTCGTAGTAGGATATTCAAAAGGTACTACCTTAAATCCTTAATGGGCTCCTGCGTGATAGTTAAGACCCATGGATTTTATAAGTGCCACTCCATCATTCATAGAGACCCCTTTTAGTGGTCTAGGTCAAAAGATTGATTCAAATTCTGGTTGAGAATGACATGCGATGATATAAGCTGAAAAGACTCCTTGGCGGTCTGAAGATCATTTATTGACTCAATTAAAAAGGACCCCATTATGGTCTAATCACAATCATCACAGGCTCATTCATCGTTTTCCCCCCCTACACATTATAAGATGCACCACGTGACTATGCAAGGAATTACGTAATTATGGATGCATACATAATTATGAAGTTCAGTGCATGGAAACCGCGGTAAGACTTATTATGTGTAAGAACCAATAATGGCAACCATAACAAAATGTGAACAATGTAATAGAGGTACGGTGGACGCACCAATAACGCTTTATATACTTGTATATAAGTAACCCTCTCTCGTTGCAAGCATGATGTTATTTAAGGTTACTAGAAGTTCTGGACTCTAACCAGTGTTGTTCGATCTTTTCAACTTCATGTCTCAAGCTCTCACAAGTTTCCTCTAAATAAATTTCGGGACGAAATTTCCTGAAGTAGGGGAGACTGTGACACCTGTGTCACTTCAGCCATCAAACGAATGCCAAACCAATGAAATATTGTATTTCATACTTGGGATTTGTATAAACACGTGTATCATTTGCACATATTGATTCTTGTTCGATTTCGGGCTTTAAATCACTTTCTAAAAGGTTATGCGCGATCTGATTCGTAAATATAACCAGTTTAATGCAACAAACACTCCGGAATAGTGACATAGGCTTAACATACCCTAAATAACCTTTACATAACTTAGAAATAAGTTTTGGAAGGTTTGGTATGCCAAAATCAAGTTTATTCGCTTACAGGGACTAAATATGACAAACTGCGAAAGTATGCCAATTTGAACTGTAACGAACATTCCGGAACTTGACCATAAGTTAAACATACCCTAAATATCCTTTACATAGCTTAGAAATAGGCTTTGAGGTATTCGGTGTGCTAAAATAAACTTTTTGGTCATTCAGGGACTAAAAGCGTCAAAAAGTGCATAAGTTTGCACTTTCGCGCATAACTTACGTTCTGAATACTTCCGGACATCCAAAAATTTATGTAAGCATTAAAATATTATGTTTTAGTGTTTGGCATGAGAAAAATCCATTCGTCGCGCAATTTGGATCGTTTTTCGCACTTATGCGCATTCCGTCGTAATTAAGCGAACACCGCGATCGTACGACCAAACGAACCGACATCCGAGATATTTTTGAGCATGTTTTGAGTTCCCTATACTTTAACTTCATTTTAGAGCCTTGAAATGAGGTTAACGGGGCTTAAACGTGTCAAAAATGGGCCGAAACGCATGTTTCTAAGCTGCAGGGACCAAAACTGACAAATCTGTCAAACTATGCCCAGGCGGCCCGCGTGAAGATTCATGCATTCCTTAGGCGGGCCGCGTGAGATGCCCAGTTCAGCAAAAATTGCAATCCAGCTTGTTCCAGCTGTTTCCCTCTTGTGCAAATGGTTTTTAGCCTTCTATGGGCTGGTTTAGGAGTGCCCAAGGTTTTCTAAATCAGTGGGTGCACTTGTACGGTCCAGATCGAAGCTCGGGATTCAAGAAATGATCCTAACGGCTCTTGTTTTCCTATAAATACCCATTGCCTTCACTTGCAAAAACCCACACTTGAATTCTGAGGTTGCTCTCTAAGTTGGGGTGCTTTGACACTTCATACCTGAGAGTACTCGGAATTCAATCTTGCGGGGACCCGTTGTAAGTATTCCTTCGTTCTTTTATTGCTTTTCGAGTCCGAAAGTAAAACTTTGTTTGACTTTCTGCATTGACCAGTTTATGGTCAATGCGAAGTTCGTTTGAACTTCATAACGTGAGCGTAATCACGATGGTTATAGTCCCTAGTGACTATACCTACTGATTACCACGTTATCTAGGCTCAGTGACGAGCCGTAGCTTCGGCCAGAATGCGTATTCTCGCGTATTTTGTAACCAAGCTACTTTTAGGTGTCAAAACCGTTTGTTTTGATACCAAACCTGTTTTCTAACTTTGTTAAACATGTTTCGACATGTTTAGCTCGTCACTTTTAGTTTAGTGCTTGTGTAGAGTCGTAAGTCAAGCGGACTAAACACCCGCTTAGACTTTCGAACACGACCCGTTTGGTCGATCATTAGGATCCGACCAAACATATTTAGGGACCATAGTTGCATAGGAAATAACCTTCCGAGGTTATATCTTATGGTAACCTAGTTTAGGTAGTTGTATGATAAGTAGTTTATATGCCTTAGGTAAATTACCAAAATGCCCTTTTCATACATAATTGGTAATTAAGCATATGTAACCCAAACTTTTGTCACTTAACTGATTAAGAAACATAATTAAGCATGTTTAGGCATATAATACTTGTCATAGGACTAGTTAAACGGTCCGAACGCGTTTTACGCAAACGACGCGTTAAAGTAGCATAAGCTACCTAAACGGGTCGTAATGGGTCGAAAGCACTAAGGTTAGGTTTCCTTTTAGTATGTAGGCCTTGTTAAACCATATCATATGAGTTCCCATACTCATTTGGTTTACGAAACCTCATACTATCCAATTCCCCGATTTAGGTCCGGTTAATTATGTAGTTATCTATATAGGGTGCCGTTTGATTCCGTGATCCCTCTACCTTTGCTTGGTTGTTGTTCAAGACTTCTAAGCACCCTCAAGTGAGTACATAGACCCCTCTTTTACTGTTTTCCAAACATTTTGGGGTGAAACACATGTGCCTACTCGTTACTTTCGTGCTTTTCTTGTTTTCATATCATATACTTGCTATGTTCATTAGTACACTATTAGTACATTGATCTACATGACTTTTCTGCTTTGTATGTTACTTAGCACATTTAGCACATTGTTTTCACGTAACTGGTTTACATTTGGTATGACATTTGGTATGCATAAACGGTTCTTTACTACATTCATTAACATTAGCTACGCCGCTCGGTAGTAAGTAATGGTACCATAGGACTTGACAAATCCCGTTCCTGACATCCTGGGTTGGTGTGGATGTAAGGAATGACTGAATCCGTGAACATTTTACTTTGATAATCCTTGCTCTAAGGTTATCCTGCTGTCTCAAGGCTTGAATGTAATGCGTTTAACTTACCACATAAATGTTGTATCAATAAAACAAGTTTTCTACTTTGCAAAACATAACTTTTTGATTTACTCAAAATACTTTGTTTTGGTTCATTTTTACTTATGGTTAAGTATTCTCATTTTGTTACTTACCATACATAACTTTTGTTTACACATAACTACATGACTACATTTTGGGTTTTAAACATTGACGATGGTTTAGACAAGAACATTTGATGATTGGTTTGAACATGAACTATATGCTTTGGTGGTTTGTTTGAGTGACTTAAGTAACGATATGGTTGTAGTATACTACAAGCATGGTGGATACGCCGCTGGTACTTCCTATATATAAGTGCTTGTATTATATTACATGTCGTAGCGTTAATTGAATCATTCATTTGGATTTATACATTTCTACACAAATAACATATTTTTCACAAGACATTGTTTTACAAAACAGTTGGTTATATACAAACCCATTTTTACTTGGTTATTCATTTAACCTTACATCATTCTTTTTAACTATACATATCTATTATCGATTTTCAAACGATTTTATAAAACAAAACATTTTACAAGGATCATGACTGACTTTTGTTAAACAACTTTCTTTTTCCAAACTTATAAGTCATGAATCCTAAATCAATAAAACCTATGTACTCGCCGGCATTTTTATGCTGATGTATTTTCACATGTGTTTCAGGTACAGTAGTTGGTGTTATAAGATGATGATATTGGTGCATGCTCACATAGGAATGGACGAGGCCTTAGTGACATTAAAAGATGCAAGACTAGTTAATTATGTTATGTTTCCTTGTTGTTTAGACATTGTAATACATTAAATTCAATAAAACAAAATTTGTTCATTCCATGGTTGTGAAACAATGATTCTGTTACAACACTCCCCGACGTTTCCGCCACGTTTTGTTATTTTACGTGGTCGGGGTGTGACACTTGATTTCGCATTTCTCTAGAATCAATACAAGGTAATTGTTAATGATTGCTCGTTGATTATTTGATTTTATCAATTCTTGATTAATTGTTGATTGATAGAATGCTTGTAAACCCTAGCTTTGATTTGGTGGTTCTGTGCTTAAATTGAATCTTGGTTATTGAAATGGTGATGATGATTAGTGTATGCTTGATAGATTGATCATGTGACAAGTGTTGTTGTTAAGTATCGAATGATTGATTGATTCTGCATTGTGAAACTATGTACCTAGGGTTTCTGGATCGTAGAAACAATAGAACGTAATTGATACAATTGTTTTGAGGTGAACATTCGTATGTATGTTGATGTAAGTCAGAGTTTTTGGATCCTCTTGTCTGAGTTTTGGGTAAAGCATAAAGGTCCGAGGTTTATAAACATGTTTTGTCTGAGTTTTGAACAACATGCACTGCCCGAGTTTCATATAAAGGACATAAATGCCTGAGTTTTATAAGGAGCAAAGGGACCGAGTTTCAATCCAAAAACCTTGGTCCGAGTTTCCTTGTCTTTTGTGATGGGCCGAGTTTCAAACCAAAACATTGTCCGACTTTTAATTGATCTAGGGGAGTCCGAGTTTTGCAAGGGGGTTGTAGTCCGAGCATTCAAGGACTTGGGGTCCGAGTTTTAACTTGGACACCCTTGTCCGAGTTTTATTAGAATCATAAGCTGAGGTCCGACTTTGTGTTATTATATGTGTGGTCCGAGTTTAATGACCACATCTGCCCGAGTTTATTATAATGTCACCTTGTCCGAGTTTGCAAAGTGAAAACACATGTGGTCCGAGTTTGTGAGGGTTGTTTACCCTTACCCCTTGTCCGAGTTTCATGGCCCAAACCCCCACCCCCTGTCCGAATTTTATGAAATTATGTGCATAAGGTTGTCCGACTTTTGTAGATAAGTGATATCCAAGGTTGTTCAATATGCTAACCCCCATGCTTTGTTAACCTAGTCTGACTTTCATTGTCTGTTAGCATGATGACACTGTTGATGTAATAACACTGTTACGTATGTAAACTCTCTTATGCATGCTAGTTCTGTAACCTTGGACAACGATGTAACACGATTACAATTACTAAGACTGTTGATGAATATCTGAGTTAAAACGTCTAAGAACAACCCTGATTGTAAGCTCAAGCTGCATAAATGTGATTAGCTGTTTATTTGATACATGATGATAACTGTCAAACGCCTTGTGACATAGATTACATGCGTATCATTACGAACATGAACTGATTTGTTATACGTGCATACAATAGGACTCGACTGATTACTTGTGAACACATAGTTTAGCATACCGAGCAAACCAAGGTGAGTTCACACTCTTACTAAGGCATGGGATTCCCAGGGCACGGGAATTGGGATTGAAGGATTGTGAATGAATAGAACTGTACTTACACTATTACTAGACTACCATACCATCGTCCTCGGTTGTGCAGGACACATACGTGCAATCTACGTACGCATATACTTACTACTATCCTCGGTTGTGAAGGATACTTATACATATTACTATCCTCGGTTGTGAAGGATACTTATACATATTACTATCCTCGGTTGTGAAGGATACTTATACATATTACTATCCTCGGTTGTGAAGGATACTTATACTTAATTACTATCCTCGGATGTGAAGGATACTCACGTAAGACCTACGTGAACTTACACTTACTACTGTTCTCGGATTATGAAGAACACATATGGTTACGAGTAGTCTAGTGGTTATACAACATGGGAAGCCCCCACCTATAGAACGTACTATCGGCCCAGTAGAGCCACATGTTACAAACGAACTTACTATTACGCATTTACTTTCTGTGAACTCGCTCAACTAGTTGCTGATCCTCTGTTACATGCCTTGCAGGTCGTTAGATACATGGAGCTTGCACAGGGAGGAGCAGGTCGTTGTGGAGCATGGATCGTGGATGCCATGTTAAAACATTTGAACATTTGAACTTATGTTACACATTGGGTTTTCATACTTATGCTTCCGCTATACTTTGAAACTATGATTATGTTTTGAACACCTATCGTATTGAATGATTGGTTTACATTTATAATATTTGATATTAATTACATGTTCGATATGATTGGTGGCTTGATCCTGGTCAGTCACGCTCCCAAGCGGTGATACTCCGCAGGTGGATTTTGGGGGTGTGACAGATTGGTATCAGAGCCATTGGTTATAGAGAACTTGGTTTTAATATGGGAAAACGTTTTTATTAAAACCAGACTATAACCAGAACAGTGCTCTCAACGATCCACAACGACGCTTCGCTCCACGTGCAAGACTCAACATCCTAGGTAATAAGGTTTATGTTTATTGCCTACATGCTAGAATTGCATAGAACTTTGCTCGTAGTATGCTTACATTACTTTGCTCACTACTTGTTACTGCTTAAGAACACCTATGTGCCTACTGTCACACCCCCAAAATCCACATGCGGAGTATCACCGCTTGGGAGCGTGACTGACCAGGATCAAGCCACCAATCATATTGAACATGTAATTAATATTAAGTAAAATAAATGTAAACCATCCATTCAATACGATAGGTGTTCAAAACATAACCATAGTTTCAAAGTGTAGCGGAAGCATAGTAAATAAACCAACAATAGTTAATAGTTTTAAATGTCATAATAGTTCAACGTAGAAACCACGATCCTTGCCCACAACGACCCGCTTCTCCAGTGCAAGCTCCAAGTACCTAACGATCTGCAAGGCATGTAACAGAATGATCAACAAACTAGTTGAGCGAGTTCACAGTAAGTAAATGCGTAACAGTAAGTAACGGGTGGCTCTACAGGGCCAATAGTGAGTTATACAGGTGGGGGCTTCCCATGTTATGTGACCACTAGACTAATCGTATTATCCCTGTTCTTCGTCCGAGAACAGTAGCGCGTATGGGGTGTGCGTAGGTTTTACGCACGTATCCTTCATAACCGAGGATAGAAGTAAGTAATGCGTACACGTAGGTTTTACGTGCGTGCCTGACATCCAAGGCAGTAATTGGCATGTGACCACGTAGGTGTTATCCCAACCTACGGAACCGTCCTGACATCCGAGGACCATGATAGGTGATAGTCTAGGAAAAGCATATATACGTTCTTAGTCAATGATAACCTTTAACCCATTCCCACGACCCGGGATTCCCATGCCTTAGTAGGAGTGTGAACTCACCTTGGTTTGCTCGGTATGCTAGGTTATGCACTCACAAGTAATTAATCACGTCCTATTGTATGCACGTATAACAAATCAGTTCATGTTCGCAATGATACGCATGCAATCTAATGTCACATAGTGCTTGATAGCCAATACCATGCATCAATCATGTATCACATAACAGTCAGTTTGCATATCGGCACAACACGTATCATTTCACATTTAATCATCAGCTAGTGTACACGAATACAAATGTTAACATTCATCACCAAGCATGGCATGCCAAATAAATCAAGCATACATTCCATCATTCAAAGTATGTTTATAACCCCCCATTATCTTTCGACCCAACTGTTATCTTTCGACACAACAGTTATCTTTCGACATATTAGTTATCACAGTTATCTTTCGGACCAATTGTTATGTTTCGAACCAAATGTCATCTTTCGACCAAATGTCATCTTTCGACCACGCTGTTATCTTTCGGTCAACATAACTATGTTTCGGTCAATGCTATCCTTCGGTCAACACTACTATGGGTCGGTCAATGCTATCCTTCGGTCAACACTACTATGGTTCGAAGGACAAGTATCTTTCGGTCACAACAACTATGTTTCGACTAACAAGTATCTTTCGATAAATATCAGTTACGTTTACTCAAAGTTTCCAAGTTTATCCGTGATTATCAATTAACACCAATTCAAGTATTCGGTTACCTCAGAATCGATCAAACAGGGAGTTTCATATTAAACCTCATGAACCCTAATTTAACCACATGAACAATAATAACACTTAATCATATTATGTTCCGGTTCCATGAACAATAAAAATTCCGAATTGCATAATATCACAGCCGATCCACAAAACATTATCATTAAACATCATCACAACAGATCCGATTATCATACACATCCGATTAACATCCATATCCGATTAACATACATATCCGATTAACATCCATATCCGATTAACATACATATCCGGTTAACATACAAACAACATATTGCAAGACAACTGACAAATCATGAAATCATATACACTCAAAGCATCATCTATTAACATAAACAACATCACACACTAACCGGAAAATCTGGATTACGGAACGAGATCTTCGAACAGAGAATGGGTCTGCTATGCCGTCACACACACACAATGGAACTAGGGTTTTTGAAATAACTGTCGACTTACATGCATTCACGTATATAAAACGTATCACAGGAATGGGCCAAGCCCATTAGAAAGACTGGGCCGAAAGATGTCGAAGGATCCTATCTTTGTTCGAAGGATAGAGTCCTTGGTCGAAGGATATGTTTCGTGATCCTTCGAACCGAAAGTTGATCCTTCGAATCGAAGGTTATGTTTCGTGATCCTTCGATCTGTAAGTCATGTTTCGTGATCCTTCGAAGGATCTTTGTGTTTCACACTAACAAGTTCACACATTTGACAAGTTTCACAAATACAACCAAACAATCAAACCATAAATAACTTCATGGTAATCAATACATGATCGTGCAATAAATACGAAACAGAAATTTTGGAAATTTGAGTTGTCACATTATCCCCAACTTAAAAGAAATTTCGTCCCGAAATTTGGTACGCACTCACTGAGGAAGCTGGGTAAGTTACATCGTTCACTGGTTTTCCTGGGGTGTCACATCATCCCCCCGTTGATTTGGAATTTCGTCCCGAAATTCAGTAGTAGTAGCTTCAGCCTCAGAAGTGGATGCATTGGTTTCGAATAGCTGGGGGTACTTTTCTTTCATCTGGTCTTCGCGTTCCCAGGTATACTCTGGGCCACGCTGGGAGTTCCAACGAACTCGAACAAGAGGGATTCTCTTGTGTTTGAGGACCTTAACATCCCGGTCCGTGATTTCAACTGGTTCCTCGACGAACTGCAACCGCTTGTCGATAGTGAGTTCCTTAAAAGGAACTATAAGGGTCTCATCTGATAGGCATTTCTTCAGATTCGACACGTGAAATACATTGTGAACTCCACCGAGTTCAGCTGGTAGGTTTAATCTGTAGGCTACTTTGCCAATCTTTTCTAAGATTTCGAATGGTCCGACGTACCGCGGATTCAGTTTGCCTCGTTTACCAAATCGAACCACACCCTTCCAGGGTGAAACTTTCAATAAAACCCGGTCCCCGACCTCAAATTCCAATGGCTTTCTACGCTTGTCCGCGTAGGCTTTCTGACGGTCGCGTGCTGCCGCCATGCGTTGTCGTATCTGCGCAATCTTTTCTGTGGCGTCCACTACAATCTCTGGACCCGTAATTTGACTATCCCCCACCTCTGCCCAACAGAGAGGTGACCGGCATTTACGTCCGTACAATGCCTCGAATGGAGCGGCTTGAATGCTGGTATGATAGCTGTTATTGTATGAAAACTCCACTAAAGGGAGGTGCTTTTCCCAGCCGTTGCCGAAATCGATGACACACGCTCGAAGCATGTCTTCTAGAGTTTGGATAGTTCGCTCAGACTGCCCATCCGTCTGAGGATGATATGCTGTGCTCATGTCTAGTCGTGAGCCGAAGGATTTGTGCATCGCTTGCCAAAGCTCTGACGTGAATCGTGCATCGCGATCCGAAATAATAGAGGTGGGCACTCCGTGCCTCGAAACAACTTCTTTAAGATAGACGTCTGCGAGAGTGGAGAACTTGTCCGTTTCCTTGATCGGCAGGAAGTGTGCAGACTTGGTGAGTCGATCAACTATGACCCATATTGTATCGTTCCCACGCTGAGATCTAGGTAGACCTGTAACAAAATCCATGGAAATTTCTTCCCATTTCCATTGCGGTATCTTAGGCTGCTGAAGTAGACCAGCTGGTTTCTGATATTCAACCTTGACTCTCGCACAGGTTAAGCATTTTCCAACGTACGTAGCGATGTGAGCCTTCATACTAGGCCACCAATAAGTAGTGCTGATGTCGTGGTACATTTTATCCGACCCTGGATGTACCGAATAGCGAGACTTGTGAGCTTCATCCATTACAAGTTCGCGTAAACCGCCATAAAGTGGGACCCAAATACGCCCCGTTACATAGTAGGCGCCGTCTTCCTTTTGTTCCATGCGTTGCCTTGAGCCGCGTAAGGCTTCAGCTTTGACGTTTTCGGGTTTCAGTGCTTCTAACTGAGCAGCTCGTATCTGTGCAGGAAGACTGGACTGAATAGTAAGCTGTAGCGCTCGCACGCGCTTAGGTAGAGTGTCTTTCCGACTGAGGGCATCAGCCACAACATTGGCCTTGCCTGGATGATACTTGATGGCGCATTCATAGTCGTTTAGAAGTTCAACCCATCTCCGTTGACGCATATTCAAATCCTTTTGCTTAAGAATATGCTCGAGACTCCTGTGATCGGTGTAAATCGTGCACTTGGTACCGTACAGGTAGTGTCGCCATATCTTAAGCGCGAAAACAACAGCTCCCAGCTCTAAATCGTGCGTCGTGTAGTTCCGTTCATGAACCTTGAGTTGCCGCGAAGCGTAGGCAATAACTTTATCCCGCTGCATCAATACACAACCAAGCCCCTGTATCGATGCGTCACAATAAACCACGAAGTCATCCGTGCCCTCTGGCAATGAGAGAAGAGGTGCGCTGCAAAGCCTATCCTTTAAGTACTGAAAAGCGGTCTCTTGCGTATTACCCCATCTGTAAACGACACCTTTCTGTGTTAGCATAGTAAGTGGTTGCGCGATCTTTGAGAAGTCTTTAATAAATCGCCTGTAGTAACCCGCCAAACCCAAGAATTGGCGTATTTCTGTCGGTGTACGTGGTGCTGGCCAGTTGCTGATCGAATCAACCTTGGATGGATCGACATGAATCCCATCCTTGTTCACCACATGGCCTAAGAAGTGGACTTCACGAAGCCAGAAGTCGCATTTTGAAAACTTTGCGTACAATTGCTCTTTTCGAAGAAGTTCCAAGATAAGACGTAAGTGCTGCTCGTGCTCCTCCTGACTCTTGGAGTAAATCAAAATGTCGTCGATGAAAACGATAACAAACTTATCAAGATAAGGTTTGCACACCCTGTTCATAAGATCCATGAAGACTGCAGGCGCGTTCGTAAGCCCGAATGGCATGACAAGAAACTCGTAATGACCGTAGCGAGTTCTGAAAGCGGTTTTGGAGACGTCCTCATCCCGGACTCTCAGCTGATGATACCCTGACCTTAAATCAATCTTGGAATAGTAACACGACCCTTGCAACTGGTCGAATAGGTCATCTATGCGCGGAAGAGGATAACGGTTCTTCACCGTCACCTTATTGAGTTCGCGGTAGTCGATGCACATCCTGAACGTACCGTCTTTCTTCTTCACAAATAACACTGGAGCTCCCCAAGGCGAAGAGCTTGGACGAATAAAGCCCTTTTCCAAGAGTTCTTGTAGCTGCTTCGACAGTTCTTCCAGTTCGGTTGGAGCTAAACGATACGGTGCGCGGGCTATTGGTGCTGCTCCAGGAGCTAACTCAATCTGAAACTCGACTTGACGATGAGGAGGTAAACCAGGTAAATCTTCAGGAAACACTTGAGGAAAATCACGCACAACTGGTATATCCTCCAGCTTCTTTTCCTTTGCTGATGCGTCAGTGACAAGTGCCAGAATGGCAGTATGTCCCTTTCGTAAACATTTCTGCGCCTTTAAGAAAGAGATGATGCCAACCACAGCACCACTCTTGTCACCTTGTACTTCGAGAGGTTCTTGACTGGAGCGAGGAATACGAATAACTTTTTCTTTGCATAAGATCTCCGCGTGATGTTGGGATAACCAATCCATACCGATGACGACGTCGAAACTACCCAAAACTATGGGTATGAGATCAATCGAGAAAGTCTGACCCGCTAGAACAATACTACAACCCTTGACTACCTGTGCGGCTTCTACCCTTTTACCATTGGCTAGTTCTACGACGTGTTTGGTGTCTAGGGGTGTTGGTGTACGTTTTAATAATTTACTCATTTTCAATGACATATAGCTTGTATCAGCACCCGAATCAAATAAGACAGTAACATAAATATCGTCGAGAAGAAACTTACCCATAACCACATTGGGATCATTCACTGCGTCACCCCGACCTAGCACAAAAGCACGACCCCGAGCTTCGTTGCCATTGTTGTTGTTGTTTCCCCCGTTATTGTTGTTATTGTTCCCGTTGCCCTGATTGTTGTTGTTGTTCTGGTTCCTGTTTAGCTGAGGGCAGTGTCTCTTGATGTGACCTTCAGCACCACAATTATAGCACCCCTTGTTGCCCTGTTGCTGATTCTGCTGTGCCGGTGGCTGCTGCTGATCCTGATTCGCAGGACGAGGGCTTCTACAGTCTTTGGCCTCGTGACCCATCTTGAGGCATCTTTGACAACGGCCCTTGTTACACTGGCCGTTGTGGTGCCTGTTGCAGTTGTTACACTTTGGAAGGTTTCCTCGGTATCCACCCTGCCTGTGGCTACCTGACGACTGCTGGTTAGGGCTTTGATAGTTGCCAGTCTTTCGCTGCTGATTCTGGGACTGAACCGAAATTGATGCTTTGCTTGAATCCCCCTCCCATTTCCTCTTGTTGTCACTGAGGGGAACGGGAGTAGCTGAAGAAGTGACTGTAGCAGTAGCGCTGACGCGCTTAGGCAGTTTATTCTGATCCACTGCCTGATCGGTGATGCGATGAGCGAGACGCTGGATTTCCTGGATGTTGTTGAGGTTAGCCGAGGTAACGTGGCTCTGTATTTCTGGTGCCAAACCTTTGAGATACAACTCAATACGCTTGTATGGAGGGTCCACCATAGTTGGACATAACACAGCCAACTCATTCGATCTCTTGGTGTAAGCTTCGATTTCCGAACCAACCATTTTCAAGTTATACAACTCGTCCTCCAACTTGTGAATGTCTTCTCTAGTGCAGTATTCCCTCTTGATCAGTTCTTTGAAATCATTCCAGGGTGTGGCGTTAGCAGCTGCCAACCCTAAGATCTGCACTTGTGCGTTCCACCAAGTGAGCGCAATCCCTTCAAGTGTGCCAGTGGCGAACTTCACCCTGCGAGCCTCAGGGCATTCACACATTTCGAAAACCGACTCGAGCTTTTCAAACCAGTGGAGGAGTCCAACTGCTCCCTCCGTGCCACTGAACGAGCTAGGACGACAATCCATGAAATTCTTGAAGGTGCACCCAGGTTGTTGCTGAGCGGGTTGACCTATTGTGTACGAATAGGGCAAAGTTAAGTACGAGAATTAATGTAGGATCTAAAGATCCTAGTGTCTATACTGCAGGGTATACTACCTGCTTGGGCGGCTGCAACTGCCGCAGCAACGAGAGCCTCTAGCTGGGCTTGAGTCATGTTAATTCGTGCGGCCATTGATCTTCACATCAAAGGCAACATAAGTGAGAAAGGTTCGCGAATAGTGCGATGACAGAAGAGTGTAAGCACATAAGTATTCTCATGCAATGACAAGTTGTGAGCAAGGTAATGTAAGCATACTACGAGCAAAGTTCTATGCAAATTCTAGCATGTAGGCAATAAACATAAACCTTAGTACCTAGGAAGTTGAGTCTTGCACGTGGAGCGAAGCGTCGTTGTGGATCGTTGAGAGCACTGTTCTGGTTATAGTCTGGTTTTAATAAAAACGTTTTTCCATATTAAAACCAAGTTCTCTATAACCAATGGCTCTGATACCAATCTGTCACACCCCCAAAATCCACATGCGGAGTATCACCGCTTGGGAGCGTGACTGACCAGGATCAAGCCACCAATCATATTGAACATGTAATTAATATTAAGTAAAATAAATGTAAACCATCCATTCAATACGATAGGTGTTCAAAACATAACCATAGTTTCAAAGTGTAGCGGAAGCATAGTAAATAAACCAACAATAGTTAATAGTTTTAAATGTCATAATAGTTCAACGTAGAAACCACGATCCTTGCCCACAACGACCCGCTTCTCCAGTGCAAGCTCCAAGTACCTAACGATCTGCAAGGCATGTAACAGAATGATCAACAAACTAGTTGAGCGAGTTCACAGTAAGTAAATGCGTAACAGTAAGTAACGGGTGGCTCTACAGGGCCAATAGTGAGTTATACAGGTGGGGGCTTCCCATGTTATGTGACCACTAGACTAATCGTATTATCCCTGTTCTTCGTCCGAGAACAGTAGCGTGTATGGGGTGTGCGTAGGTTTTACGCACGTATCCTTCATAACCGAGGATAGAAGTAAGTAATGCGTACACGTAGGTTTTACGTGCGTGCCTGACATCCGAGGCAGTAATTGGCATGTGACCACGTAGGTGTTATCCCAACCTACGGAACCGTCCTGACATCCGAGGACCATGATAGGTGATAGTCTAGGAAAAGCATATATACGTTCTTAGTCAATGATAACCTTTAACCCATTCCCACGACCCGGGATTCCCATGCCTTAGTAGGAGTGTGAACTCACCTTGGTTTGCTCGGTATGCTAGGTTATGCACTCACAAGTAATTAATCACGTCCTATTGTATGCACGTATAACAAATCAGTTCATGTTCGCAATGATACGCATGCAATCTAATGTCACATAGTGCTTGATAGCCAATACCATGCATCAATCATGTATCACATAACAGTCAGTTTGCATATCGGCACAACACGTATCATTTCACATTTAATCATCAGCTAGTGTACACGAATAC
Source organism: Helianthus annuus (assembly GCF_002127325.2). Taxonomy (NCBI): domain Eukaryota; kingdom Viridiplantae; phylum Streptophyta; class Magnoliopsida; order Asterales; family Asteraceae; genus Helianthus; species Helianthus annuus. The sequence goes on along the minus strand of NC_035449.2, from coordinate 109,021,489 downwards.
TAATGTTAACATTCATCACCAAGCATGGCATGCCAAATAAATCAAGCATACATTCCATCATTCAAAGTATGTTTATAACCCCCCATTATCTTTCGACCCAACTGTTGTCTTTCGACACAACAGTTATCTTTCGACATATTAGTTATCACAGTTATCTTTCGGACCAATTGTTATGTTTCGAACCAAATGTCATCTTTCGACCAAATGTCATCTTTCGACCACGCTGTTATCTTTCGGTCAACATAACTATGTTTCGGTCAATGCTATCCTTCGGTCAACACTACTATGGGTCGGTCAATGCTATCCTTCGGTCAACACTACTATGGTTCGAAGGACAAGTATCTTTCGGTCACAACAACTATGTTTCGACTAACAAGTATCTTTCGATAAATATCAGTTACGTTTACTCAAAGTTTCCAAGTTTATCCGTGATTATCAATTAACACCAATTCAAGTATTCGGTTACCTCAGAATCGATCAAACAGGGAGTTTCATATTAAACCTCATGAACCCTAATTTAACCACATGAACAATAATAACACTTAATCATATTATGTTCCGGTTCCATGAACAATAAAAATTCCGAATTGCATAATATCACAGCCGATCCACAAAACATTATCATTAAACATCATCACAACAGATCCGATTATCATACACATCCGATTAACATCCATATCCGATTAACATACATATCCGATTAACATCCATATCCGATTAACATACATATCCGGTTAACATACAAACAACATATTGCAAGACAATTGACAAATCATGAAATCATATACACTCAAAGCATCATCTATTAACATAAACAACATCACACACTAACCGGAAAATCTGGATTACGGAACGAGATCTTCGAACAGAGAATGGGTCTGCTATGCCGTCACACACACACAATGGAACTAGGGTTTTTGAAATAACTGTCGACTTACATGCATTCACGTATATAAAACGTATCACAGGAATGGGCCAAGCCCATTAGAAAGACTGGGCCGAAAGATGTCGAAGGATCCTATCTTTGTTCGAAGGATAGAGTCCTTGGTCGAAGGATATGTTTCGTGATCCTTCGAACCGAAAGTTGATCCTTCGAATCGAAGGTTATGTTTCGTGATCCTTCGATCTGTAAGTCATGTTTCGTGATACTTCGAAGGATCTTTGTGTTTCACACTAACAAGTTCACACATTTGACAAGTTTCACAAATACAACCAAACAATCAAACCATAAATAACTTCATGGTAATCAATACATGATCGTGCAATAAATACGAAACAGAAATTTTGGAAATTTGAGTTGTCACACCTACACTTTTCTGTCATCGCACTACTCGCGAACCATTCATACTTATGCTACCTTTACTGCTCGATCATGTCTGGACGTGTTAACATGACTCAAGCCCGGTTGACGGCTCTCATTAACGAACAAGTTGCTGCGGTACTTGCAGCCGCACAAGCAGGAGGTATAACCTGCTATTCCAAACCTATTCTAGGATGTTAGATCCTACTCCCGTGACCCAACTCTCGCGCTTAACCTTACCTATCTTTCTCGCGCAACGGGTCAGAACGCACAGCAACATGTCTACACATTCAAGAACTTCATGGACTGTCGTCCAAGCACATTCGGTGGCACAGAAGGAGCAGTGGGACTACTCCATTGGTTTGGGAAGCTCGAGTCAGTATTCGAGATGTGTGAATGCCCTGAGGCTCGCAGGGTCAAGTACGCCACTATTACGTTGGAAGGAATCGCGCTAACCTGGTGGAACGCGTAAGTTCAGATATTAGGGCTGGCAGCTGCTAACGCCACCCCCTGGAACGAATTCAAAGAACGTATTAAAAGGGAATACTGCACGCGTGATGACATCCACAAGTTGGAAGTGGAGCCTTACCATTTGAAAATGACGGGGTCAGAAATTGAAGCTCATACGAAACAGTCGAACGAACTGGCCATCTTGTGTCCAACCATGGTGGACCCTCCAAGCAAGCGTATTGAATTGTACCTCAAGGGTCTAGCCTCAGAGATTCATGGCCATGCTACATCGGCTAACCTCGACAATATCCAAGACATTCAGTGTCTCGCTCATCGCCTCACGGATCAGGCAGTGGAACAGAACAGGCTGCTTAGTTGTATCAGCGCTATTACTACCGCTACCACTTCTGCTACTCCCGCTACTCCTAGTGACAACAAGCGGACATGGGATGGGTATTCCAGCAAGGGTTCAGCTACCGTTCGGTCTCAGGCACAGCAGCAGCGCAAGAATAGTGATCACCAGAGCACAGCAGAAGCTAAGGATTCAGGAGTCCACGGCCTGCAAATTGGAATCGCCAGCAGCAAAAGCAAGCAGAAATCCTATGCAGAGAAAAGATTGTTCGCATTCCTCGTTCGGGTCAAGAACCTCTCGAAGTTCAAGGCGACAAGAGTGGTGCTATGGTTGGCATCACCTCTTTCTGGAAGGCTCAGAAATGTTTGCGGAAGGGCCACACCGCAATTTTGGCTCTCGTTACTGACGCATCAGCGAAAGAAAAGAAGTTGGAAGACCATCCAGTTGTACGCGACTTTCCTCAGGTGTTTCCTAAATATTTACCTGGTCTACCGCCTCATCGTCAGGACGAATTTCATATCGAGCTCGCTCCAGGAGCAGCACCCATAGCTCGAGCAACGTATCGCTTAGCTCCACCAGAATCGGAAGAACTATCGACGCAGCTACCAGGAATCTTGGATAAGGGATTTATCCGACCTATCTCTTCGCCTTGGGGAGCTACAAGAACTATTGGATACCAATTATCGGTGAAAAAGAAGGATGGCATCTTCAGGATGTGAAATTGATTACCGTGAACTGAACAAGGTCAAAATGAAGAACCGTTATCCTCTTCCACGCATTGACGACTTATTCGACCAGTTGCAAAGGTCGAGTTACTACTCCAAGGTTGATCTAAGGTCTGGTTATCATCAGCTGAGAGTCCAGGATGAGGACGTCTCCAAGACAGCATTCAGAACTCGCTGCGGCCATTACGAGTTTCTTGTCATGCCATTCGGGTTAACAAACGCACCTGCAGTCTTCATGGATCTTATGAACAGGGTGTGCAAACCCTATCTAGACAAGTTCGTTATCGTTTTCATCGACGACATCCTGATCTACTCCAAGAGTCAGGAGGAACGCGAGCAGCACCTGCGTCTTATCTTGGAACTTCTTCGAAAGGAACAACTGTACGCCAAGTTTTCAAAATGCGACTTCTGGCTTCGTGAAGCCCACTTCTTAGGCCATGTGGTGAACAGGGATGGGATTCATGTCGATCCATCCAAGGTAGATTCGATACGGAACTGGCCTGCACCGCGTACACCGACGGAAATATGCCAATTCTTGGGTTTGGCGGGGTATTACAGACGGTTCATTAAAGACTTTTCAAAGATCGCGCAGCCGCTTACTATGCTGACACAGAAAGGTGTTACCTACCATTGGGGAGATTCCCAGGAAACCGCTTTTCAGTACTTAAAGGATAGGCTTTGCAGCACACCTATTCTCTCATTGCCAGAGGGCACGGACGATTTTGTAATATACTGTGATGCATCCATCCAGGGTTTTGGATGTGTGTTAATGCAGCGTGACAAGGTCAATGCTTATGCTTCGCGTCAACTCAAGGTTCACGAACGGAATTACACGACGCACGATTTAGAGCTGGGAGCTGTTGTTTTCGCGCTTAAGATATGGTGACACTACCTGTACGGTACCCAGTGCCCTATTTACACCGATCACAGGAGTCTCGAGCATATCTTCAAATAGAAGGAATTGAACATGCGCCAACGTCGATGGGTTGAACTACTAAACGACTACGAATGCGCCATCAAGTACCATCCAGGCAAAGCCAATGTTGTGGCTGATGCTCTCAGTCGAAAAGACACTCTACCTAGGCGGGTACGAGCTTTGTAGCTCACTATTCAGTCTGATCTCCCTGCACAAATACGAGATGCTCAGGTGGAAGCATTAAAACCGGAAAACGTAAAGGATGAAGCTTTGCGTGGCTCAAGGCAACGATTAGAGCAAAGGGAAGACGGCGCCTACTATGTAACTGGACGTATTTGAGTCCCACTATACGGCGGTTTACGAGAACTTGTGATGGATGAAGCACACAAGTCTCGCTACTCGGTACATCCAGGGACGGATAAAATGTACCACGATATCAGAACTACATATTGGTGGCCTAGCATGAAGGCCCACATTGCAATTTACGTCGGCAAATGTTTGACTTGTGCGAGAGTCAAGACAGAGTACCAGAAACCCTCAGGCCTACTTCAACAACCAAGGATACCACAGTGGAAATGGGAAGAAATTTCCATGGATTTTGTTACTGGCCTGCCTAGATCTCAGCGTGGGAATGATACCATATGGGTGATCGTGGATCGACTCACCAAGTCTGCACACTTCCTGGCTAAAAAGGAAACGGATAAGTTCTTCACTCTCGCAGACATCTATCTTAAAGAAGTTGTTTCGAGGCACGGAGTGCCCACCTCCTTCATTTCGAATCCGGATGCACGATTCACGTCAGAACTATGGCAAGCGATGCACAAATCTTTCGGCTCACGATTAGACATGAGCCCAACGTATCATCCTCAGACGGATGGACAGTCTGAGCGCACGATTCAAACTCTAGAAGACATGTTTCGGGCGTGTGTTATCGATTTCGGCTACAGCTGGGAAAAGCACCTCCCTTTAGTGGAGTTTTCGTACAATAACAATTACCACAAGCATTCAAGCCGCTCCATTCGAGGCATTGTACGGACGTAAATGCCGGTCACCTCTCGGTTGGGCAGAGGTGGGGGATAGTTAGATTACAGGCCCAGAAATGGTAGTTGACGCTACTGAACGAACTGCACAGATACGACAACGCATGGTGACCGGTAGTAAGAAAAGCTACGCAGATAAGCGTAGGAAGCCATTGGAATTTCAGGTCGGGGACCGGGTTTTACGCAAAGTTTCACCCTGGAAGGGTGTGGTTAGTGTTGGTAAAAGAGGCAAACTCAATCCACGGTATGTTGGACCGTTCGAAATCACTGAAAGAATAGGCCAAGTAGCCTAGAGACTGAACCTACCAGCTGAACTCGGTGCAGTTCACAATGTATTTCATGTGTCGAATCTGAAGAAGTGCCTGTCAGATGAGACCCTCATAGTTCCTTTTAAGGAACTCATTATCGACGAGCGGTTGCAGTTCGTCGAGGAGCCAGTTGAAATCACGGACCGGGATGTTAAGGTCCTCAAACACAAGAGAATCCCTCTTGTTCGAGTTCGCTGGAACTCCCGACGTGGCCCAGAGTACACCTGGGAACGCGAAGACCAAATGAAAGAAAAGTACCCCCAGTTATTCGGAACCAATGCACCCACTACTGAGACTGAAGCTACTACTGCGGAATTTCGGGACGAAATTCCAAATCAACGGGGGAATGATGTGACACCCCAGGAAAACCAGTGAACGATACAGCTTACCTAGCTTCCTCAGTGAGTGCGTACCAAATTTCGGGACGAAATTTCTTTTAAGTTGGGGATAATGTGACAACTCGAATTTTTAAGATTTCTATTTCGCAGTTATTGCTCGTACAATTATTATTTAGTAGTTTACTTGCACAATTGTTTTCTATAGAATTGTATGTGTTGTGATATAATGAATTGTATTGTGTGATTGTGCATGATTATTTGTTAATTGTGAAGGACTTGTTAAATCTATGAACTTGGTGGTGAAACTATGAAATGGGTGTGAGGTGGTGTACATATGTAAAATATGATACTTAGGGAGGTAGAGGGTAATTAGTGAAACCTAAATTATACTTAACCCTAATTCTTTGTTCACTAATCATTCTCACCCAAGAAACCAAGGCACGTACTTCATTTTCTCTAGCAATCATCACCATCATCATTGACAATACATCCATCACCCTTGATTTCGCATTTCTCTAGAATCAATACAAGGTAATTGTTCGTTGATTATTTGATTTTATCAATTCTTGATTAATTGTTGATTGATAGAATGCTTGTAAACCCTAGCTTTGATTTGGTGGTTTTGTGCTTAAATTGAATCTTGGTTATTGAAATGGTGATGATGATTAGTGTATGCTTGATAGATTGATCATGTGACAAGTGTTGTTGTTAAGTATCGAATGATTGATTGATTCTGCATTGTGAAACTATGTACCTAGGGTTTCTGGATCGTAGAAACAATAGAACGTAACTGATACAATCGTTTTGAGGTGAACATTCGTATGTATGTTGATGTAAGTCAGAGTTTTTGGATCCTCTTGTCTGAGTTTTGGGTAAAGCATAAAGGTCCGAGGTTTATAAACATGTTTTGTCTGAGTTTTGAACAACATGCACTGCCCGAGTTTCATATAAAGGACATAAATGCCCGAGTTTTATAAGGAGCAAAGGGACCGAGTTTCAATCCAAAAACCTTGGTCCGAGTTTCCTTGTCTTTTGTGATGGGCCGAGTTTCAAACCAAAACATTGTCCGACTTTTAATTGATCTAGGGGAGTCCGAGTTTTGCAAGGGGGTTGTAGTCCGAGCATTCAAGGACTTGGGGTCCGAGTTTTAACTTGGACACCCTTGTCCGAGTTTTATTATAATCATAAGCTGAGGTCCGACTTTGTGTTATTATATGTGTGGTCCGAGTTTAATGACCACATCTGCCCGAGTTTATTATAATGTCACCTTGTCCGAGTTTGCAAAGTGAAAACACATGTGGTCCGAGTTTGTGAGGGTTGTTTACCCTTACCCCTTGTCAGAGTTTCATGGCCCAAACCCCCACCCCCTGTCCGAATTTTATGAAATTATGTGCATAAGGTTGTCCGACTTTTGTAGATAAGTGATATCCAAGGTTGTTCAATATGCTAACCCCCATGCTTTGTTAACCTAGTCTGAGTTTCATTGTCTGTTAGCATGATGACACTGTTGATGTAATAACACTGTTACGTATGTAAACTCTCTTATGCATGCTAGTTCTGTAACCTTGGACAACGATGTAACACGATTACCATTACTAAGACTGTTGATGAATATCTGAGTTAAAACGTCTAAGAACAACCCTGATTGTAAGCTCAAGCTGCATAAATGTGATTAGCTGTTTATTTGATACATGATGATAACTGTCAAACGCCTTGTGACATAGATTACATGCGTATCATTACGAACATGAACTGATTTGTTATACGTGCATACAATAGGACTCGACTGATTACTTGTGAACACATAGTTTAGCATACCGAGCAAACCAAGGTGAGTTCACACTCTTACTAAGGCATGGGATTCCCAAGGCACGGGAATTGGGATTGAAGGATTGTGATTGAATAGAACTGTACTTACACTATTACTAGACTACCATACCATCGTCCTCGGTTGTGCAGGACACATACGTGCAATCTACGTACGCATATACTTACTACTATCCTCGGTTGTGAAGGATACTTATACATATTACTATCCTCGGTTGTGAAGGATACTTATACATATTACTATCCTCGGTTGTGAAGGATACTTATACATATTACTATCCTCGGTTGTGAAGGATACTTATACTTAATTACTATCCTCGGATGTGAAGGATACTCACGTAAGACCTACGTGAACTTATACTTACTACTGTTCTCGGATTGTGAAGAACACATATGGTTACGAGTAGTCTAGTGGTTATACAACATGGGAAGCCCCCACCTATAGAACGTACTATCGTCCCAGTAGAGCCACATGTTACAAACGAACTTACTATTACGCATTTACTTTCTGTGAACTCGCTCAACTAGTTGTTGATCCTCTGTTACATGCCTTGCAGGTCGTTAGATACATGGAGCTTGCACAGGGAGGAGCAGGTCGTTGTGGAGCATGGATCGTGGATGCCATGTTAAAACATTTGAACATTTGAACTTATGTTACACATTGGGTTTTCATACTTATGCTTCCGCTATACTTTGAAACTATGATTATGTTTTGAACACCTATCGTATTGAATGATTGGTTTACATTTATAATATTTGATATTAATTACATGTTCGATATGATTGGTGGCTTGATCCTGGTCAGTCACGCTCCCAAGCGGTGATACTCCGCAGGTGGATTTTGGGGGTGTGACATCAACAGCCGTGGCCATATCCAAGTTGGGAATGTCCAAGGATTCTTTACTGAATTTAGTTATATAATCCCTTAATGACTCATTATGACCTTGAGTTATCCTATATAAATCACTAGTTAATCTTTCAAATTTCCTACTACAAGAGAATTGGTTATTGAATAAATTAACTAAATTAGCAAATGAAGTGATAGAGTAAGGGGGAAGACTTAGCAGCCATTTAAGAGCCGATCCAGTAAGGGTGGATCCAAATCCTTTACATAGGCATGCTTCCTTTAACTTTTCTGGGATTGGATTGATCTCCATCCTCTCTCTGTATTGTGCTATGTGCTCCTCAGGATCCGTTGTACCATCATACAGCTTCATAGTAGGGATATGGAACCTTTTGGGTACCTCTGCATCACAAATTGGTGGTGCAAAACGAGATACCTTATGGCTTCCATCTACAATCTCCGGGATAGGCTTGACTACCCCTGGAACACTTGAGATCATATCCTTCAGCTTCTGTAACTCCTTGGCCATAGCATTATTGATACCTGTATCCTGCACGAATTCATGGTTAGTGGTAAGATAATTATTTAAGGTGTTACCTCCCATCGGGTTCAAGTTAGGAACATTGGGTGTGAATCCATATTGTTGGGATTCTGGGATAATGGATGGACCAGTGGAAGCAATGGTCTGCATTGGAATAAAATCTCCTTGATGGACATCTAGGCTTCCTGTTTGCAAACTCTTTAGGGATCCTGGCATCTGGAAGGATCCTGGTATCTGAGACGATCCTGGAACGAAGGAGGATCCTTGAATCTGGGATGATCCTGGAACAAAGGAGGATCCTTGAGCCTGGGATGATCCCGGAACGAAGGAGGATCCTTGAACCTGGGATGATCCTGGAACGAAGGAGGATCCTTGAACCTGGGATGATCCTGGGACAAAGGAGGATCCTAAGCTCATGAAGGATCCCAAATGCTGGGCGTAGGATCCCGCCGGTTGGAAATATGATCCTGATGCCTGAGTCATTGTTGCTGGGCTGAAATGCACTCCTCTTGATCCACCCATATATTGTATGTCTGGGACCTCTGTTGGCTGAGAAGTAATCATTGGAGTATCAAAATTCAAAGATTTGGGCATTAGTGGGGAATGATCCTCCGCCGTTTTCTTTTGCCTTTTGAGATCTCCGATTTCTCTGAGGATCCTGTCATTAGTTTCATCCTGCTGCTGCATACGATCCCTCATCTGCAAAATCAAAGTAAATATATCACTAGTACTGGGAACAGAAGAAGTTAGAGCAGAAGATGATGGTTTAGAGGAGATAGAAGTTGGTCTCTTCTCAGCATTTTTCTGAGATCCAGCTGGTGGTGGAGGCAAAGGTGGAATGCCAGTAGATGAATTGACTGCCGACATCGCTGTGGATGTATTCTTCAATGATGAAGCCATGTAACTCTTTGAAATGATTTCGAACAGAAAGTTTTCTTATGAATGAAGCACCAATTGCCCCACGGTGGGCGCCAAACTGTTTTGGTCAAAAATCACACAAGGATAATGCAACCAAACTCTAAGTAAGTGGGGAATGATGCTTGGTTTATTGAAAAAGTAAAGGATCACTTCAGTATGAAATATGTAAAGACACAATGATTTATACGAGGAAAAAGCCCTTGATCAATGTATGATCTCCGGCATAAAAAACCTCGGGTGATGGCAACTACCGATCACCAACTTCAATATATCAAAATATGGTTACAACTTCGGATGATAATGAGCTGAGTACAAGGATCACTATCGTAATGTGTGTCTAAGCGTGTGAGAATTGTGTTGTGTATCTTCCGAATGGGGAAGAGTGTTATATATACAAGTGTGAGTGGCCTATTTTAGGTAAAAAGACTAATAATCAGCTCATTACCCCTTTAGAAATAAAAGTAAATCTAGCCTAAATTATCGCCCTTAAATCATGCCAAGTTTCCATATCCTTCACAACGTTCATCTCTGATTAAGCATATGCCATAGTTGTAAAGATGCGTCCCTTGATTGTAATGCTAAGAGCGGATCCTGCTAGACATTCCTGCAAAATGACATTAAGCTCAATGAAAGCAACTGTTAGCATGAGGATCCTATGATGGTCCGTGATCCTGATCCTGATCCTGGGACTCTGCTGAGGATCACTATCTGCCAAAGAAACAAGGATCACTGGTTAGGATCACATGTAAGGATCATGTATTATAAAAATCCAGCCCTAACAATAATGGTTCCCAATTCATTGGGAGCAGAACCACTAACTTTTGTGACAGTTGGGGAATTAAGATGATAACGTCAACACCAGTCCATCCACAAGCCAATGGTCAAGCAGAATCATCCAACAAGATCATCATCAACAACCTGAAGAAGAAATTAGGATCCAAGAAGGGGAAATGGGCAGAGGAATTGCCTTATGTGCTGTGGGCTGATAGGACAACTCCCAAGAATGCCACTGGTCAAACACCCTTCTCTTTAGTATTTGGGGCAGAAGCAGTGATCCCAACAGAAATGGTGATTCCAACTGCTAGAACAAGTACTCGTGATCCTGAAGAGAATGCTGCAAACCTAGCTCAAGACTTGGATACTATTGAGGAAATCAGGGATCTGGCTAGGATAAGGATGGCAAGCTACCAACAAAGAATGGCTGGTGCCTACAACAAAAACGTCAGGATAAGGAAGTTCCAAGTCGGGGATATGGTGTTGAGAAAAGCATTCCAAAACACCATCAATCCTGCTGACGGAAAATTGGCACCAAAATGGGAAGGCCCTTACTTGATTGAAGCCGAAGCAGGAAAGGGGGCATACAGATTGCTAACCATGGAAGGAAATTTGTTACCAAGAGCCTGGAATGCTATTCTCTTAAAGAAGTATTTCATATGAACAAGATCCTTCAAGCATATGATCCTTACATCGGAAGCATCCTCGTGACATCAATGATCCTTTACTCTGGTAAAGTCCTTATCTCAAAACTTTTCCATTTTCTTATTTTTACCTAAGGATAAGGATCACGTATCCTTCATCCTTCTCTCACGAGACTTTGAGTTCTGATAGTCCAGGTATCCTCAGCATATTATCGATAGTCTTCAAAAGCATCTCAGATCCTTGGGTTCAACCCCAGTTATCCTTGGGCTTGTCCCCAGTTTTCGCCTGTAGCGCACGATGATCCTGGTATAGTTCACGTCTTTGGGACCAGTACCCACTTTAGGGGCTGACAACCTCATCGTACTGGCTATATCTAGGATCCTACGTATAATGGTAGACGTACCATACATCCGTTCCTAAGGTTTCTAACGTTTTCACGTTAGCTAAGGTTTTGACATTTTCATGTCACCAAGTTTGGATAGTCGCCAGTAAGGGCCATACTCCAGTTTACATACGATCCTTGGGCTTGTCCCCAGTTATCGTTTGGGCTTGTCCCCAGAGATCCTTTGGGCTTGTCCCCAGTTATCCTTTGGGCTTGTCCCCAGTGATCCTTTGGGCTTGTCCCCAGTTATCCTTTGGGCATGTCCCCAGCTATTAATTTATCTTTTACATTGGCTTAGTCCCAAGTTATGTTCCATTTTTCAGGTTTTCGAAGTTAAACAAATAAGGATCCTTAATCCTTATTATCCGTTAAAATTTCACTTATGGTTATCTTGATTAAAGGTTAGGATCCTAACTTGGATTCTCAGGTATGATCCCTTGACCTTTCAAAGGGCTATTCTTCTTGTGATCCTTGTGAGGAGAATTCCAGAGCAACATATTCGCGGTGGAATGAAAAGAGAAAGAAAAACAGAGAAAGAGAAGGAAAGAAGAGAGGAAGAATACCTGATCGATCTTTTGGACGAGATTATAAAGGGAGTAGCTCTTGAATTTAAATGCAAATTGATCCCAACTCTATCTCCTATTTATAATGATGATCTGCAGGATTGTCACTTCAATGACGTAAGGGTTGCAACGGCTAGTCCGACTTTAACGGCTAGTTATCCGAGTCGCCCGTTGCAGATAAGATCAAAGCAAAATATAACTCGTCAATTTACAATATAACTCCTTATATTTTGGGGGCAATTGTTAGGGCTGGATTTTTATAATACATGATCCTTACATGTGATCCTAACCAGTGATCCTTGTTTCTTTGGCAGATAGTGATCCTCAGCAGAGTTCCAGGATCAGGATCACGGACCATCATAGGATCCTCATGCTAACAGTTGCTTTCATTGAACTTAATGTCATTTTGCAGGAATGTCTAGCAGGATCCGCTCTTAGCATCACAATCAAGGGACGCGTCTTTACAACTTTGGCATATGCTTAATCAGAGATGAACGTTGTGAAGGATATGGAAACTTGGCATGATTTAAGGGCGATAATTTAGGCTAGATTTACTTTTATTTCTAAAGGGGTAATGAGCTGATTATTAGTTTCTTTACCTAAAATAGGCCACTCAGACTTGTATATATAACACTCTTCCCCATTCGGAAGACACACAACACATTTCTCACACGCTTAGACACTCGATACTATAGTGATCCTTGTACTCAGCTCATTATCATCCGAAGTTGTAACCATTTTTTGTTATATTGAAGTTTGGTGATCGGTAGTTGCCATCACCCGAGGTTTTTTATGCCGGAGATCATACATTGATCAAGGGCTTTTTCCTCGTATAAATCCTTGTGTCACTTGCATATTTCTTACTAAAGTGATCCTTTACTTTTTCAACAAACCAAGCATCATTCCCCGTTTACTTAGAGTTTGGTTGCATTATCCTTGTGTGATTTTTGACCAAAACAATTATCACTCATAAACTTGGCATTGACAGGTCTATCAAACCAATCCATCAAAAAAGGAGGAAGTTTGCACCAGAAAGGAATGCCATTATCCAAGAAGAAGTAGAGAGACTACTTCGAGCAGGTATGATCAGAGAGGTAAAATATCCAAAATGGTTAGCCAATGTGGTTGTTGTCCAAAAGAAAAACGGAAAGTGGAGGGTATGTGTCGATTTCACTGATCTGAATAAGGCATGTCCCAAGGATCCTTTCCCACTACCCCACATTGACTCCATGGTGGATGCAACGGCGGGGCATGAACTGTTGACCTTTATGGATGCATCATCTGAATTCCAACAAATTCAGATGGAACCATCTGACCAAGAGGATACAGCCTTTATGACCCCAATCGGTTTATATTGTTATATTGCCATGCCTTTTGGACTAAGAAATGCAGGTGCAACATATCAAAGGCTGGTGAATATGATGTTCAAAGATCAAATAGGACAAACTATGGAAGTATACATAGATGATATGGTAGTCAAGTCAAAGAAAGCTGAGGATCACCTAAGGGACTTGGAGGAAGCATTTGATATCCTTGATAATTATAACATGAAGCTTAATCCTTCAAAATGCCACTTTGGTGTTAAAGCAGGTAAATTTCTAGGATATATGGTAACTCAGAGGGGCATCGAAGCAAGCCCGGAGCAAATTAAAGCACTAGTGAATATCAAGTCCCCTGCCAATGCTAAGGATGTGCAAAGGCTAACAGGCATGATAGCAGCTCTAAACAGGTCCATATCAAAATCCTCAGAAAGATGTAAAGAATTTTACGATATCTTAAGGAAAAACAAGAAGTTTAAATGGACTGAAAAACACGAGAATGCTTTACAAGCCCTTAAAGAATATATGTCCTCAGCACCAGCATTAATGAAACCCGGAAAAGGAGATGTGTTATCCTTATACCTGGCGGTATCCTCAAACGCTGTAAGTGCTTTCCTTGTTAAGGATCACGAAGGTACACAACATCCTATTTACTATGTAAGTAAGAGTTTACTTGATGCAGAATCCAGGTACTCACACCTTGAGAAACTTATTCTCGCATTAATTATGGCATCAACTAAGTTAAGACATTATTTTGAAACCCACACTATTGTTGTTAGAACTAATTTTCCAATCAAGAATGTCCTCAGGAAACCAGAGATGTCCGGAAGAATGGCTAAGTGGGCAGTAAAGCTTAGTGCCCATGATATAAGATATGAGCCTAGAACAGCCATTAAATCCCAAGCACTAGCTGACTTTGTGGCTGATTTTAGTAGTGATCTACAAAAGGAAGCAGAATTGGAAGTCCAGCAGCTGGATGAGACCAAGGATCCTTGGATACTACACACTGATGGATCCTCAAATGTCAAGGGCACAGGGCTCGGGATACTACTAAAATCGCCACAGGGGGACATAATACCCCACTCCATAGCCTGTGAGTTCCAAGCAACCAACAAGGAGGCTGAATATGAAGCCTTAATTGCGGGTTTACAAATTGCTAAGGATATGGGGGTCAGATACCTTAAAGTATACGTAGACTCATTACTAATCACTAATCACTTTAATGGATCCTATGCTGTTAAAGGAGAAAAACTAACCAAATATTTAGAGATAGTCAAAGAATTGGCACTCTCTTTTGTTTCCTTCAGTTTAACACAGGTACCAAGGGAGGAAAATACAGAAGCTGATGCATTGGCCAATCTAGGATCATCCTTGAAGATCCCAGAGGATATAAGTATCCCCATCATCCATATCCTAGCTCCTGCTATTGAAAATCAGGTGGCCATGGAAATAGAAGAGGATACTGCAATGATCCCTAGTGAAGAAACTCAATCTTATTCAGGATCATGGATCTCACCAATCATGAGATACTTACAACACGGGGAGATTCCTATGGGAGAAAATCCTAGAGCTTTCAGGATTAAGGTATCTCAATTCACAATCTTAAATAATGTATTATATAAACGATCTCTTGCAGGACCATATTTAAGATGTATCGAGGATCCTGAAATTCAAGAAGTGTTGAGAGACTTCCATGAAGGAGATTGTGGAAACCATACTGGGGGCAGGGCATTGTTCTCAAGGATCCTTAGAACAGGATACTACTGGCCAACTATGAAAAGGGATGCTGTAGAATATGCTAAGAAATGTGATCCTTGTCAAAGACACAGCAATATCCTTCATCAGCCAGCTGAATTTTTGCATCCAATACCATCCTCTTGGCCATTCATGAGATGGGGGATGGATATAATTGGCAAGCTCCCTAAAGCACCTGGTGGAAAAGTATTTATGCTTGCCATGACCGACTACTTCTCCAAGTGGATAGAAGCTGAAGCTTTTGCTCAAGTCAGAGAAAAGGAAGTTATATCCTTTATTAAGAGAAACATCATAACCAGATTTGGCATTCCCTCTGAAATTATATGTGATAATGGTTCCCAATTCATTGGGAGCAGAACCACTAACTTTTGTGACAGTTGGGGAATTAAGATGATAACGTCAACACCAGTCCATCCACAAGCCAATGGTCAAGCAGAATCATCCAACAAGATCATCATCAACAACCTGAAGAAGAAATTAGGATCCAAGAAGGGGAAATGGGCAGAGGAATTGCCTTATGTGCTGTGGGCTGATAGGACAACTCCCAAGAATGCCACTGGTCAAACACCCTTCTCTTTAGTATTTGGGGCAGAAGCAGTGATCCCAACAGAAATGGTGATTCCAACTGCTAGAACAAGTACTCGTGATCCTGAAGAGAATGCTGCAAACCTAGCTCAAGACTTGGATACTATTGAGGAAATCAGGGATCTGGCTAGGATAAGGATGGCAAGCTACCAACAAAGAATGGCTGGTGCCTACAACAAAAACGTCAGGATAAGGAAGTTCCAAGTCGGGGATATGGTGTTGAGAAAAGCATTCCAAAACACCATCAATCCTGCTGACGGAAAATTGGCACCAAAATGGGAAGGCCCTTACTTGATTGAAGCCGAAGCAGGAAAGGGGGCATACAGATTGCTAACCATGGAAGGAAATTTGTTACCAAGAGCCTGGAATGCTATTCACTTAAAGAAGTATTTCATATGAACAAGATCCTTCAAGCATATGATCCTTACATCGGAAGCATCCTCGAAGGATCCCGGCGACATCAGTGATCCTTTACTCTGGTAAAGTCCTTATCTCAAAAAGTTTTCCATTTTCTTATTTTTACCTAAGGATAAGGATCACGTATCCTTCATCCTTCTCTCACGAGACTTTGAGTTCTGATAGTCCAGGTATCCTCAGCATATTATCGATAGTCTTCAAAAGCATCTCAGATCCTTGGGTTCAACCCCAGTTATCCTTGGGCTTGTCCCCAGTTTTCGCCTGTAGCGCACGATGATCCTGGTATAGTTCACGTCTTTGGGACCAGTACCCACTTTAGGGGCTGACAACCTCATCGTACTGGCTATATCTAGGATCCTACGTATAATGGTAGACGTACCATACATCCGTTCCTAAGGTTTCTAACGTTTTCACGTTAGCTAAGGTTTTGACATTTTCGTGTCACCAAGTTTGGATAGTCGCCAGTAAGGGCCATACTCCAGTTTACATACGATCCTTGGGCTTGTCCCCAGTTATCCTTTGGGCTTGTCCCCAGTGATCCTTTGGGCTTGTCCCCAGTTATCCTTTGGGCTTGTCCCCAGTGATCCTTTGGGCTTGTCCCCAGTTATCCTTTGGGCATGTCCCCAGCTATTAATTTATCTTTTACATTGGCTTAGTCCCAAGTTATGTTCCATTTTTCAGGTTTTCGAAGTTAAACAAATAAGGATCCTTAATCCTTATTATCCGTTAAAATTTCACTTATGGTTATCTTGATTAAAGGTTAGGATCCTAACTTGGATTCTCAGGTATGATCCTTGACTATTTTGATTATACTCACTATTCTGAACAACCCTTACACTATGACAACTAAGCCTATGATCCTTGAAATAAGCTACCCTGAAAATTTTCAATGATAGGATATTTGATCTAGGATCATATCCTAAATTTCTTAAACATGATTTGCTCAGCTTTTGTCACTTTGACAAATATGTTTCTAAAATAATTGGACAACAAGAGGATAAATAAAGGATAACGAAACAAGGTAAGCCAGATAGATTAAAGTTATTTTATTAACAAAGGATCTTAAACCCTTTCAAAAAAGTTGTCAAAATTGCCAACCCACGTCTCTACCAGCAAAACGTGGCCCGTCCACATGGGTTGGCAAAGGGTGTCCATTGTCTATGCGGTCATAGCAGGTGCAGGAAATTAAAAGCGGCAGGATCACAAAGGCTTCATTCCCCAAACAGAGGATCCCTCCACCATTTGCGATCCTACCTATTGTTCAAAGGATCCATGTGTAACATTTGTGCTTGTAATCGTCATGAACAGTTCTATTATCAATAAAACAATGTTATTTGATCCCAATGTTTGTTTGGTTGTGTTTTACATTTTTCATGTTTTAACTTTTGCTCAATTTCAAACTCTACATCGCTTTCTAGAGAATTATACGCAAACTGGTGCGTAAACGTACTCAGTTTAATGCGACAAATACTCCGGAACATCAACATATACTCAACATACTTTAAATAACCTTTACATAACTTAAGAATAAGTTTTAAAGGCTTTGGTATGGCAAAAACAAGATAATTCGCCTACAGGGACTAAACTTGACAAACTGTAAAAGTATGCCAAATTGAACTGTAACGAACATTCCGGAACATGTCCATAAGTTAAACATACCATAAATATCCTTTACATAGCTTAGAAATAGGCTTTGAGGGGTTTGGTATGCTAAAATAAACTTTTGGGTCATTCAGGGACTAAAAGTGTCAAAAAGTGCACAAGTTTGCACTTTTGCGCATAACTTACGTTCTGAATACATCCGGACATCCAAAAATTTATGTAAGCATCCTTATATTATGCCTTAGTGTTTGGCATGAGAAAAATCCATTCGTCGCGTCATTTGGATCGTCTTTCGCGCTTATGCACATTCCGTCGTAATCAAGCGAACATCGCGATCGTACGGCCAAACGAGCCAACATCCGGAACATTTTTGGGCATGTTTCATGTCCACAATGTTTGGGCATCATTTTACGGCCTTAAAGATGGCTTTACAGGTCTTAAAAGGGCTGGAAATAGCTTAAAAACGCAACAGGGGCCAAATATGTAAATTCTGCAAGTGGTGCGGATCAGACGGGGCCAGGCGACCCGCGTAAGACCTGCACTCCCTTTCACGCGGGCCGCGTGAGGATGTCTGACAGAAAGATTTTGCATTTAATGCAAAATCTGGCCTTTCGTTCGATCAAGAGGCGATGCCTTTTCACCCAATGAAGGGCCAAGGGCCAAGTTCAGTGAATTTAACCCTTGGACACATGTACGCACGAGATCAAGGCACGATATTCGATAAAACGATCCTAACGGTTCCACTTTTCCTATAAATACCCCCCCCCCCTTTTGTGTAAAAATCACAACAATCTGATCTTGAAGCTCTAAGTTGGAACCATTGTTTCATACCTGAGCTATTTGATCTAGATTAGCACTCGGGGACCCTCCGTAAGTCTTCTTTCGCTCTTTTATTCGCTTTTCGAGTCCAAAAGTCAACGTTTTGTTGACTTTCTGCATTGACCAGCTTATGGTCGATGCGAAGTTCATGGAACTTCATAACGTGAGCGTGATCACGATGGTTATGGTCCGTAGTGACCATACCTACTGATTACCCCGTTATCTAGGCTCAGTGACGAGTCGTAGTTTCGGCCAAAATGCGCATTCTTGCGTATTTTGTAACCAAACTACTCGTGAGCATCAAAGCCGTTTGTTTTGATGTCATACCTGTTTTCAAACTTAGTTAAGCATGTTCTAACATGCTTAGCTCGTCACTTTTAGTTTAGTGCTTATATAGGGTCGTAAGGTAAGCGATCTAAACCATCGCTTATACTTTCGAACCCGACCCATTTGGTCCGTCATTAGGACCTGACCAAACACATTAGGTGACCATAGCTATAACCTTCCGAGGTTATACCTTGTGGTCACGATGTTAGGCGTTCCAGACGCGTTCTACGCGAACGACGCGTAAGGTAGCATAAGCTACCTAAACGGGTCGTGATGGACCGTAAGCACTTAGGTTAAGTTTCATTTTAGTATGTAGGCTTTGTTAAACCATATTACACGAGTCTCCATACTCGTTTGGTTTTCGAACCCGCGTACTGTCCGATCCTTCCGATTTGGTCCGGTATATTAACATAAGCTACCTATTAGGTGTCGTTGATATTCCGTGATCTTTAGCATTATCTGGTTATTATACAAGGAACTCAAAGCAATCTCAGGTGAGTACATTGAACCCCTCTTTTACTGTTTTCTAAACTGTTTTGGGGTGAAACACATGTGCCTATCTGTTACTTTCATGCTTTCCATGTTTTCACATCGTATATCTGCTATGCTCATTAGTACATTATAGTACATGATTTCATTACATTTTATGCTACGTATGCCCATTGTGTGCGTACTTAGTACATTTGATTTACATTACATTTCTGTTGCATATGTTTACTCAGCATATGGACACATTGATTTACATAAACATTTCTGTTGCATATGTTTACTCAGCATATGGACACATTGATTTACATGAACATTTCTGCTTCGTATGTTTACTTAGCATACTTAGTACAATTGTTTACATCACATGCCTTTATTTTGTTATGACATTTGGTTTGTTTAACATGGGACAATACATTCATTAACATTGATCACGCCGTTCGTTAGTAGGTAGTGGTACCATAGGAATTGACAACTCCCATTCCTGAAGTCCTGGGTTTGATAGGACTGGAAGGAATGACCGAATTCGATATACATAACTTAGATAAACCTTTAATTTGTTTAAGGGTTTATCGCCGCAGTCTCAAGGCTTGGATGTATGCATAGTTTACAATACCGCATAAATGTTAATATCAATAGAGCATGCATTTTTCCACAGAACATAACGTTGATTTAAACCACGTGTTACTTCAACGACTTGTTTTGTGCAGTTTACATATGGTTTAAGTTGATACATTTCGCTTACGATACACGATACATTTTGGGATACATATTACATGATTTACATTGAACATAAACACGTCGACATTGACATACACATTTGGTGGTTTACATTTGAACATAAACATTTGACATGGTTTACAATAACACTTGACATTTGGTTTACACATGAACAATTTACATGGTGGATTGGTTTGGGTAAATGATTTAAGTAACGTGGCGTATGTAATATGATACAAACATGGTGGATACGCCGCCGGTACTTCCTATATATAAATGTTTGTATAATATTACATATCGTGGCGTTATCTAAGTCATTTCAGTTTAGACACATTACATTTCACATAAATAACATATTCTTCACAAGACATTATTTTCACAAACAACTTATCTTATTCAACTCATTTTACTTGGTTATTCGTTTAACCTGGCACTTATCTATACATATCGTTTGATGTTATCGTTTTTCAAATGGTTTACAAAGCAAAACAAATTACATGGTTCATGACTGACTGTTATTAAACATTTCTTTAAGCTCAAGTCATGAATCCCATTTTCACAAAAACTATGTATCTCAGAGGCATTTTTATGCTGACGTACCTACTTTCACATGTGTTTTCAGGAGCTATTCCATAGGATGATGATCATGACACTAGGGCGGACCTGTGCCTTAGAGACTAAAAAAAACGAAGCTAGACTAGTTTAATCATGTTATAAACTTTGTATTTTCCTGTTTTAAAACAATGGAACACTCTTGTCAATAAATAAAATGTAACTTTAATTTCCATGGTTGTATAACAATTAATTCTGTCAACAACACTCCCCGGCGTTTCCGCCGCGGTTGCATGTTATACGCGGCCGGGGTGTGACACCATGATCCTTGACCCTAAAAACTATTGTTTAAGTTACAGACCATAAATTGTTTCAAAACATCAACAACCACAAAAACCACTACCAAACTTAAAAAATTGGGCTCCGGCCTAGTCTCGAAATATCCATCATCGCCCAATCCTGCAGCTCAAACCTTTGCTGCTCCATCACCACCGGCTCCACTAGCCTCTCCACCCTGATCCTTGCTAGCCTCACCACCTTCCAGCATTGGGATCTCCTCAGCTTCGTCCTCATCCTCCAGCTCTGCCAATCTTGCCTTCCAACCCTCCACGTCCCATGAGCTTTTATCAAAGGCAGGATCCTGAGCCTCCGCAGCCATCTGCAGTTGTATCTTATACATAGCTATTGCGGCAGAGACCTTGGCATCCTGGGTGATCTCCTGCTTCTCACCGTCCATGTTGACCAGCATTTGAGCAGCTTCATCCTTTGTAGCCCAGAGTTCCTTCTCAAGATCAGCTATCTTGAGATCCTTCAACACGCCCATTTGTTGGAGGTCGGCGATTTGGCGATCCTGATCCTCGACGTGGCCAAGGTAGGTTTCTATTTCAACAAGTTTCTGCAGAAAGGGAAAAAGGTAAGTTCAGGACCAGGTGATCCTCAAAGAAGCAGGATATACAGGCAGGATATTCAAGCAGGATATTCAAGTAGGATAACCAACAGGGGCAATGATCCTTACTTCATTAACATAATCAAGAAACTGCTGGCGGAGCAGGGGAAATCCTTGAAGATCCTCAGAAGCCTTTCTCTTCTTTCCCTTACCCCTAATAGGAGCTTTAGGGGCTGAAGCAGAGGGACTAGCAGCAGGGGTCTTCTTCCTTGAAGACTTGACATTGGCGAGATCATCAATACCAAACTTGGAGGCGGACTTGACAGATTTCCCAGCGCCTACACAATCAAAACAAGATAAGTACCCTAACTAATTTAAAATCTTACATAGAACTGCTTTTTAAATAAAGATACTTACTTGACATTGTGGCAGATGCGGAGGATACTTCCTGTGAATCCTGGGTGGCAACTTAAAAACTTCTGATTTCAGGATCAAACTTTCTGAAGGCTAGAACTCTCTCTCTTGCAGCAGGGGTCAACTTGAGATGAGCAACGGATATAGCTGCACAAAAGACAAAGAAGACATTAGTGATCCTCATCATAAGGAACAAGTCTGATGGTGATCCTTCCAGGATCCTCTATCCTACCATGAGTAGCCCACTCCTTGGGCAGATCCTTCCCATTAGGGATGGTATCCCTCCTAACAAAGAAGAATCGTCGCTTCCAGTTCGTATCATTTTTGGTAACCTTAAGAACAGGGTGATCCTCCCCAGCTTTCCGTTTCAATAAATATCGACAGGATCCAAACGTTGTGAGATCATACATCTCAGCCAGCTCCACCATTCCTAAATCAATCCCTTCTTGCTCAATGATCCTTTCCAGGGTATACAAAACCCTCCAGATCATCGGCATGGCTTGAATATAAGACATGCCGGTCAGGGAAAAGAAAGATTGGGTGAAAGCTGGAAAGGGATACGAATATCCTATGGTGAACGGAGTTGCAGGAAAAGCTACCCATGTGTCAGAAACAAAATCGCTTAAAGCAGTGGGAGTGAAAGACTTGAAGATAGCATCCGCCGGAAAACAGTGACGGATCCTATCGATGTGAGCATCGGTGAAGCAGCACCTCTCGGTGGGAGAGTCTTTAATGATCCCTTAACCTTTCAAAGGGCTATTCTTCTTGTGATCCTTGTGAGAAGAATTCCGGAGCAACATATTCGCGGTGGAATGAAAAGAGAAAGAAAAACAGAGAAAGAGAAGGAAAGAAGAGAGGAAGAATACCTGATCGATCTTTTGGACGAGATTATAAAGGGAGTAGCTCTTGAATTTAAATGCAAATTGATCCCAACTCTATCTCCTATTTATAATGATGATCTGTAGGATTGTCACTTCAATGACGTAAGGGTTGCAACGGCTAGTCCGACTTTAACGGCTAGTTATCCGAGTCGCCCGTTGCAGATAAGATCAAAGCAAAATATAACTCGTCAATTTACAATATAACTCCTTATATTTTGGGGGCAATTGTTAGGGCTGGATTTTTATAATACATGATCCTTACATCTGATCCTAACCAGTGATCCTTGTTTCTTTGGCAGATAGTGATCCTCAGCAGAGTTCCAGGATCAGGATCACGGACCATCATAGGATCCTCATGATAACAGTTGCTTTCATCGAACTTAATGTCATTTTGCAGGAATGTCTAGCAGGATCCGCTCTTAGCATCACAATCAAGGGACGCGTCTTTACAACTTTGGCATATGCTTAATCAGAGATGAACGTTGTGAAGGATATGGAAACTTGGCATGATTTAAGGGCGATAATTTAGGCTAGATTTACTTTTATTTCTAAAGGGGTAATGAGCTGATTATTAGTTTGTTTACCTAAAATAGGCCACTCACACTTGTATATATAACACTCTTCCCCATTCGGAAGACACACAACACATTTCTGACACGCTTAGACACTTGATACTATAGTGATCCTTGTACTCAGCTCATTATCATCCGAAGTTGTAACCATTTTTTGTGATATTGAAGTTTGGTGATCGGTAGTTGCCATCACCCGAGGTTTTTTATGCCAGAGATCATACATTGATCAAGGGCTTTTTCCTCGTATAAATCCTTGTGTCACTTGCATATTTCTTACTAAAGTGATCCTTTACCTTTTCAACAAACCA
This sequence comes from Helianthus annuus, assembly GCF_002127325.2. Taxonomy (NCBI): domain Eukaryota; kingdom Viridiplantae; phylum Streptophyta; class Magnoliopsida; order Asterales; family Asteraceae; genus Helianthus; species Helianthus annuus. The sequence continues at coordinate 108,997,923 of NC_035449.2, read as the reverse complement.
AGCATCATTCCCCGTTTACTTAGAGTTTGGTTGCATTATCCTTGTGTGATTTTTGACCAAAACAGTAGTATCCAAGGATCCTTGGTCTCATCCAGCTGCTGGACCTCCAATTCGGCTTCCTTTTGTAGATCACTACTGAAATCAGCCACAAAGTCTGCTAATGCTTGAGATTTGATGGCTGTTCTGGGTTCATATCTTATATCATGGGCGCTAAGCTTTACTGCCCACTTAGCCATTCTTCCGGACATCTCTGGTTTCCTGAGGACATTCTTAATTGGAAAATTAGTTCTAACAACAATAACATGGGTTTCAAAATAATGTCTTAGTTTAGTAGATGCCATAATTAATGCAAGGATAAGTTTTTCAAGGTGTGAATACCTGGATTCAGCATCAAGTAAACTCTTACTTACATAATAGACAGGATATTGTGTACCTTCATGATCCTTAACAAGGACTGCACTTACCGCTTTTGAGGATACCGCAAGGTATAAGGATAACACATCTCCTTTTTCTGGTTTCATCAATGCTGGAGCTGAGGACATGTATGCTTTGAGGGCTTGTAAAGCATTCTCATGCTTTTCAGTCCACTCAAATTTCTTGTTCTTCCTTAGGATATCATAGAATTCCTTACACCTTTCTGTGGATTTGGATATGAATCTGTTTAGAGCTGCTATCCTGCCTGTTAGCCTTTGCACATCGTTAGCGTTGGCAAGGGATTTGATATTCACCAATGCTTTGATTTGTTCCGGGCTTGCTTCAATGCCCCTCTGAGTTACCATATATCCTAAGAATTTGCCTGCTTTAACACCGAAGTGACATTTTGAAGGATTAAGCTTCATGTTATCATTATCAAGGATATCAAATGCTTCCTCCAAGTCCCTTAGGTGATACTCAGCTTTTTTGGATTTTACGACCATATCGTCTATGTATACTTCCATAGTCTGTCCAATCTGATCTTTGAACATCATGTTTACCAGTCTTTGATATGTTTCACCTGCATTCCTTAATCCAAACGGCATAGCAATATAACAATATAAACCGGTTGGGGTCATAAAAGCCGTATCCTCTTGGTCAGATGGTTCCATCTGAATTTGTTGGAATCCAGATGATGCATCCATAAAGGTTAACAGTTCATGACCCGCCGTTGCATCCACCATGGAGTCAATATGGGGTAATGGGAAAGGATCCTTGGGACATGCCTTATTCAAATCAGTGAAATCGACACATACCCTCCACTTTCCGTTTTTCTTTTGAACAACGACCACATTGGCTAGCCATTTTGGATACTTTACCTCTCTAATCATACCTGCTCGAAGTAATCTTTCTACTTCTTCCTGGATAATGGCATTTCTTTCCGGTGCAAACTTCCTCCTTTTTTTGATGGATTGGTTTGATTGACCTGTCAATGCCAAGTTTATGAGTGATAATATCCTTAGATATACCTGTCATATCCTCGTGTTTCCATGCAAAGGTAGATTTTCTTCTTTTGAGGAAGGATACTATGTCTTCTTTCATTTTGCCAAGGATCCCTGATCCGATGTAGATTTTGGATTCAGGATCATCAGGATCCAAGAGGATTTCGTCCACATCCTGCTCTCTTGCCTCCAAGACACCCCTTGGAGGATACTTTAATTGCTATTGCTCCCTTGGTTTCGAGGCTGGTTTCATTGATGAGGTGTAACAATCCTTAGCCTCCTGTTGATCACTCTCGATCTTGATTATTCCCCATGGGCTAGGGAGCTTCACACATTGATGGTAGGTGGATGGGACTGCCTTCATATCATGTATCCAGGGCCTGCCAAGGATAACATTACAACAAGACAAACAGTCTATAACACAAAATTTTTGATAATTATGTAATCCTTCCACATAAATTGGGAGTTTGATGTTCCCCAGGGTTTTCTTAGTTTCCCCACTGAATCCCACGAGTACGGAGGATCTTGGAGTGATGTCGGATTCAGGAATACCCATCTTCTTCAGAACATCATGCTGGATAATGTTTACTGAACTTCCTCCGTCAATAAGGATCCTGCGGACAAAGTGGTTAGAAATAAAGAGAGTAAAAACTTAACTATCATGATGAGGATCCTGAATGTTAATGCGATCATCCTCATCAAAGGTTATCGCTTTTCCTCCCGAGACACTTGTTGTTCGAATAGGCCTTTCTCCGTTATCCATTTTAGCTTCCTTTGCATGCCTTTTAGCTGCTGAGAAGGATGTACCAGAGATGTCTGATCCTCCAGAAATAAAGTTGATCACTTGTGCATTTGCTGGAGGGGCTGGAGCTTTTTCGGGGATCCTTTCAGGATCCTGAGTCCTTTGCTTTTTTCTCCCCAACAACTCTTTTAAATGTCCCTTGCTTAGCAGATATCCAATTTCCTTTCTCAACGCGATGCATTCTTCAGTTAAATGCCCGAAATCCTCGTAGTATGCACACCACTTTGATTTGTCTTTAGTTCCGGCTGGTTTGTCATTTTTCTGGGCCATCTGGCTTTTTCTCCTAGATTCTGCATTGCAAGGATTAGTTCATGGTTATCAATGGAAAAACAATATTCAGAAATCGGAGGATAATCCTCATCATCCTCTTCTTCGTCAACAGCATGCACGTTCTGGTTGTCAGTTCTATTGTAGGATTTGAATTTATTGCTCTTGAAAGAGGATCCTTGCTTTTCTTGTTTTGAGGATCCTACTTGTCTCCCCTGGATCCTTTTGTCATCCTCTAGCCGGATGAACCTGAGTGCACGAGTTCTTACTTCATCTAGGTTCCTGCATGGTGTCATAACAAGATCATCATAGAACAATGAATCCCTAAGCAATCCCATTTTGAAGGCCTCAACAGCTGTGGCCATATCCAAGTTGGGAATGTCCAAGGATTCTTTACTGAATTTGGTTATATAATCCCTTAATGATTCATTATGACCCTGAGTTACCCTATATAAATCACTAGTCAATCTTTCAAATTTTCTACTACAAGAGAATTGATTATTGAATAAATTAACTAGATTAGCAAATGAGGTAATAGAGTAAGGGGGAAGACTTAGAAGCCATTTAAGAGCTGATCCAGTAAGAGTGGATCCAAATCCCTTGCATAGGCATGCTTCCTTTAACTTTTCTGGAATTGGATTGATCTCCATTCTCTCCCTGTATTGTGCTATGTGTTCCTCAGGATCCGTTGTACCATCATACAGCTTCATAGTAGGGATATGGAACCTTTTGGTTATCTCAGCATCACAAATTGGTGGTGCAAAACGAGATACCTTATGGCTTCCATCTGCAATCTCCGGGATAGGTTTGACTACCCCTGGGACACTTGATATCATATCCTTCAGTTTTTGTAGTTCTCTAGCCATAGCATGATTGATACCTGTATCCTGCATGAATCCATGGTTAGTGGTAAGAGGATTATTAAAAGTGTTACCTCCCATCGGGTTCAAGTTAGGAACATTGGATGTGAATCCATATTGTTGGGATTCTGGGATGATGGATGGACCAGTGGAAGCAATGGTCTGCATTGGAATAAAATCTCCTTGATGGACATCTGGACTTCCTGTTTTCAAATTCTTCAAGGATCCTGGTATCTGAAGGGATCCCTGAATATGGGATGATCCTGGAACGAAGGAGGATCCTTGAACCTGGGATGATCCTGGAACGAAGGAGGATCCTTGAACCTGGGATGATCCTGGAACGAAGGAGGATCCTGAGTTCATGAAGGATCCCATATGCTGAGTATAGGATCCTGCCGGTTGGAAATATGATCCTGATGCCTAAGTCACTACTGCTGGGCCGAAATGCACTCCTCTTGATCCACACATGTGTTACACGTCTGGAACCTCTGATGGCTGAGAAGTAATCATCGGAGTATCAAAATTCAAAGATTTGGGCATTAGTGGGGAATGATCCTCTGCCGTTTTCATTTGCCTTTTGAGATCTCCGATTTCCTTGAGGATCCTGTCATTAGTTTCATCCTGCTGCTGCATACGATCCCTCATCTGCAAAATCAAAGTAAATATATCACTAGTACTGGGAATAGAAGAAGTTAGAGCAGAAGATGATGGTTTAGAGGAGATAGGAGTTGGTCTCTTCTCAGCATTTTTCTGAGATCCAGCTGGTGGTGGAGGCAAAGGTGGAATGCCATTAGATGAATTGACTGCAGACATCGCTGTGGAAGTATTCTTCAACGATGACGCCATGCAACACTTCCGGAATGATCACCAAAAGAAAATTTTCTTATGAATGAAGCACCAATTGCCCCACGGTGGGCGCCAAACTGTTTTGGTCAAAAATCACACAAGGATAATGCAACCAAACTCTTATGTAAAAGGGGAATGATGCTTGGTATGTTGAACAAAGTAAAGGATCACTTTGATGTAAAATACGCAAATGACACAAGGATTTATACGAGGAAAAAGCCCTTGATCAATGAATGATCTCCGGTATAAAAAACCTCGGGTGATGGAAACTACCGATCACCAAACTTCAATATAACAAACAATATTTTTACAACTTCGGATGGCAACGAGCTAAGTACAAGGATCACTATAGTATCGTGTGTCAAAGCGTGTGAGAAATGTGTTGTCTCTTCCGAATGTTGAAGAGTGCTACTTATACAAGTGTGTGTGGTCGTATTTTAGGTAAATAACCTAACTATTAGCTTGTTACCCCTTTAGAAATAGAAGTAAATTTAGCCTAAATAATCGCCCTTGAATTGTGCTGAGTTTCCATATTCTTCATAACGTCCATCTTTGATTATGCATGTGAAAAATTAGCGTGATAGATTCCTTGTTTACATTGCTAAGACCAAGTCCAATCAGTAATTCCTGCAAAACAACATTTATACCAAAGAGAACAATCGTTAGTGTGAGGATCCTTAGGATGATCCGTGATCCTAATCCTGGAGCTCCTCTGAGGATCACTATCTGCCAAAGAAGTAAGGATCACTTGTTAGGATCACATGTAAGGATCATAGGTCATAAAAATCCAGCCCTAACAGTAGGGATATGGAATCTTTTGGGTATCTCAGCATCACAAATTGGTGGTGCAAAACGAGATACCTTATGGCTTCCATCTGCAATCTCCGGGATAGGTTTGACTACCCCTGGAACACTTGATATCATATCCTTCAGTTTTTGTAGTTCTCTGGCCATAGCATGATTGATACCTGTATCCTGCGTGAATCCATGGTTAGTGGTAAGAGAATTATTAAAAGTGTTACCTCTCATCGGGTTCAAGTTAGGAACATTGGATGTGAATCCATATTGCTGGGATTCTGGGATGATGGATGGACCAGTGGAAGCAATGGTCTGCATCGGAATAAAATCTCCTTGATGGACATCTGGACTTCCTGTTTGCAAATTCTTCAAGGATCCTGGTATCTGAAGGGATCCCTGAATATGGGATGATCCTGGAACTAAGGAGGATCCTTGAACCTGGGATAATCCTGGATCGAAGGAGGATCCTTGATCCTGGGATAATCCTGGAACTAAGGAGGATCCTTGAACCTGGGATAATCCTGGAACGAAGGAGGATCCTTGAACCTGGGATGATCCTGGAACGAAGGAGGATCCTTGAACCTGGGATAATCCTGGAACGAAGGAGGACCCTGAGTTCATGAAGTGTGACAACTGTGCTCTGTAATCTCCGTACGATGAAAAACAATGTTGATTATTAATAAAACAATGTGCTTTGGTGTTATTATATGTGTTTTGTGTGTATTTGTGTTTGGTAATTTTACAATTCGATTCGATTCCAATTTCAAGCTCTAAATCGCTTTCTGGAAGGTTATACGCGCACTAATGCGTAAATATAACCAGTTTAATGCAACAAACGCTCCGGAATAGTGAAATAGGCTTAACATACCTTAAATAACCTCCACATAACTTAGAAACAAGTTTTGGATGGTTTGGTGTGTCGAAAACAAGTTTGTTCGATCGCAGGGACTATTTGTGTCAAATTGCGAAACTATACCGATTTGTATAGTAACGAACACTCCGGAACTTGATCATAAGTTAAACATATCCTAAATAACCTTTACATAGCTTAGAAATAGGCTTTGAGGGGTTCGGTATGCTAAAATAAACTTTATTGATCAATAGGGACTAAAAGCGTTAAAAAATGCACAAGTTTGCATTTTCGCGCATATCTTACGTTCTGAATACATCCGGACATCCAAAAATTTATGTAAGCATTAAAATATTATGTTTTAATGTTTGGCATAATAAAAATCCATTCGTCGCGCAATTTGGACCGTTTTTGCATTCGTTACGACTCCCGTCGTAATTAACCGAACAACGCAACCGTACGACCAAACGAACCGACATCCGAGATATTTTTGAGCATGTTTTGAGTTCCCTATACTTTAACTTCATTTTAGAGCCTTGAAATGAGGTTAACGGGGCTTAAACGTGTCAAAAATGAGCCGAAATGCAAGTTTTGCAAGTTCAGGGGCTAAACTGTCATTTTATGAAAGTGCTGGTCTGCAGGTCCCTTACGGACCGTATGGGCATGTGCTTACGGTCCGTAAAGCCTCCCCAGATCAGCAAACTTTATTTTTAAAACCCAGCTGTTCCCCATTGTTTTGCACATGGTTTGAGCAATCTGTGGGCTGGTTTTGGATGCCCATAGTATTCCAAATCAGTGGGTACAAGTGTAGGGCCGAGATTAAACGCTTGGGGAACAAGAAACGATCCTAACGGTTGTGAATTTCCTATAAATACCCAACCCAACTTCATTTCTCCCCACTTGAATTCTGAGTTTGTTCTCTAAGTTGGGGTGTTTTAGCACTTCATACCTGAGAATACTCGGAAGTTCAATCTTGCGGGGACCTTCTGTAAGTATTCTTTCGCTTTTTTTCATTCGTTTTAGCGTTAAAGTCAAACTGTGTTTGACTTTCTGCTTTGACCAGTTTATGGTCAACGCGAAGTTCATTTGAACTTCATAACGTGAGCGTAATCACGATGGTTATAGTCCCTAGTGACTATACCTACTGATTACCACGTTATCTAGGCTCAGTGACGAGTCATAGCTTCGGCCAGAATGCGTTTTCTCGCGTATTTTGTAACCAAGCTACTTGTAGGTATCAAAACCGTTTGTTTTGATACCAAACCTGTTTTCTAACTTAACTAAACATGTTTCGACATGTTTAGCTCGTCACTTGTTAGTTTTGTGCTTATGTAGAGTCGTAAGTCAAGCGGACTAAACACCCGCTTAGACTTTCGAACACGATCCGTTTGGTCGATCATTAGGATTCGACCAAACATGTGTTGTGACCATAGTAGCGTAGGGAATAACCTTCCGGGGATATACCTTATGGTCACTTAGATTTGATTAGTCGCATGATAAGTAGTTTATGTGCCCTTGGTAAATTACCAAAATACCCTCTTTATACACAATTGGTAATTAAGCATATGTAACTTAAATTTTTGACACGTAACTGATTATGTAACATAATTAAACATGTATGGGCATATAATACTCGTCATAGGACTAGTCAGACGTCTCGAACGCGCTTTTGCGCGCACGACGCGTTTAAGTAGCGTAAGCCACCTTAATGGGTCGCGATGGGTCGAAAGCACTTAGGTTAGGTTCCGATTTAGGATGTAGGCTTTGTTAAACCATATCACACGAGTTCCAATACTCATTTGGTTTACAAGACCTCATTCTATCCGATCTCCCGATTTAGGCGTCTATTGTTTGACTAGTGGTTCGATTACTAGGGGCTATTTGATTTCTCTGGTTTGCTCGAGTTTGTTGATGTTCTATTTGATCAAGGATACTTTGCACTACATGTGAGTACATAGTTCCCCTATTTTACTATTTTAAATGTTTTGGGGTGATTCATATGTACCAAATGTTTTCAAAGCTTAAACGATGGTTTCAAAAACGATTATGACGATTTTACTAAACTAATAACGATTTCGATAAGGTGTACACGACTTGTTGGTTGTAAATACATAACGAATGACATTCATTAGCATTGATCAAGCTGACCAGTATTAGGTTATGGTACCATAGGGTCTGACAAATCCCGTTATTGCACTGCACCCACTGTTATGTGTGGGGGTTGTGGGTAACGACTGAATCTGATGATTGTTAACTTACCCTTTGGTGGTTTGTTAATACGAAACGAGAAACGAGTTAGACGAGTCACGAAGGTTTGAATGTTGTTAACGAGACGACCAAAAGTAGTTTCACTGTTAAAAACGAATACGATTTGGAAACGAGTAAACGATTTGGAAACGAGTAAACGATTTGGAAACGATGTTAAACGATTTCGATAAACGACTGGTCTTGGTTAAGTGTTTAGATAACGAGACGGGGGTAATGTGGTGAAAACATGGTAGATACGCCGCTGGTACTTCTTATACATAAGTGTTTTCATCATATTACTTGCCGTGGCGTTATTTAGTTCACTTGGGTAAACGATATTTAAAACGATGTCACAAAATGATGTTTTACAAGATGTTTTTCTAAAAACAAAATGTTTTGGGGTTAAGAATTATGGCTACGAGATTTTATAAACTTAACCAACCTGATTTGAGTTGGTTAACTATGTTGCAATACACTTTTCAAAACAAGGTTTGTATTTCGACTCTTGTAGTCTAATAAAGTATTGCACCATACAAACAAGCCATGATTCCAATACCCTTATAAAACCTATGTACTCGCCAGCAATTTCTTTGCTGACTTTGTTTTTACATATGTTTCAGGTGTGGTTGAATGATGTGATTTTCTAGGATGCATGCGTCACGTAGGACCTGGACGAGGCCTTAGTGACTTTAAAACTATGATAGTTGATAAGAAACTTGTTTGTTTTATGATTAAGACAATGTAATGTTTGATATTATCAATAAAACGAAACTATTTTTGAATCCATGGTTGTGAAACAATTATTCTGTTGCAACACTCCCCGACGTTTCCGCCACGGTTTGTTGTCCTACGTGGTCGGGGTGTGACAGAAGAAGTTGGTATCAGAGCCAATGGTTATAGGGAATTAGGTTATTAGTAATGCTTTGACCTAGACTATAACTTTAGGACCCTAACACAAGTTTACTTGTGTTTAGATTTTAAAACAATACCGTCACCTATCCTTAGGTGATAACCACAACGAGAACACAAATCCGATTCTGCTTCGAAAATTAATCATCCGTTCTAGGATGATTGATTACTAGGTTTTGAACCCTTCCAGTTTGATTCATATTTGGCTTAGTGCCTTTTGAATTTTCAAAATCTCATCAAAGTTTGGGTTAAAATAATGTGAATACGTGCAAACTGGAAGAGTGAATGCCTGTACCCTGAGTTTTCTGTCTAAGGCTAGAGTGTTCGTACAAATCCACATAATCGGACCAGTCACTCTTACCTGGGAACTCTTGGGGTGAGTGTTCACTTATAGGCGAGCATGTCTTCGCGATGCATTATTTTGATTCATTTACTTTGATTAGTCACTGCGTGTCGTTTGTTTGTTCGAGGTAACGAACAAATGATCGCCTTCCTTGTGTTTTGTCGATACATCTTTTGCTCTTCCTAATTATCAACCTTACTCGTTTCTCATATGTCCTTGTTAGACAATGCCTCCACGACGTGAAGCACAATCCTTCACCATTGAAGAAATCGCAGCCCTAGTCTCTCAGCAAGTGGCTGCTGTGCTTCCCGGTGTTGTAACTCAAGTTCATGAGATATACAACAATAACAATAATAACCACAACAATGCGCAGTGTAATTTCAAGAACTTCAATTCTGCTAAGCCTCTTAAGTTTTCTGGGTCGCAAGGAGCAACTGCGCTCCTACAGTGGTTCGAGAGTATTGAGAACACATTCAGGCATGTGCAGTGTCCGAATGCACGTAAGGTTGAATTTGCTACCAGCGTGTTTGAGAAGCGAGCGCTTACCTGGTGGAATGGTATTATGCGCGATAGGGGTGCCGAAGTGGCGTTGGCACAAACATGGGATGAGCTTCGGGCTCTCATGATGAGAGAGTTCTGTCCCCGTCACGAGATTCGAGCTTTGGAGCGAGAGTTTGACGATTTGAAACAAGATGGGGCTGAGCACCGTGCGTACACGGATCGCTTTGAGGAACTCAGTCTATTGTGTCCCACCATGGTTACTCCACCAGACAAAGCAATCGAAAGATATATCGATGGTCTACCCGATTCTATGCTGGATATTGTGACTGCTGTTAATCCTACTACCCTTCGCCAAGCAATCGAATTGTCTGCTACCCTAACTGAATCCCAAGTCAGAAAGGGTAAACTCACTCGCAAGGGTGACAAGAAGAAATTGTCTGATTCTGCGAAAGACAAAAAGAAGGGTAAGGGTAAAGAAGGTGAGTCGTCGAAGAAATCAAGGAAGCGAAAGGATGCCCAAAACTTTGCTGTCACCAATCATGTCACACCCCCAAAATCCACCCGCGGAGTACCACCGCTTGGGAGCGTGACTGACCAGGATCAAGCCATCAATCATATCAAACATAGCAATTAATATAAAAGTAAATAATGTAAATCATCATGACATGATTGATGTTTCAAAACCAACATCGTTTAAGTAGCGGAAGCAACGTAAAGTAAACCCAAAGTTAAGTTATAAGTTCAATATTGTTCATGATCCATCTGCCCACAACGACCTGCTCCTTCCTTGTGCAAGCTCCATAAATTACCTAAGGTCCTGCAAGGCATGCAGCAAATAATCAACAAACTAGTTGAGCGAGTTCACAGAAAGTAAGTTCATAACATGCATAAGTATAGCTAGTGGGGGCTTCCCATACTAGTGTGTACTAAAGGTGGGGGCTTCCCATGTTTATCCTGGCTAATGAGGGCTTCTCATTAACGGTACTTACTAGACTAACTTCCGACCATGTGTTCTTCCTTACCGAGAACAGGAATACGTACAGGGTCACGTAGGCTTTACGTGACGTGCCCTTCCCCGAGGACAGTGGTACGCGTGGGGGCTACGTAGGCTTTACGCAGCGTGGCCTTCCGACCTGGAAGCCAGTGAATGGTATTGGGTTACGTAGGTTTTACGTAACGTGTCCTTCCCGACCCGGGAGACATATGGCAAAAGATCTGGGTTACGTAGGCTTTACGTAACGTGTCCTGACTAACCTGAGGACGATGGTCTATAGTCTGGTATATGCGTAAGTACGAGTAATCATTCCACATTCATCATATCCAACCCAATTCCCAACCCGGGAATCCCATGCCTTGGCTGTGTGAACTCACCTTGGTTTGCTCGGCAGATACACAAGGAATATAAGTAGCAAGTAAATGGTCACTCACGTCCTATCATGGTTATTATACGAGTCAGGTTCGTATATAGCACGTATATGGTAATCACGTATAGTCATGGCAAACATGTACGCACGTAAGCAAATAAGACATAGCATGTGAGGATCCAATTGTTCTAAGTCCAATCATACCCGGCCCCATGACATAAGCAGCCCAATAACAAAACAGTCCAGATTCTCAATCGGCCCAAATAGCAAACACATACAAGTCCATTAATAAACAGCCCACAAATCAAATCATTGGGCTCAATAGATTGGGCCCGTGACAGTGAAGGCCCAAGACCGTGAATGTGCAACGGTGGTCTCGACTCGCAACGGGGTTACGAGTCGCAACGAGGATCTCGAGTCGTAACGGGGGTCTCGATTCGTAACAAGCGGTCTCGGTTCATCCTGGTCTGGTTTCGAGTCGTAATCTGACTCGCAACCGTGGTTGCGGTTCGTGCGGTTTGGTCTCGAGTGGGGTTCCGACTCGCAACAAGCGATGCCGAGTCGCAACCGTGTGTGTAACGACTTTCCTGATTTCATGCAATTCATTTAGGCAATTCAATCATCGTTGACAGTTTCCAAAAATCAATTATCAACAAACAGTTTCACCATTCAAGCAATCATCGATCAACAGAACAATTGTAACATCAAATCATATGAACCTTAATCAAACATATGAACCATATGACCATTCCTTAAATCATAACAACCCGTAATCGAGAACAATCTATCAAAACCCTTAAACATACCCGATTTAACAATCATATAGCCTATTAATGAATCATCAATATGTTTATTCAATCCTAGACTTAATCATAACAGCGGGTTATTATCATCATGCAATACCGGTTTGATTCTACATCATGCAACCTATAATTGATTCGTGTATGCAAGCCGATCAACAACACATTATTAACTACCATCAAAAACAATCATATGAACCTGAATCCTCGGTTAGCATGTACGTAATAATAGCAACAATATAAAACCAAAACATTCAATCAGCACACTAACACTAACCGGATGAAGGTAGAGGATCGATTTGTTTCACAAGCTTCAAAGTGTGTGTGTGTGCCGTCGGGTTCCAAGCAAGCCGAGAGAGAGAGCAAAGCTTCTAGGGTTTGTGTGTGTGTTCTTGTGTTGTAACAAATGAGAGGAAAACAAGACCCTTAGTTTTGGTATAGTGGTTGCGAGTGGGGAGTGGGCCGAGCCCACTCGGTTGTCTAATGGACCCGAGAACAAGGAGTGGCCCAAAGGGCTTTGTGTGGCCGGTTCACATACATACGACATACATACACACATAATACATGTAACATAACATATATCATGAAATCAATTAATCATTCGGATTTATAAAATCACATATCGTGCACAAACGTTACATCAAAGCTAGTCTAAAGTTCGAGTTGTCACATTATCCCCAACTAATTGGAAATTTCGTCCCGAAATTTGGTATGCACTCACTGAGGAAGCTAGGTAAACTGTACTGTTCACTGATTTTCCTGGGGTGTCACATCCTCCCCCCGTTGATCTGGAATTTCGTCCCGAAATTCCGAAGTAGTAGCTTCAGCCTCAGTAGTGGTTGCCTTGTTCCCGAATAACTGGGGGTACTTTTCTGTCATCCTGTCTTCGCGTTCCCAGGTGTACTCTGGGCCACGTTTGGAGTTCCAACGAACTCGGACAAGAGGGATTCTCTTGTGTTTGAGGACCTTTACATCCCGGTCCGTGATTTCCACTGGTTCCTCGACGAACTGCAACCGCTCGTCTATAGTGCGTTCCTTAAAAGGAATGATGAGGTTTTCATCTGATAGGCACTTCTTTAAGTTCGATACATGAAAGACATTGTGAACTGTCCCGAGTTCAGCTGGTAATTTCAACTTGTAGGCTACCTTGCCAATCTTTTCTATAATTTCAAACGGTCCGACGTACCGCGGATTCAATTTGCCCCGTTTGCCAAAACGAACCACACCCTTCCAGGGTGAAACTTTCAATAAAACCCGGTCCCCGACCTCAAATTCCAATGGCTTTCTACGCTTGTCCGCGTAGGCTTTCTGACGGTCGCGTGCTGCCGCCATGCGTTGTCGTATCTGTGCAATCTTTTCTGTGGCGTCCACTACAATCTCTGGACCCGTGATCTGACTATCCCCCACCTCTGCCCAACAGAGGGGTGACCGGCATTTACGTCCGTACAATGCCTCGAATGGAGCGGCTTGAATGCTGGTATGGTAACTGTTGTTGTAAGAAAACTCCACCAAAGGGAGGTGCTTTTCCCAGCCGTTGCCGAAATCGATGACGCATGCCCGAAGCATGTCTTCAAGTGTTTGAATCGTACGCTCAGACTGCCCATCCGTCTGAGGGTGATAAGCCGTGCTCATGTCTAATCGTGAGCCGAAGGATTTATGCATTGCTTGCCATAGTTCTGACGTGAATCGTGCGTCACGATCCGAAATGATGGACGTGGGCACCCCGTGCCTTGAGACAACTTCTTTAAGATAGACGTCTGCAAGTGTGGAGAACTTGTCCGTTTCCTTAATCAGTAGGAAGTGTGCAGACTTGGTGAGTCGATCAACTATGACCCATATCGTATCGTTCCCACGCTGGGATCTAGGTAGGCCTGTAACGAAATCCATGGAAATTTCTTCCCATTTCCACTGTGGTATCTTAGGCTGCTGAAGTAGGCCAGCTGGTTTCTGATATTCGACCTTGACTCTCGCGCAGGTCAAGCATTTTCCAACGTACGTAGCAATGTGGGCCTTCATACTAGGCCACCAATAAGTAGTGCTGATATCGTGGTACATTTTATCCGACCCTGGATGTACCGAGTAGCGAGACTTGTGAGCTTCATCCATTACAAGTTCGCGTAAACCGCCATAAAGAGGGACCCAAATCCGGCCCGTTACATAGTAGGCGCCGTCTGCCTTCTGTTCCATCTGTTGTCGTGAGCCGCGTAAGGCTTCAGCCTTGACGTTTTCGGGCTTCAACGCTTCTACCTGAGCATTTCGTATCTGTGCAGGAAGGCTAGACTGAATCGTAAGCTGTAGCGCTCGCACGCGCTTCGGTAAAGTGTCTTTCCGACTGAGGGCATCAGCCACAACATTGGCTTTGCCTGGATGATACTTGATAGCGCATTCGTAATCGTTAAGTAATTCGACCCATCGTCGTTGACGCATATTCAAATCCTTCTGCTTGAGGATATGCTCGAGACTCCTGTGATCGGTGTAAATCGTGCACCTGGTACCGTACAGGTAGTGTCGCCATATCTTAAGCGCGAAAACAACAGCTCCCAGCTCTAAATCGTGCGTCGTGTAGTTGCGCTCGTGAACCTTGAGTTGACGAGAGGCGTAAGCGATAACCTTGTCGCGCTGCATTAACACACATCCCAGTCCCCGAATGGATGCATCACAATAAACCACGAAGTCATCTGTGCCCTCTGGCAATGAGAGGATAGGTGCACTGCAAAGTCTATCCTTTAGGTGCTGAAAAGCAGTCTCCTGGGGCTCTCCCCAGCGATAGGTAACACCCTTCTGCGTCAGTAGCGTAAGCGGCTGAGCAATCTTCGAAAAGTCTTTAATAAACCGTCTGTAGTAACCTGCCAGACCCAAGAATTGACGTATTTCCATTGGCGTACGCGGTGCAGGCCAGTTCCTGATCGAATCTACCTTGGATGGATCGACATGGATCCCATCCCTGTTTACCACATGGCCTAAGAAGTGGACTTCACGAAGCCAGAAGTCGCATTTAGAAAGTTTGGCGTACAACTGCTCCTTTCGAAGGAGTTCCAATATAAGGCGAAGATGCTGCTCGTGTTCCTCCTGACTCTTGGAGTAAATCAGGATGTCGTCGATGAATACTATAACGAACTTGTCAAGATAGGGTTTGCACACCCTGTTCATCAGATCCATAAATACAGCAGGCGCGTTCGTTAATCCAAATGGCATGACGAGAAACTCGTAGTGACCGTAACGAGTTTTGAAGGCTGTCTTGGAGACGTCCTCATCCCGGACTCTCAACTGATGGTACCCTGACCTTAAGTCTATCTTCGAGTAGTAGCACGACCCTTGCAACTGGTCGAATAAGTCGTCGATGCGTGGAAGAGGATAACGGTTCTTCACCGTCACCTTGTTGAGTTCCCTGTAGTCTATACACATCCTGAACGTCCCGTCTTTCTTTTTCACGAAAAGCACTGGAGCTCCCCAAGGCGAAGAGCTTGGACGTATGAAACCCTTTTCCAAGAGTTCCTGCAGTTGCTTTGACAGTTCCTCCAATTCCGATGGAGCTAGACGATATGGTGCGCGAGCTATGGGTGCTGCTCCTGGAGCGAGCTCGATCTGAAATTCGACCTGACGATGAGGCGGTAAGCCAGGTAAGTCTTCAGGAAACACCTGAGGGTAATCACGTACAATTGGTATATCTTCCAGTTTCTTTTCCTTTGCTGATGCGTCTGTAACGAGAGCCAGAATGGCTGTGTGACCTTTACGTAAGCATTTCTGAGCCTTCAAGAAAGAGATGATGCCAACCACCGCACCACTCTTGTCACCCTGAACTTCTAGAGGTTCCTGTCCCAAACGAGGAATGCGAATAACCTTTTCGCTGCATAAGATTTCTGCCTGGTGTTGGGATAACCAATCCATCCCAATCACGACGTCGAAGCTACCCAAAGCTATGGGAATGAGATCAATAGAGAAGGCGTGGCCAGCTAGGATAAGATTACAACCCTGAACTACGTGCGTGGCTTCTAGACTTTTACCGTTAGCTATCTCTACTACATGTTTGGTGGGTAAAAGTGTTGGTGCACGTTTTAGCAGTTGACACATTTTCACAGACATATAGCTTGTATCCGCACCCGAATCAAATAAAACAGTAACGTAAATATTGTCGAGGAGAAACTTACCCATAACAACGTTGGGATCGTTCACTGCGTCGCCTCGACCTAGCACAAAAGCACGACCACGAGCTTCATTGCCGTTGTTGTTGTTTCCACCGTTGTTGTTGCCGTTGCCCTGGTTATTGTTGTTGCGGTTCTGGTTCAATTGAGGGCAATCGCGTTTGAAGTGACCTTCAGCCCCACACTGGAAACATCCCCGGTTTCCACGCTGTGGCTGCTGTTGCTGCTGCTGGTTCTGTGGAGCGGGTTGCTGAGGCTGCTGATTCTGATTCGCAGGACGGGGGCTCCTGCAGTCTTTGGCCTCGTGACCCATTTTGAGACACCTTTGACAACGACCCTTGTTACATGGGCCGTGGTGATGCCTGTTGCAGTTGTGGCACCTAGGTTGACTACCCTGATATCTCCTCTGTCTGTGACTACCAGAGGATTGCTGACTGGGACTCTGATAGTGATCGATCTTCTGCTGCTGAGCTTGTGGCTGAACAGATGCTGAACCTTTGCTGGAATCCCCATCCCATTTTCTTTTACTGTCACCAGATGTAGCAGGAGTAACTGAGGTGGTGACGTTAGCAGTAGCATTAACACGCTTGGGCAGTTTATTCTGATCCACTGCCTGATCGGTGATACGGTGAGCGAGACGCTGAATTTCCTGGATGTTTTCGAGGTTAGCCGACGTCACGTGGCTCTGAATTTCTGGCGCCAATCCTTTGAGATACAACTCAATGCGCTTGTATGGAGGGTCCACCATAGTAGGACACAGAACGGCCAGCTCATTGGACCGTTTAGTATATGCTTCGATTTCCGATCCAACCATTTTCAAGTTATACAGCTCGTCTTCCAGCTTGTGAATATCTTCCCGCGTGCAATACTCACGCTTGATGAGTTCCTTGAAATCGTTCCATGGGGTGGCGTTAGCAGCTGCCAACCCTAAGATCTGGACTTGGGCGTTCCACCAAGTCAGTGCTATTCCTTCCAAAGTGCCGGTGGCAAACTTGACCTTGCGAGCCTCAGGGCACTCGCACATTTCGAATACCGATTCTAACTTTTCAAACCAATGGAGGAGTCCCACTGCCCCCTCTGTGCCGCTGAAAGAGTTTGGACGACAGTCCATAAAGTTCTTGAAAGTGCAGACTGGCTGCTGCGCGTGTTGACCTATTGTGTACGAATAGGACGAAGTTAAATACGAGAGTTAATGTAGGATCTAAAGATCCTAGTGTGTGCCTATACTGCAGGATATACTACCTGCTTGAGCTGCTGCAACTGCCGCAGCAACTTGAGCTTGAACGAGAGCCTCTAACTGGGCTTGTGTCATGTTGATTCTTCCAGACATGATCTTCATAGTAACAAGTAGCATACGTAAGAATGGTTCGCGAGTAGGGCGATGACAGAAAAGCGTAGGCATATAGGTGTTCTCATATAATCAAAGCGTGTGTATCTAAGCGTAATGCGAGCAAAGTTCTAAGCAGTTCTAGCAAACAGGCAATAAACATAACCTTATTACCTAGGATGTCGAGTCTTGCACGTGGAGCGAAGCGTCGTTGTGGATCGTTGAGAGCACTGTACTGGTTATAGTTCGGTTTTAATAAAAACGTCTTCCCATATTAAAACCAAGTTCTCTATAACCAATGGCTCTGATACCAATCTGTCACACCCCCAAAATCCACCCGCGGAGTACCACCGCTTGGGAGCGTGACTGACCAGGATCAAGCCATCAATCATATCAAACATAGCAATTAATATAAAAGTAAATAATGTAAATCATCATGACAT
Organism: Helianthus annuus; assembly: GCF_002127325.2. Taxonomy (NCBI): domain Eukaryota; kingdom Viridiplantae; phylum Streptophyta; class Magnoliopsida; order Asterales; family Asteraceae; genus Helianthus; species Helianthus annuus. Next base: position 108,980,009 of record NC_035449.2, on the reverse strand, counting down.
GATTGATGTTTCAAAACCAACATCGTTTAAGTAGCGGAAGCAATGTAAAGTAAACCCAAAGTTAAGTTATAAGTTCAATATTGTTCATGATCCATCTGCCCACAACGACCTGCTCCTTCCTTGTGCAAGCTCCATAAATTACCTAAGGTCCTGCAAGGCATGCAGCAAATAATCAACAAACTAGTTGAGCGAGTTCACAGAAAGTAAGTTCATAACATGCATAAGTATAGCTAGTGGGGGCTTCCCATACTAGTGTGTACTAAAGGTGGGGGCTTCCCATGTTTATCCTGGCTAATGAGGGCTTCTCATTAACGGTACTTACTAGACTAACTTCCGACCATGTGTTCTTCCTTACCGAGAACAGGAATACGTACAGGGTCACGTAGGCTTTACGTGACGTGCCCTTCCCCGAGGACAGTGGTACGCGTGGGGGCTACGTAGGCTTTACGCAGCGTGGCCTTCCGACCTGGAAGCCAGTGAATGGTATTGGGTTACGTAGGTTTTACGTAACGTGTCCTTCCCGACCCGGGAGACATATGGCAAAAGATCTGGGTTACGTAGGCTTTACGTAACGTGTCCTGACTAACCTGAGGACGATGGTCTATAGTCTGGTATATGCGTAAGTACGAGTAATCATTCCACATTCATCATATCCAACCCAATTCCCAACCCGGGAATCCCATGCCTTGGCTGTGTGAACTCACCTTGGTTTGCTCGGCAGATACACAAGGAATATAAGTAGCAAGTAAATGGTCACTCACGTCCTATCATGGTTATTATACGAGTCAGGTTCGTATATAGCACGTATATGGTAATCACGTATAGTCATGGCAAACATGTACGCACGTAAGCAAATAAGACATAGCATGTGAGGATCCAATTGTTCTAAGTCCAATCATACCCGGCCCCATGACATAAGCAGCCCAATAACAAAACAGTCCAGATTCTCAATCGGCCCAAATAGCAAACACATACAAGTCCATTAATAAACAGCCCACAAATCAAATCATTGGGCTCAATAGATTGGGCCCGTGACAGTGAAGGCCCAAGACCGTGAATGTGCAACGGTGGTCTCGACTCGCAACGGGGTTACGAGTCGCAACGAGGATCTCGAGTCGTAACGGGGGTCTCGATTCGTAACAAGCGGTCTCGGTTCATCCTGGTCTGGTTTCGAGTCGTAATCTGACTCGCAACCGTGGTTGCGGTTCGTGCGGTTTGGTCTCGAGTGGGGTTCCGACTCGCAACAAGCGATGCCGAGTCGCAACCGTGTGTGTAACGACTTTCCTGATTTCATGCAATTCATTTAGGCAATTCAATCATCGTTGACAGTTTCCAAAAATCAATTATCAACAAACAGTTTCACCATTCAAGCAATCATCGATCAACAGAACAATTGTAACATCAAATCATATGAACCTTAATCAAACATATGAACCATATGACCATTCCTTAAATCATAACAACCCGTAATCGAGAACAATCTATCAAAACCCTTAAACATACCCGATTTAACAATCATATAGCCTATTAATGAATCATCAATATGTTTATTCAATCCTAGACTTAATCATAACAGCGGGTTATTATCATCATGCAATACCGGTTTGATTCTACATCATGCAACCTATAATTGATTCGTGTATGCAAGCCGATCAACAACACATTATTAACTACCATCAAAAACAATCATATGAACCTGAATCCTTGGTTAGCATGTACGTAATAATAGCAACAATATAAAACCAAAACATTCAATCAGCACACTAACACTAACCGGATGAAGGTAGAGGATCGATTTGTTTCACAAGCTTCAAAGTGTGTGTGTGTGCCGTCGGGTTCCAAGCAAGCCGAGAGAGAGAGCAAAGCTTCTAGGGTTTGTGTGTGTGTTCTTGTGTTGTAACAAATGAGAGGAAAACAAGACCCTTAGTTTTGGTATAGTGGTTGCGAGTGGGGAGTGGGCCGAGCCCACTCGGTTGTCTAATGGACCCGAGAACAAGGAGTGGCCCAAAGGGCTTTGTGTGGCCGGTTCACATACATACGACATACATACACACATAATACATGTAACATAACATATATCATGAAATCAATTAATCATTCGGATTTATAAAATCACATATCGTGCACAAACGTTACATCAAAGCAAGTCTAAAGTTCGAGTTGTCACAAATCAAACTGCTCAGAACCCACCAGCTCAACCTCCTGCGAAGAAAGCATATGCTGGCACCGCACCTCACTGCACTCGATGTAATGGTCACCATGTTGCCCAACAGGCCTGTAAACAGTGTGCTACGTGTGGTAGACTTGGGCATTTAGCCAATGTTTGTCGTTCAGGACAAAATCAGCTCGCCCAGGTTCAAGCTCCGGCACAAGGGAATGCTGCTAGATTCCCACCAGGTTCATGTTTTAATTGTGGAGAGTTTGGCCACTTCCGCAACAACTGTCCGAGGCTGGCAAATGCTAATGCAAACCCGAATGTGAACGCCAATGTGAATCCTGCTCGAGGGCAAGCTTACAACTTGAATGCAAACAAAGCGAGGGCTGACAACGAGGTTGTCAATGGTACGTTTCTTGTTAACAATCAACCTGCATCTGTTCTTTTTGATTCTGGTGCCGATCGAAGTTTTGTTTCATTATCTTTTGAGCCTTTGCTTGCGATACCTAGAACTAAATTGAGGAAACCTTTGTCTGTCGAAGTCGCTACTGGTAAACCTCTTGTTCTCGATTCTGTTATTCGTGATTGTCAGTTGAACCTTGATAACCACCTCTTCCCTATCGACCTCACGCCAATGCAACTTGGAAGCTTCGACATTATCGTTGGAATGGATTGGTTAACCAAACACCACGCTGAGGTGGTTTGTTTTGATAAGATTGTTCGTATTCCCCTTCCGTCTGGCGATGTTTTGGAGGTTCGTGGTGAGAAACCTTCAGGGGGATTGAAGCTTATGTCGTGTACAAAGGCCCAGAGATATTTGAGAAAAGGATATGTTGCTTTTCTAGCACATGTCACTGAGGAGAAAAGCAAGAGTAAGAGTATTCAGGATATTCCGATTGTTCGGGATTATCCAGAGGTGTTTCCTGATGAACTGCCTGGTTTGCCTCCAGTTCGTCAAGTTGAGTTTCATATCGACCTCGTACCTAATGCCAACCCGATTGCGAAAGTGCCTTATCGTCTTGCACCTTCAGAGATGCAAGAATTATCGAAACAGCTTCAAGAGTTATCTGATAAAGGATTCATCCGTCCGAGTTATTCACCTTGGGGAGCTCCTGTCCTCTTCGTGAAAAAGAAAGATGGGTCTTTTCGAATGTGTATCGATTATCGTGAGCTTAACAAGCTTACCATCAAGAATCGATATCCCCTACCTCGAATTGATGATCTCTTCGATCAGCTGCAAGGTGCTTCATGTTTTTCTAAGATCGATCTGCGTTCTGGGTATCATCAACTTCGTGTTCTCGAAGAAGATATTCCCAAGACTGCTTTCCGCACAAGATATGGGCATTACGAGTTCACAGTCATGCCTTTTGGCTTGACGAATGCTCCAGCTATCTTTATGGACTTAATGAATAGGGTTTGTAAACCTTATTTAGACAAGTTCATTATTGTGTTCATCGACGATATTCTCATTTATTCGAAGACTCGAGCCGATCACGAGCAACACCTTCGCTTAACGTTGGAACTCCTGAAGAAGGAACAACTTTTCGCTAAATTCTCCAAGTGTGAATTTTGGCTTAAAGAAGTGCAATTTCTGGGTCATATAGTCAATGAGCGAGGTATTCATGTGGATCCATCCAAGATTGTTGCTATTAAGGATTGGTGTACGCCAACGACACCTACAGAGATTCGATCTTTTCTTGGTCTTGCTGGATATTATCGTCGATTCATTTCCAATTTCTCAAAGATTGCGGTTCCACTCACTGCTTTGACTCAGAAGAATAAGCCTTTTGAGTGGGGACCCAAGCAAGAAGAAGCGTTTCAAACGCTGAAGCGGAAGTTATGTAATGCTCCTGTTCTATCTCTGCCCGATGGAAACGATGATTTCGTTGTCTACTGCGATGCATCTAACTTAGGCCTTGGTTGCGTCCTCATGCAACATGGTAAAGTTATTGCCTATGCATCTAGACAGTTGAAAATCCACGAGAAGAACTATACAACTCACGATCTCGAGTTAGGAGCTGTGGTTTTCGCGCTCAAAATCTGGAGACATTATCTTTACGGCACGAAGTGTGTGGTTTTCACAGACCACAAAAGTCTCCAGTATATTCTTAATCAGAAAGAGCTGAACATGAGGCAACGACGTTGGGTTGAACTCTTGAACGACTACGATTGCGAAATTCGCTACCATCCTGGTAAGGCGAATGTCGTGGCCGATGCGCTTAGTCGAAAAGAACGAGTCAAACTTCATTCCGTTCAAACGTTATCAGATCTTCAATCTCGTGTTCTTCAAGCTCAGCAATTTTGTGTTTCACAGAATTTGATGGGTATGGAATTACCACATCAGCTTGAGCTTAAACTCGAAGCAAAAGGTGATGGTTTGCTTTATTTCAAGGATCGTTTGTGGATCCCGAAACAAGACGAGCTCCGCACCCTAGTGATGGACGAATCTCACAAGTCTCGATATTCTATCCATCCTGGTGCTGATAAAATGTACAAGGATCTTCGTACTAAGTTCTGGTGGCCTGGTATGAAGAAAGATGTCGCCTTGTATGTATCGAAATGCCTAACTTGTCTTAGAGTCAAGGCTGAACATCAACGACCTTCTGGTTTGCTTGTACAATCAGAGATACCGGTTTGGAAGTGGGAGAGCATTGCGATGGATCTCATCACTAAGTTACCGCGTACGTCTAAAGGTCATGATGCTATTTGGGTTGTTATCGATCGATTAACGAAGTCAGCTCATTTTCTCCCGATTCGCGAGGATCTATCTGCTGATAAACTTGCAAAGATTTATGTTGATGAGATTATTTCACGACATGGCGTTCCTTTGGATATCATTTCCGATCGTGATGCTCGATTTTCATCTCATTTCTGGAAAACCATGCAAACTACTATGGGAACCCAACTAAATCTAAGCACTGCTTATCATCCCCAAACAGATGGGCAATCCGAAAGGACGATTCAAACTTTGGAGGATATGCTTAGAGCATGCGTGATAGACTTTGGTGGTAATTGGGATTCTCATTTGCCAATGATCGAGTTCTCTTACAACAATAGTTATCATGCTAGCATTAAAATGGCACCATTCGAAGCTCTCTACGGTCGAAAATGCCGTTCACCTGTCTGTTGGAACGAGACCGGTGAAGCTCAGCTTACTGGACCTGAGCTCATTCTAGAAACAACGGACAAAATCAAGAAAATTCGCGATAATCTTGTGACAGCTAGAAGCCGTCAAAAGAGTTATGCGGATTTAGGACGCAAGCCCTTAGAACTTCAAGTCGGAGACCGTGTCCTGCTCAAGGTTTCACCTTGGAAAGGAGTCGTGAGATTTGGAAAGAAAGGAAAACTTGCACCTCGATATGTAGGACCATTTAAGATTGTGGAAAGAGTTGGGAAAGTTGCCTATCGACTAGAGCTACCTCCAGAGCTTAGAAATATTCATCCGACTTTTCACGTGTCCAATTTGCGAAAGTGCTTAGCTGACGCTGATCTTCACATACCTCTCGACGAGATTCAAATCGATGAAACAATGCACTTTGTCGAGAAACCCGTGGAGATAGTGGACCGTACATTCAAGCAGTTGAAGAACAAACGGATTCATTGGGTTAAAGTTCGTTGGGAGTCCAAACGTGGCCCAGAATTTACTTGGGAACGTAAGGATCAAATGATGACCAAATATCCACATTTGTTTCCACAAGCTTCCTCTAGTTAAAATTTCGGGACGAAATTTCCTGAAGTAGGGGAGACTGTGACAACTGTGCTCTGTAATCTCCGTACGATGAAAAACAATGTTGATTATTAATAAAACAATGTGATTTGGTGTTATTATATGTGTTTTGTGTGTATTTGTGTTTGGTAATTTTACAATTCGATTCGATTCCAATTTCAAGCTCTAAATCGCTTTCTGGAAGGTTATACGCGCACTAATGCGTAAATATAACCAGTTTAATGCAACAAACGCTCCGGAATAGTGAAATAGGCTTAACATACCTTAAATAACCTCCACATAACTTAGAAACAAGTTTTGGATGGTTTGGTGTGTCGAAAACAAGTTTGTTCGATCGCAGGGACTATTTGTGTCAAATTGCGAAACTATACCGATTTGTATAGTAACGAACACTCCGGAACTTGATCATAAGTTAAACATATCCTAAATAACCTTTACATAGCTTAGAAATAGGCTTTGAGGGGTTCGGTATGCTAAAATAAACTTTATTGATCAATAGGGACTAAAAGCGTTAAAAAATGCACAAGTTTGCATTTTCGCGCATATCTTACGTTCTAAATACATCCGGACATCCAAAAATTTATGTAAGCATTAAAATATTATGTTTTAATGTTTGGCATAATAAAAATCCATTCGTCGCGCAATTTGGACCGTTTTTGTATTCGTTACGACTCCCGTCGTAATTAACCGAACAACGCAACCGTACGACCAAACGAACCGACATCCGAGATATTTTTGAGCATGTTTTGAGTTCCCTATACTTTAACTTCATTTTAGAGCCTTGAAATGAGGTTAACGGGGCTTAAACGTGTCAAAAATGAGCCGAAATGCAAGTTTTGCAAGTTCAGGGGCTAAACTGTCATTTTATGAAAGTGCTGGTCTGCAGGTCCCTTACGGACCGTATGGGCATGTGCTTACGGTCCGTAAAGCCTCCCCAGATCAGCAAACTTTATTTTTAAAACCCAGCTGTTCCCCATTGTTTTGCACATGGTTTGAGCAATCTATGGGCTGGTTTTGGATGCCCATAGTATTCCAAATCAGTGGGTACAAGTGTAGGGCCGAGATTAAACGCTTGGGGAACAAGAAACGATCCTAACGGTTGTGAATTTCCTATAAATACCTAACCCAACTTCATTTCTCCCCACTTGAATTCTGAGTTTGTTCTCTAAGTTGGGGTGTTTTAGCACTTCATACCTGAGAATACTCGGAAGTTCAATCTTGCGGGGACCTTCTGTAAGTATTCTTTCGCTTTTTTTCATTCGTTTTAGCGTTAAAGTCAAACTGTGTTTGACTTTCTGCTTTGACCAGTTTATGGTCAACGCGAAGTTCATTTGAACTTCATAACGTGAGCGTAATCACGATGGTTATAGTCCCTAGTGACTATACCTACTGATTACCACGTTATCTAGGCTCAGTGACGAGTCATAGCTTCGGCCAGAATGCGTTTTCTCGCGTATTTTGTAACCAAGCTACTTGTAGGTATCAAAATCGTTTGTTTTGATACCAAACCTGTTTTCTAACTTAACTAAACATGTTTCGACATGTTTAGCTCGTCACTTGTTAGTTTTGTGCTTATGTAGAGTCGTAAGTCAAGCGGACTAAACACCCGCTTAGACTTTCGAACACGATCCGTTTGGTCGATCATTAGGATTCGACCAAACATGTGTTGTGACCATAGTAGCGTAGGGAATAACCTTCCGGGGATATACCTTATGGTCACTTAGATTTGATTAGTCGCATGATAAGTAGTTTATGTGCCCTTGGTAAATTACCAAAATACCCTCTTTATACATAATTGGTAATTAAGCATATGTAACTTAAATTTTTGACACGTAACTGATTATGTAACATAATTAAACATGTATGGGCATATAATACTCGTCATAGGACTAGTCAGACGTCTCGAACGCGCTTTTGCGCGCACGACGCGTTTAAGTAGCGTAAGCCACCTTAATGGGTCGCGATGGGTCGAAAGCACTTAGGTTAGGTTCCGATTTAGGATGTAGGCTTTGTTAAACCATATCACACGAGTTCCAATACTCATTTGGTTTACAAGACCTCATTCTATCCGATCTCCCGATTTAGGCGTCTATTGTTTGACTAGTGGTTCGATTACTAGGGGCTATTTGATTTCTCTAGTTTGCTCGAGTTTGTTGATGTTCTATTTGATCAAGGATACTTTGCACTACATGTGAGTACATAGTTCCCCTATTTTACTATTTTAAATGTTTTGGGGTGATTCATATGTACCAAATGTTTTCAAAGCTTAAACGATGGTTTCAAAAACGATTATGACGATTTTACTAAACTAATAACGATTTCGATAAGGTGTACACGACTTGTTGGTTGTAAATACATAACGAATGACATTCATTAGCATTGATCAAGCCGACCAGTATTAGGTTATGGTACCATAGGGTCTGACAAATCCCGTTATTGCACTGCACCCACTGTTATGTGTGGGGGTTGTGGGTAACGACTGAATCTGATGATTGTTAACTTACCCTTTGGTGGTTTGTTAATACGAAACGAGAAACGAGTTAGACGAGTCACGAAGGTTTGAATGTTGTTAACGAGACGACCAAAAGTAGTTTCACTGTTAAAAACGAATACGATTTGGAAACGAGTAAACGATTTGGAAACGATGTTAAACGATTTCGATAAACGACTGGTCTTGGTTAAGTGTTTAGATAACGAGACGGGGGTAATGTGGTGAAAACATGGTAGATACGCCGCTGGTACTTCTTATATATAAGTGTTTTCATCATATTACTTGCCGTGGCGTTATTTAGTTCACTTGGGTAAACGATATTTAAAACGATGTCACAAAATGATGTTTTACAAGATGTTTTTCTAAAAACAAAATGTTTTGGGGTTAAGAATTATGGCTACGAGATTTTATAAACTTAACCAACTTGATTTGAGTTGGTTAACTATGTTGCAATACACTTTTCAAAACAAGGTTTGTATTTCGACTCTTGTAGTCTAATAAAGTATTGCACCATACAAACAAGCCATGATTCCAATACCCTTATAAAACCTATGTACTCGCCAGCAATTTCTTTGCTGACTTTGTTTTTACATATGTTTCAGGTGTGGTTGAATGATGTGATTTTCTAGGATGCATGCGTCACGTAGGACCTGGACGAGGCCTTAGTGACTTTAAAACTATGATAGTTGATAAGAAACTTGTTTGTTTTATGATTAAGACAATGTAATGTTTGATATTATCAATAAAACGAAACTATTTTTGAATCCATGGTTGTGAAACAATTATTCTGTTGCAACACTCCCCGACGTTTCCGCCACGGTTTGTTGTCCTACGTGGTCGGGGTGTGACATGAAGGATCCCATATGCTTAGTATAGGATCCTGTCGGTTGGAAATATGATCCTGATGCCTGAGTCACTACTGCTGGGCCGAAATGCACTCCTCTTAATCCAGCCATATATTGAACGCCTAGGGCCTCTGATGGCTATGAAGTAACCATCGGAGTATCAAAATTCAAAGATTTGGGCATCAGTGGGGAATGATCCTCTGCCGTTTTCTTTTGTCTTTTGAGATCTCCGATTTCTCTGAGGATCCTGTCATTAGTTTCATCCTGCTGCTGCATACGATCCCTCATCTGCAAAATCAAAGTAAATATATCACTAGTACTGGGAATAGAAGAAGTTAGAGCAGAAGATGATGGTTTAGAGGAGATAGGAGTTGGTCTCTTCTCAGCATTTTTCTGAGATCCAGCTGGTGGTGGAGGCAAAGGTGGAATGCCATTTGATGAATTGACTGCAGACATCGCTGTGGAAGTATTCTTCAACGATGAAGTCATGCAACACTTCCGGAATGATCACCAACAGAACAACTTTCTTATGAATGAAGCACCAATTGCCCCACGGTGGGCGCCAAACTGTTTTGGTCAAAAATCACTTAAAGATAATGCAACCAAACTTTATGTAACCGGGGAATGATGCTTGGTATGATGAACAAAGTGAAGGATCGGTCAAATGTAAAATGCACAAGTGACACAGGGATTTATACGAGGAAAAACCCTTGATCAATGAATGATCTCCGGCATAAAAAACCTCGGGTGATGGAAACTACCGATCACCAAACTCCAATATAACAAATAATGTTTACAACTTCGGATGGTAACGAGCTAGGTACAAGGATCACTATAGTATCGTATGCTAAAGCGTGTGAGAAATGTGTTGTGTCTTCCGAATGTTCAAGAGTGTCATTTATACAAGTGTGTGTGGTTCTATTTTAGGCAAATCACCTAACTACTAGCTCGTTACCCCTTTAGAAATAGAAGTAAATTTAGCCTAAATAATCGCCCTTGAATTGTGCTGAGTTTCCATATTTGCCATAACGTCCATCTTTGATTATGCATGTGCGAGATTATCGTGACAGATTCCTTGTTTACGTTGCTAAGACCGGATCCAACTCGTAATTCCTGCAAGATAATATTTAGTCCAAAGAGAACAGTCGTTAGTATGAGGATCCTTGGAATGATCCGTGATCCTGATCCTGGAGCTCCTCTGAGGATCACTATCTGCCAAAGAAACAAGGATCACTTGTTAGGATCACATGTTAGGATCATATGTAAGGATCATAGGTCATAAAAATCCAGCCCTAACACCCTCCACTTTCTGTTTTTCTTTTGAACTACAACCACATTGGCTAACCATCTTGGATATTTGACCTCCCTAATCATACCTGCTCGGAGTAACTTTTCTACCTCTTCCTAGATAATGGCATTTCTTTCTAGTGCAAACTTCCTCCTCTTTTGATGGATTGGTTTGAACGACCTGTCAATGCCAAGTTTGTGAGTGATTATATCTTTAGATATACCTGTCATGTCTTCGTGTTTCCATGCAAAGGTAGTTTTTCTCCTTTTGAGGAAGGATATTAGGTTTTCTTTCATTTCGCCAAGGATCGATGATCCTATGTAAATTTTAGATTCAGGATCATGAGAATCCATAAGGATTTCTACTACATCCTGCTCTCTTGCCTCCAAGACATCTCTTGGAGGATGCTTTGATTGCTATTGCTCCCTTGACTTTGAGGCTGGTTTCATTGACGAGGTGTAGCAGTTCTTAGCCTCCTGTTGATCACTATCAATTTTCACTATCCCCCATGGGCTAGGAAGCTTCACACATTGATGATAAGTGGATGGGACTGCCTTCATGTCTTGTATCCAAGGCCTGCCAAGGATAACGTTACAACAAGATAAACAATCAATAACACAAATTTTTTGGTAAGAATGTAGCCCTTCAATATAGATTGGGAGTTTAATGTCCCCCAGAGTATTCTTAGTCTTGCCACCGAATCCCACTAGCACGGAGGATCTTGGTATGATATCGGATTTGGGAATATTCATCTTCTTAAGAACATCAAGCTGGATGATATTCACAGAGCTTCCTCCGTCTATAAGGATCCTGCGAACAAAATGGTTAGAAATAAAAAGAGTGATAACCAAACCATCGTGATGAGGATCCTGAATGTCAACACGATCATCCTCATCAAAAGTTATGATTTTTCCTTTGGTAACACTGGATGTTCGAATGGGTCTATCTCCATTATCCATCTTGGTTTCCTTTGCATGTCATTTAGCTGCAGAAAAGGATGTTCCACAAATGTCTGATACTCCAGATATAAAGTTTATAACTTGTGCGTCTGCTGGAGGGGCTGGAGCTTTTTCTGGGATTCTTTCAGGATCCTGAGTTCTTGATTTCTTTCTCCCCAATAATTCTTTCAAGTGCCCCTTGCTCAACAAGTATCCAATTTCTTTTCTCAATGCGATGCACTATTCTGTGAGATGCCCAAAATCTTCGTGCTATGCACACCATTTTGATTTATCTTTAGTGGCAGCTGGTTTGTCACTTTTTCTCGGCCACCTGGCTTTATCACCTAGATTCTGCATCGCAAGAATTAGTTCATTGTTATCAACAGAAAAACAGTATTCAGAAATTGGAGGATAATCCTCATCATCCTCTTCCTGTTCTACTGCATGCACATTCTGGTTATCAAACTTGTTGTAGGATCTGAACTTGTTGTTCTTGAATGAGGATCCTTGCTTCTCTTGCTTTGAGGATCCTGCTAACCTCTCCTGGATCCTTTTGTCATCCTCTAGCCGGATGAACCTAAGGGCCATGGTTCTTACCTCATCTAGATTCCTGCAAGGTGTCATAACAAGATCATCATAGAATAATGAATCCCTAAGCAGTCCCATTTTAAAGGCTTCTACACCCGTTGCTATATCCAGGTTAGGGATATCCAAGGATTCTTTACTTAACTTGGTGATATAATCTCTCAATGATTCATTTTGACCTTGGGTTATCCTATATAAATCACTAGTTAAATGCTCAAATTTTCTACTACAAGAAAACTGGTTATTAAACATGTTAACTAGATTAGCAAATGAGGTAATAGAATAAGGGGGAAGACTTAGCAGCCATTTAAGAGCCGGTCCAGTAAGAGTGGACCCAAATCCCTTGCACAGACATGCTTCCTTTAACCTTTCTGGGATGGGATTGATCTTCATCCTTTCCCTGTATTGTGCTATGTGTTCTTTAGGATCCGTTGAGCCATCATATAACTTCATTGTCGGTACGTGGAACCTCTTGGGTATCTCAGCCGCATCACAGATGGGTGGTGCAAAACGAGATATCTTATGGCTCCCATCTACAATCTCCAGGATAGGCTTGACTACTCCTGGAACACTTGATATCATATCCTTTAGCTTTTGCAATTCCCTAGCCATAACATGATTGATACCTGTATCCTGCATAAGGCCATGGTTAGTGGTATAAGAATTATTAAGAGTGTTACCTCCCATTGGATTCAAATTTGGAACGCTGGATGTGAATCCATATTGCTGAGATTCTGGAATGATTAAAGGACCAGTAGAAGCAATGGTCTGCATTGGAATGAAATCTCCTTGATGGATATCTGAATTCCCTGGTTGCAAACTCCTTAAGGATCCAGGGACCTGGAAGGATCCATGAAACTGAGAGGATCCTTGAACCTGCGAGGATCCATGGACCTGCGAGGATCCTTGAACCTGCGAGGATCCTTGGACCTGAGAGGATCCTTGAAACTAAGAGGATCCTTGAACCTGAGAGGATCCTTGAACCTGAGAGGATCCTTTAACCTGAGAGGATCCTTGAACCTGCGAGGATCCTTGAACCTGAGAGGATCCTTGAACCTGCTAGGATCCTTGAAACGGCCAGAATCCTTGAATCTGCTGCGCCCCAAGTATCCTCCTGAGCTAGCGAAGGATCCTATATGCTGAGGGAGGGATCCTGCTAGTTGAAAGTATGATCCTGATGCCTGAGTCATTGCTGATGATCCGTAGTGCACTACTCTTGGTCCTCCCACGTATTGAACATCTGGAACTACTGAAGGCAGAGAGGTCATGACCGGAGTATCGAAGTTCAAAGATCTGGGCATCAATGGGGAATGATCCTCTGCCGATCTCTTCTGTTTCTTGATGTCTCCAATTTCTCTGAGAATCCTTTCATTGGTCTTATCCTGCTGCTGTATGTGCTCCTTCATCTGCAAAATTAAAGTAAACAAGTCACTAGTAGTAGGAGTATAAGAAGCAGAAGAAGTTTGAGGTTTTGAGAAAATGGGATTCGGTTTCTTCTCGGAATTTTTCTGAGATCCAGAAGGTGTTGGAGGCAGAGGTGGAATTCCCTGGGATGAATTGACTGCAGACATCGCACTTAAAGTGTTCTTTGATGATGAAGCCATCTGCTTGGATGCAACTAACCAAAATGATCACAAAAACAAGAGTTTCTCAGGAATGAAGCACCAATTGCCCCACGGTGGGCGCCAAACTGTTTTGGTCAAAAATCAAGCAATGATAATGCAACCAAACTCTTTGTTATGGGGAATGATGCTTGAATTATTGAACAATATAAAGGATCACTCTGAAATGCAATGAACGAATGACACAGAGATTTATACGAGGAAAAAGCCCTTGATCAATGAATGATCTCCGGCATAAAAAACCTCGGGTGATGGAAACTACCGATCACCAACTCAAATTAAACAAGAAATGTGTTACAACTTCGGATGATGGCGAGGTAGTTACAAGAATCACTATATTGCAATGTGTATGAAAGTGTATAATCGCCAAGTGAATGGTAACGAGCTAGAGAGAGCAGTTAGTAGTGTATGTGTTTAGCCAAAATTAGCCAAGTGTTCTAAATTAACTCGCCATCCCCTTTTAAAAATGGAAAATATCTAAGCTAACTAACTATCCGCATTTCATGCAAGTCTCCCACGAACTCCATAACGTCCATATTGGTCAAGCACGTGTGGAATAAATAAGGAATATGCTCCAGGAATTCCGTCAAGACCAGGTCCAAGCTCGCACTCCTGCAAAACAACATCATATTCAAAGTAGACAATCGTTAGAATAAGGATCCTTACTATGATCCATGATCCTGATCCTGCAACACTTCTGAGGATCACTAGCTGAAGCAGAAGCAAGGATCACTAGCTCCAACAGTAAATGAGGATCACTGATCATTGGTGAATCCACCCCTAACAGGAGGGACTCTATCCCTGATGGGAAAGATCTCCCCATAAAGTGGACCACCCATGGTAGGATATAGGATCCTTATAGAAGGATCATAGGATAACTCTGGCTTTATTGATGATAACTGATCCTTTTCTGTTTTTTGTGCAGCTCTCTCAGTCTCTCACCTTATTCCATCACCTGCAACAAAAGAGGGGATCTCTTCCTTCTGGAACCATGACCCTGCAATCAGATCATTCCAAGCAAATACAAAGGATTCACAAGAAGTATCCTCCAGCTCAGTCACATTGTCAAGTAAGTGTTTAAACTTATATGTTAGTAAATAAATGAGGATTAAGGATACTTATATGTTATTTGTCCTTTGTAGGTGCTGGAAAGTCTTCAAGGTCAGCCACCCGCTTCAGCATCAGTGATCTTGACACTGTCACTGCCCGATCTGGAAAGAAGAAATCTGCTACTAGCCCCAACGTTCCAATGCCTAAGCCCACCACCTTCAAGGGCAAGGGAGGAAAGAAAAGGAAGACCACCGAGGCTGATAATCTAGAAGGCCTGCCCCTCATCCGCCACCAGTTTGAAGAATACTTATATGATGTAAGGATCCTCAATCCTGACTGGTTATCCTGCCCATTTGAGGATAATGGATCCTGAACTTTACCTTGTCTTTCTTGCAGAAATTCGCCGAGATCCAGATGCTCTTTGATGCATATGTCGAAGAGGCTGAGCAGAAGCACCTGGAGTTCCAAAAGATCTTCCTGGCTAAGGATGAGACCATATCTTCTCTTGAAAGGGAGCTCAACTTGGCAAAGAAGCAAGTGGTCATGGCCCAGATCAATGCTGATCATGAGAAGCTTGAGGTGATGGAGGATGCTAAAGTCTCTGCTGGCATCACTATGTACAAGATCAAGCTGCAGATGGCCAAGGAGGCTGAGGATCCTGACTTCGGCAAGACCACTTGGGACCAGGAGGGCTAGAGGGCTAAGCTGGCTGAGTTGTGTGACATCTGTGCTTGTGATATCATTTTACAAACTCTGAACAATACAATATTAATAAAACAATGTGTTTTGATCCCAATGTTTGTCATTTATGTTTGGTTTTGTGCCCGTGTTGATTTTTGATCGATTTGGAACTCTGTATCGTTTTCTGGGAAGTTATAAGCGAACTGGTGCGTAAACGCAGTCAGTTTAACACGATACACACTCTGGAACATCATCATAAACTTAAAATACCTTAAATATGTGACATCTGTGTCACTTAAGCCATCAAACAAATACCAAACCAATGAAATATTGTATTTCATACTTGGGATTTGTATAAATATGTGTATCGTTTGCACATATTGATTCTTGTTCGATTTCGGGCTTTAAATCACTTTCTGGAAGGTTATACGCGATCTGATTCGTAAATATAACCAGTTTAATGCAACAAACACTCCGGAATAGTGACATTGGCTTAACATGCCTTAAATAACCCTTACATAACTTAGAAATAAGTTTTGGGTGGTTTGGTATGCCAAAATCAAGTTTATTCACTTACAGGGACTAAATATGACAAACTGCGAAAGTATGCCAATTTGAACTGTAACGAACATTCCGGAACTTGACCATAAGTTAAACATACCCTAAATATCCTTTGCATAGCCTAGAAATAGGCTTTGAGGTATTCGGTGTGCTAAAATGAACTTTTTGGTCATTCAGGGACTAAAAGCGTCAAAAAGTGCATAAGTTTGCACTTTCGCGCATAACTTACGTTCTGAATACTTTCGGACATCCAAAAATTTATGTAAGCATTAAAATATTATGTTTTAGTGTTTGGCATGAGAAAAATCCATTCGTCGCGAAATTTGGATCGTTTTTCGCGCTTATGCGCATTCCGTCGTAATTAAGCGAACATCGCGATCGTACGACCAAACAAACCGACATCCGAGATATTTTTGAGCATGTTTTGAGTTCCCTATACTTTAACTTCATTTTAGAGCCTTGAAATGAGGTTAACGGGGCTTAAACGTGTCAAAAATGGGCCGAAACGCATGTTTCTAAGCTGCAGGGACCAAAACTGACAAATCTGTCAAACTTTGCCCAGGCGGCCCGCGTGAACATTCATGCAATCCTTAGGCGGGCCGCGTGAGGTCCCCAGAACTGCAAAAACAGTTTTAACAGCTGCTAACAGCTGTTATGCACTCAAAAACCCATTGCAAATGGTATTTTCGAATCAGGGGACTGAAACAATGGGCTCAAATGGTTTTTAAAAACTATGGGTACACATGGATGGCCAAGATCGAAGCACGCTTTGCGAGGAACGATCTTAACGGCTCAACGAAATCTATAAATACCCCTCCATTCCTTGCCCATTTCCCTCACACTTGAATTCTGAGGTTGCTCTCTAAGTTGGGGTGCTTTGACACTTCATACCTGAGAGTACTCGGAATTCAATCTTGCGGGGACCCGTTGTAAGTATTCCTTCGTTCTTTTATTGCTTTTCGAGTCCGAAAGTCAAACTTTGTTTGACTTTCTGCATTGACCAGTTTATGGTCAATGCGAAGTTCGTTTGAACTTCATAACGTGAGCGTAATCACGATGGTTATAGTCCCCAGTGACTATACCTACTGATTACCACGTTATCTAGGCTCAGTGACGAGCCGTAGCTTCGGCCAGAATGCGCATTCTCGCGTATTTTGTAACCAAGCTACTTTTAGGTGTCAAAACCGTTTGTTTTGATACCAAACCTGTTTTCTAACTTTGTTAAACATGTTTCGACATGTTTAGCTCGTCACTTTTAGTTTAGTGCTTGTGTAGAGTCGTAAGTCAAGCGGACTAAACACCCGCTTAGACTTTCGGACACGACCCGTTTGGTCGATCATTAGGATCCGACCAAACATATTTAGGGACCATAGTTGCATAGGAAATAACCTTCCGAGGTTATATCTTATGGTAACCTAGTTTAGGTAGTTGTATGATAAGTAGTTTATATGCCTTAGGTAAATTACCAAAATGCCCTTTTCATACATAATTGGTAACTAAGCATATGTAACCCAAACTTTTGTCACTTAACTGATTAAGCAACATAATTAAGCATGTTTAGGCATATAATACTTGTCATAGGACTAGTTAAACGGTCCGAGCGCGTTTTACGCAAACGACGCGTTAAAGTAGCATAAGCTACCTAAACGGGTCGTAATAGGTCGAAAGCACTAAGGTTAGGTTTCCTTTTAGTATGTAGGCCTTGTTAAACCATATCATATGAGTTCCCATACTCATTTGGTTTACGAAACCTCATACTATCCAATTCCCCGATTTAGGTCCGGTTAATTATGTAGTTATCTATATAGGGTGCCGTTTGATTCCGTGATCTTCTAGCATTGCTTGGTGGTTATCCTACGACTTCTAAGCAATCTCAAGTGAGTACATAGACCCCTCTTTTACTGTTTTCCAAACATTTTGGGGTGAAACACATGTGCCTACTTGTTACTTTCATTCTTTTCATGCTTTCATATCATATACTTGCTATGTTCATTAGTACATTGTTTTACATGACATTTTCACGCTACGTATGTTCATCATACTTAGTGCATTTGTTTTACATGACATTTTCACGCTATGTATGTTCATCATACTTAGTGCATTTGTTTTACATGACATTTTCACGCTATGTATGTTCATCATACTTAGTACATTGTTTTCACATGCTTACATTTTGGGTATGACATTTGGTTTGTTAAATGGGACAATATACATTCATTAACATTGATCACGCCGCTCGTTAGTAGGTAATGGTACCATAGGAATTGACAACTCCCGTTCCTGAAATCCTGGGTATTTTTGGATTGGAAGGAATGACCGAATTCGATTAAAACATTTAGACAGATAGACCTTTAATTTGTTTAAAGGTTTATCACCACAGTTGCAAGGCTTGGATGTATGCGTTTTCACAATACCGCATAAATGTCTGTATTCATTATAGCATGCATTTTCCACAAAACATAACTTTGATTTAAACCACGTTTTACTTCAATACATTGTTTTGTGCATTTTTACCTATGGTTTAGTTGATACATATATCACTTGCCATACATGACATTTTGTTTACACATTACATGATTGACATTGACATAGACATTTTGGTATTGACATATACATTTCATAAACATTTTGACATGGTTTTCACAATGACATTTGACAATTGGTTTAGACATGGGCAATTTACATTGGTGGTTTGTTTGGGTAAGTGATTTGAGTAACGAGGTGTGTGTGTAATATGATACAAGCATGGTGGATACGCCGCTGGTACTTCCTATATATAAGTGTTTGTATGATATTACACGTCGCAGCGTTGTTTAAATCATTCAATTTGGACCTATACATTTTATACAAATAACATACTTTTCACAAGACATTGTTCCACAAAACACTTGTTATATATAAACTCATTTTTTTTTACTTGGTTATTCATTTAACCTTACATCATTCTTTTTAATTATATATATCTATCATCGCTTTTCAAATGATTTATAAAACAAAACATTTTATAAGGATCTTGACTAACTTTTTGATAAACAAACTTTTTCTAAACTTATAAGTCATGAATCCTAAATCAATAAAACCTATGTACTCGCCGGCATTTTTATGCTGACGTACTTTCACATGTGTTTCAGGTACAATAGTTGATGATATTTGATGATGATATCGATGTCTGCTCACATAGGATTGGACGAGGCCTTAGTGACATTAAAAGATGCAAGACTAGTTAATTTTGTTATGTTTCTTTATTGATAAGACATTGTAACTCATTTAATTCAATATAACGAAATTTGTTCAATCCATGGTTGTGAAACAATGATTCTGTTACAACACTCCCCGACGTTTCCGCCACGTTTTGTTGTTTTACGTGGTCGGGGTGTGACAGAAAAGTTGGTATCAGAGCCCATGGTTATAGGGAATTAGGTTATTAGTAATGCTTTGACCTAGACTATAACCTTCCTAGGACCCTAACGCGAGTTTACTTGCGTTTAGTCATAAAACAATACCGTCACTTATCCTTAGGTGACAACCACAACAAGAACATAAATTTGATCCGCTTTGAAAACTAATCATTTGTTCTAGGATGATTGATTACTAGGTTTTGAACCCTTTGATGTAAGGTTTTGAACCCTCCCAGTTTAACTCATATTTGTCTTAGTGCCTTTCGAGTTTTCAAAATCCCGTCAAAGTTTGGGTCTAAATGATGTGAACACGTGCAAACTGGAAGAGTGAATGCCTGTACTCTGAGTTTTCTGTCTAAGGCTAGAGTGTTCGTACAAATCCGCAGTATCGGACCAGTCACTCTTACCTGGGAACTCTTGGGGTGAGTGTTCACTTATAGGCGAGCATGTCTTCAGCAATACATTATTATGACCCGCTTACTTTGATTCTTCACCATCTCATTTGTTTGCCTTAAGTAACAAACAAATGATCGCAATTTCTATGCGTTGTCATTTTGTTTTGATCAACCGATAACCTTTCAATCTTTTCTTCCTATGTCTTTCATTTTCTTCTAGAATGTCTCTTTATCTCAGCAACGGTCAGATGTCCAAGCAAGCAGCCAAACTTGCCCAGCAAATAGGCGAAGTAGTTCTGAAGACCATGGACTTAGGTATTGCCATGTCCCGCCTCAAAAATGGAGCCACTCAAGAATCACTGAGGAAAGTAGAAGTCAAACCTGCACCAAGATCAAGGAAGCGTAAGGCTTCAAAGAAACCCGCAGCAGTTGCACCTAATCCAGCAGGACCTAGCCAAAAGGCAACACCACCTGCTAAGAAGCAATACAAGGGAACGGCACCACTATGCGACAAATGTAATGGGCATCACCAAGCTCACTTACAGTGTCGTCTATGTGAATCATGTGGGCGAGTTGGTCACCTGGCGAGTGTTTGTCGAACTAACCCAAACCAGGGTGGTCCAAATCAACCACAAGTCAATTCTGCTCAAGCTCGCTTTCCCCGTGGATCGTGCTACAACTGTGGCGAGACAAGCCATTTCAGGAACAAATGCCCAAAGCTTGCTAAGGCAAATCCAACCCACGAATAAGCAGTTGGCTGATTAGAAGATATTGTTGTCTTATGCTTCTGTTTCTTTTGTATTCTTGTAGTGTGAAACAATCCGTTTTGTTTATAAATGAAAGTTGTTATTTGCAATTCTGATTTACAAATGTAGTTACATGTGTGTATGGCATTTTCCTATGATACCTACATCAAGGAACTATGTTCCTTACGAACTACTCTTGTGATTCTCCCTTTCAAGTGATCGCTCATGATTTCCTCAAAAATTTTAAGTACTCGTTTCGTTCTATGAGACAAAGTGCAAGAAATAAAGCAAAATTTTGGGTAATCGTGCTTCTGCACATTGTGCCATTGAATCCTTGGTAAGATAACTAAGGGTATTTTCAAATCTCATACTCATTATGTTCTGATTTTTCAACATGCATAACATAAGTTTTCAAAACAACCTTCATGACTTCAAAAACATTTTATATATAGTTCAAAAACATTATGTTCTCATACTCATTATGTTTTTAATATAGTGTATTTACTTAACATATCATATGCATAATTTCAAAAACATTGTCTGTATTTTCAAAAACGACCTTCATGATTTCAAAATATTATTAATACAGTATAATTACTTATATCAAGTGCATGATTTCAAAAGCATCATTCATGTTTTCAAAAACCTTATACATAATTTCAAAATTCATCCCGCATGATTTTTAAACATTTTTATAAATATACCTACCTAATACACCTACTTTATGATTTCAAAAGTATTATATATAAGGTTTCCAAAAACATTAAACACATTTTAGAACCCCATGCATAGTTTTCAAAAATATTTTCTTCATTCATTGACTTAACCTTCAAATTCTACTTCATATGTCACCTTGACATATCCAGCATCCCATCTTCATAAGCATTTTTACTTCACGTTTTGACTTAAGCACATCCTGTGCAAGGTTTCAAAACATCTTCAACTTCTAAAATCCATATGGGATCTTTTTTTATCTTTACAATTAGACCCTTGTGGTTAATTATCATTCAAATCAGAGTCCTTAATTGGATTCCTTGTGTATCTCAATTCGAACATTTTGGTTCCTTGCAATCGAAATCAAATTTTCTATTTAAGATCTTTCTATCTTCATAGTTGGATTCTTGATAATGTTTAAAGCCCCAATCAGAATCCACTGATTGGATACCTGGTGTGCTTTAAATGCATGTGCTCAGTTAACAGAACAAATTAAATCATGACAAATTTAAAATCAAGATAAACAATTTTGTGGTTATGTGACTATGTGTTTATGCATTTTGTGTTTCCTTTTATGCATTTTTGTGATTTTGTATACTCTGGATAATTCGTTATCCAAATCCTCATAGAACCTTTCGTATTTTTATATGAGAGATTCGTAGTAGGACATTCGAAGGTACTATCTCGAATCCTTAATTGGGCTTCTACGTGATAGTTAAGACCCATGGATTTTATAAGTGCCACTCCATCATTCATAGAGACCCCTTTTAGTGGTCTAGGTCAAAAGATTGATTCAAATTCTGGTTGAGAATGACATGCGATGATATAAGCTGAAAAGACTCCTTGGCGGTCTGGAGATCATTTATTGACTCAATTAAAAAGGACCCCATTATGGTCTAATCACAATCATCACAGGCTCGTTCATCGTTTTCCTCCCCTACACATTATAAGATGCACTACGTGACTATGCAAGGAATTACGTAATTATGGATGCATACATAATTATGAAGTTAAGTGCACGGAAAACGCGGTAAGACTTATTATGTGTAAGAACCAATAGTGGCAACCATAACAAAATGTGAACAATGTAATAGAGGTACGGTGGACGCACCAATAACGCTTTATATACTTGTATATAAGTGACCCTCTCACATTGCAAGCATGATGTTAATTAAAGTTACTAGAAGTTCAGGACTCTAACCAGTGATTGTTCGATCTTTTCAACTTCATGTCTCAAGCTCTCACAAGTTTCCTCTAAATAAATTTCGAGACGAAATTTCCTGAAGTAGGGGAGACTGTGACATCTGTGTCACTTAAGCCATCAAACAAATACCAAACCAATGAAATATTGTATTTCATACTTGGGATTTGTATAAATATGTGTATCGTTTGCACATATTGATTCTTGTTCGATTTCGGGCTTTAAATCACTTTCTGGAAGGTTATACGCGATCTGATTCGTAAATATAACCAGTTTAATGCAACAAACACTCCGGAATAGTGACATTGGCTTAACATGCCTTAAATAACCCTTACATAACTTAGAAATAAGTTTTGGGTGGTTTGGTATGCCAAAATCAAGTTTATTCACTTACAGGGACTAAATATGACAAACTGCGAAAGTATGCCAATTTGAACTGTAACGAACATTCCGGAACTTGACCATAAGTTAAACATACCCTAAATATCCTTTGCATAGCCTAGAAATAGGCTTTGAGGTATTCGGTGTGCTAAAATGAACTTTTTGGTCATTCAGGGACTAAAAGCGTCAAAAAGTGCATAAGTTTGCACTTTCGCGCATAACTTACGTTCTGAATACTTTCGGACATCCAAAAATTTATGTAAGCATTAAAATATTATGTTTTAGTGTTTGGCATGAGAAAAATCCATTCGTCGCGAAATTTGGATCGTTTTTCGCGCTTATGCGCATTCCGTCGTAATTAAGCGAACATCGCGATCGTACGACCAAACAAACCGACATCCGAGATATTTTTGAGCATGTTTTGAGTTCCCTATACTTTAACTTCATTTTAGAGCCTTGAAATGAGGTTAACGGGGCTTAAACGTGTCAAAAATGGGCCGAAACGCATGTTTCTAAGCTGCAGGGACCAAAACTGACAAATCTGTCAAACTTTGCCCAGGCGGCCCGCGTGAACATTCATGCAATCCTTAGGCGGGCCGCGTGAGGTCCCCAGAACTGCAAAAACAGTTTTAACAGCTGCTATGCACTCAAAAACCCATTGCAAATGGTATTTTCGAATCAGGGGACTGAAACAATGGGCTCAAATGGTTTTTAAAAACTATGGGTACACATGGATGGCCAAGATCGAAGCACGCTTTGCGAGGAACGATCTTAACGGCTCAACGAAATCTATAAATACCCCTCCATGCCTTGCCCATTTCCCTCACACTTGAATTCTGAGGTTGCTCTCTAAGTTGGGGTGCTTTGACACTTCATACCTGAGAGTACTCGGAATTCAATCTTGCGGGGACCCGTTGTAAGTATTCCTTCGTTCTTTTATTGCTTTTCGAGTCCGAAAGTCAAACTTTGTTTGACTTTCTGCATTGACCAGTTTATGGTCAATGCGAAGTTCGTTTGAACTTCATAACGTGAGCGTAATCACGATGGTTATAGTCCCCAGTGACTATACCTACTGATTACCACGTTATCTAGGCTCAGTGACGAGCCGTAGCTTCGGCCAGAATGCGCATTCTCGCGTATTTTGTAACCAAGCTACTTTTAGGTGTCAAAACCGCTTGTTTTGATACCAAACCTGTTTTCTAACTTTGTTAAACATGTTTCGACATGTTTAGCTCGTCACTTTTAGTTTAGTGCTTGTGTAGAGTCGTAAGTCAAGCGGACTAAACACCCGCTTAGACTTTCGGACACGACCCGTTTGGTCGATCATTAGGATCCGACCAAACATATTTAGGGACCATAGTTGCATAGGAAATAACCTTCCGAGGTTATATCTTATGGTAACCTAGTTTAGGTAGTTGTATGATAAGTAGTTTATATGCCTTAGGTAAATTACCAAAATGCCCTTTTCATACATAATTGGTAATTAAGCATATGTAACCCAAACTTTTGTCACTTAACTGATTAAGCAACATAATTAAGCATGTTTAGGCATATAATACTTGTCATAGGACTAGTTAAACGGTCCGAGCGCGTTTTACGCAAACGACGCGTTAAAGTAGCATAAGCTACCTAAACGGGTCGTAATAGGTCGAAAGCACTAAGGTTAGGTTTCCTTTTAGTATGTAGGCCTTGTTAAACCATATCATATGAGTTCCCATACTCATTTGGTTTACGAAACCTCATACTATCCAATTCCCCGATTTAGGTCCGGTTAATTATGTAGTTATCTATATAGGGTGCCGTTTGATTCCGTGATCTTCTAGCATTGCTTGGTGGTTATCCTACGACTTCTAAGCAATCTCAAGTGAGTACATAGACCCCTCTTTTACTGTTTTCCAAACATTTTGGGGTGAAACACATGTGCCTACTTGTTACTTTCATTCTTTTCATGCTTTCATATCATATATACTTGCTATGTTCATTAGTACATTGTTTTACATGACATTTTCACGCTACGTATGTTCATCATACTTAGTGCATTTGTTTTACATGACATTTTCACGCTATGTATGTTCATCATACTTAGTGCATTTGTTTTACATGACATTTTCACGCTATGTATGTTCATCATACTTAGTACATTATTTTCACATGCTTACATTTTGGGTATGACATTTGGTTTGTTAAATGGGACAATATACATTCATTAACATTGATCACGCCGCTCGTTAGTAGGTAATGGTACCATAGGAATTGACAACTCCCGTTCCTGAAATCCTGGGTATGTTTGGATTGGAAGGAATGACCGAATTCGATTAAAATATTTAGACAGATAGACCTTTAATTTGTTTAAAGGTTTATCACCACAGTTGCAAGGCTTGGATGTATGCATTTTCACAATACCGCATAAATGTCTGTATTCATTATAGCATGCATTTTCCACAAAACATAACTTTGATTTAAACCACGTTTTACTTCAATACATTGTTTTGTGCATTTTTACCTATGGTTTAGTTGATACATATATCACTTGCCATACATGACATTTTGTTTACACATTACATGATTGACATTGACATAGACATTTTGGTATTGACATATACATTTCATAAACATTTTGACATGGTTTTCACAATGACATTTGACAATTGGTTTAGACATGGGCAATTTACATTGGTGGTTTGTTTGGGTAAGTGATTTGAGTAACGAGGTGTGTGTGTAATATGATACAAGCCTGGTGGATACGCCGCTGGTACTTCCTATATATAAGTGTTTGTATGATATTACACGTCGCAGCGTTGTTTAAATCATTCAATTTGGACCTATACATTTTATACAAATAACATACTTTTCACAAGACATTGTTCCACAAAACAGCTTGTTATATATAAACTCATTTTTTTTACTTGGTTATTCATTTAACCTTACATCATTCTTTTTAATTATATATATCTATCATCGCTTTTCAAATGATTTATAAAACAAAACATTTTATAAGGATCATGACTAACTTTTTGATAAACAAACTTTTTCTAAACTTATAAGTCATGAATCCTAAATCAATAAAACCTATGTACTCGCCGGCATTTTTATGCTGACGTACTTTCACATGTGTTTCAGGTACAATAGTTGATGATATTTGATGATGATATCGATGTCTGCTCACATAGGATTGGACGAGGCCTTAGTGACATTAAAAGATGCAAGACTAGTTAATTTTGTTATGTTTCTTTATTGATAAGACATTGTAACTCATTTAATTCAATATAACGAAATTTGTTCAATCCATGGTTGTGAAACAATGATTCTGTTACAACACTCCCCGACGTTTCCGCCACGTTTTGTTGTTTTACGTGGTCGGGGTGTGACAAAATAACCTTTACATAACTTAGAAATAAGTTTTAAAGGCTTTGGTATGGCAAAAACAAGTTTATTCGCTCTCAGGGACTAATTGCGTCAACTTGCAAAAGTCTGCCGTTTCGTAAGGCAACGTACAGTCTGAAACTTGATCATAAGTTAAGCATACCATATATAACCTAAACATGGCTTAGAAATAAGCTTTGATAGGTTCGGTGTGCGAAAACATGCTTATATGATCTTACAGGGACTAAAAGTGACAAAAACGGCGTAAGTTTACTTTTTCGCGCATATCTTACGTTCTGGCCACATCTGGACATCCAAAAATTTTTGTACACACTAAAATATTTTTATTTTACTGATCGGCATGCAAAAATTCCATTCGTCGCTCAATTTGGTTCGTTTTTACGTCCGTTTGAGTTTCGTCGTAATTTAACGAACAACGCAACCGTACGCCCAAACGAGCCGACATCCGAGAATGTTCTAAGCATATTTTGAGTCCTCTAAACTTTATTGACCGTGTAGAGCCTAGAAAATGGCTTAACGGGGGTCAAAAAGGCCTGAAATGGACTCGAATGCATGCAGGGACCAAAGCTGCCAAATTTGAAACATTGCTGATCTGGGGGACTCAGGCGGGGCGCGTAAACCCTTCCTCATTTCTTAGGCGGGCCGCCTCAGGTGCCCAACGACTAGAAAGTTGGTTTTTGCAAACTGTTTGCAAATTCAGGGGTTATTTTGGTAAATTCTTGGTGTGTTAAGCAAGTTTAAGTGGTCACCAAGGCTTTGTACCTGCTTGTGACAATTGGAGGGTCAAGATTTCTTGCTTAATGGCTAATCAAAACACTTGTGATGATCCTAGTGCATCACCACAACTATAAATAGCCATCCAAACTCCTTCATTCCTTGCTCATTCCTTCTTTCTCTCCTTCACATCTGCTTTGGGAGCATTCTCAAGTGATTTGGGACTTGTCTTCTTTGTAGAAAAGATAGCAAGGACTATTGTGAGCCTTCTTTCATTCTTTTTATTGGCTTTTTCCTTATGTAGTGCAGAAAGTCAAACGTTTGGCCAACAGTTTGACTTTCGGTTTTGACCATCAATTGGTCAAGTCAAAGTTCAATTGAACTTTGAAACGTGATTGTAATCACGATAGTTATAATCCTTCGTGATTATAGCTGCTGATTACCACGTTAGCTAGTTGTAGTGTCGAGTCAAAGTTTTGGTCAAAATGCGTTTTAGCACGCATTTTGCAACGGAACAACTTTAGGGTATCAAAACACTTTGTTTTGACACCAAATCAGTAGGTTAGACATGTTTTGACATGTCTAACTCGACACTATTAGTTTAGTGCTTGTATAGGGTCGTAAGGTAAGCGGTCTAAACAACCGCTTATACTTCCGAACCCGACCCGGTTGGTCGATCTTTAGGATCCGACCAAGCTTAGTTAGTGATCATAGTTTCATAGGGAATAAGCACTGAGGCTATACCTTATGATCACATAGGATTGGTTAGTCATATGCTTGTTAGCTTGTATGCCCATAGGAAATGACCAAAATGCCCTTTTGAAGCATAAATTCGTATTTTGACTATGTGAACATAATTTTGACATGTAATCTGATTTAGTAACATGTTTAGGGATAATTGGGCATGTAAGACTTGACATAGCACATAGATTACCATCCGAACATAGTTTTACACTAACGACGCCTTATAGTAACTTATGTTACCATAATGTGTCGAAACGGGTCAAAACCACTTAGGCAGGCTTCCCAATCAGAATGTAGGGCCTATTAAATCATACCATATGAGTTCAATTACTCATTTGATTTATAGAACCTCATTCTATCCTATCTCCCGATTTAGGAGCCGATTTATTAACATAGTTACCTATACTAGGTGCCGGTTGATTCCGTGACCCTTGGAGCTTGAATTGGTCTTATTCTCAAGACTAATTAGCAATCCCAAGTGAGTACATAGTTCCCCTCTTTTACCATTTTCAAATATTTTGGGGTGATACACATGTACATACGTGTTACTTTCGTGCATTTCATGCTTTTATGACATAAACATGCTAGTTTCACCTAGTACACTTATAGTACATGCTTTCAATTGTGTTTTGCTATGTATGTCAAGCATGCTAGCACATTGATTTGTTACACATTTGTTGCATATGTTTACTTAGCATATGGAACACATTGTTTTACATGACATTTCTGCTATGTATGTTTACTTAACATGCTAGCACATTGTTTTACATGAACATTTCTACTAGGCATGTTTACTTAGCATTCCTAGTACATGGTTTTCACATGCTACATTGGTTATGACATTTGGTATATTCAATCGGGACAATAATACATTCATTAACATTGATCACGCCGCTCAGACTTATGTAATTGTACCACAGGAATTGACAACTCCCGTTTCCGACTTCCTAGGTTTGTTTGGAAGTTGGGAATGACAGAATCCTACTACATAACTTTAGATGAACCTTTAATTTGTTTAAAGGTTTGTCGCCACAGTCGCAAGGCTTGAATGTATGCGATTAACATTACTGCATAAATGTTTGTAATCATAAAGCATTGTTTTTCTGCAAAATATAACATTTGATTTAAACTTAGGTTTATTCAAAAACATTGTTTTGTACATTTTCTATGGGGTTGAGTAGCTTCTAGTTATCCACCATACATGACACAGTTTATACATGGTTTACACATATACATTTTTGACATGGAACAAGACATTTTGGTTGGTTATAGATAAGTGACTTATGTAATGGGGCTATGTGTTATATGATAAAAGCATGGTGGATACGCCGCTGGTACTTCCTATATATAAGTGTTTTTATTGTATTATACATTGTTGCGTTATATGAATCACTTGGGCAAGACATGAAACATTTTATACAAGAACAAGACATTGTTTTACAAAGTACACATTTTATCCAAATTCATTTTCACTTGGTTATTCATTTAACCATGCATTATCATTTCATCATCATTTGATTTTCATTGATTTTCACATAGTTTTACAAAGGTAAACATTTTACAAGGTTCATGACTACATTTTGTTAAACACTTCTTTCAAATACAAGTCATGAATCTGCATAAACAAAACCTATGTATCTCACAGGCATTTTTATGCTGATGTACCTATTTTAACATGTGTTTCAGGTGCTAATGCATGATGATGCTTGTGCTTCACTTAGGCGGACTCGGGCCTTAGTAACTTAAAAGACAGTTATTATGTTAGTTTAGTTTGAACTCAAAGACAATGTAACTTTAGATTTTAATAATACATAACTTTAATTGCCATGGTTGTTGAAACAATAATTCTGTCGCGACTCACCTCCCCGGCGTTTCCGCCGCGGCTTTCGTTGTTTTACCGCGGCCGGGGTGTGACAGAAGTGTTGGTATCAGAGCCAATGGTTATAGGGAATTAGGTTATTAGTAATGCTTTGACCTAGACTATCACTTTCTAGGACCCTAACACAAGTTTACTTGTGTTTAGATTTTAAAACAATACCCGTCACCTATCCTTAGGTGATAACCACAACAAGAACACAATAACAAAACCACTTGAAAATGAATCATCTATCCTTGGATGATTGATTATATGGTTTTGAACCCTTCGAGTTTGATTCATTTTTCGGCCTTGTGCCTTCCAATTTTTCAAAATCTCGTCAAAGTTTTGGGTCTAAATAATGTGAACACGTGCAAACTGGAAGAGTGAATGTCTGTACCCTGAGTTTTCTGTCTAAGGCTAGAGTGTTCGTACAAATCCGCAGTATCGGACCAGTAACTCTTACCTGGGAACTCTTGGGGTGAGTGTTCACTTATAGGCGAGCATGTCTTCTCGATACATTATTATGACTCATTTACTTTGATTTGTCACTGTGTGTTGTTTGTTTTCTTTGTGGTAACATACAAATGACCACCTTCCTTGCTTTTTGTCGATTTTATTGTTATCTCATTTTCATCACATCATCTCACTCGTTTTCTCTCATGTTTCCTCTTTTAGAATGCCTCCTCGATGTAACGTTCCTCAACCTGATGCCAAACTGGCAGCTATTATAGCACAGCAGATGGCTGCTATGCTACCTGGTCTCATAACTCAAATAAACCAAGCCACCAATAACAATGTTAATGCACCTGCTCCGTGCAACTTTAAACAGTTTAACTCGGCTAAACCACTCAAGTTTAGTGGTACTGAAGGAGCAACAGGGCTTCTCCAGTGGTTTGAGAGTTTTGAGAGCACATTTCGCCATGTTCAGTGTCCGAACAATCGTAAGGTCGAGTTTGCCTCGAGTGTATTTCAAAAGAGGGCTCTTACCTGGTGGAATGGGGTAATGAGAGACCGAGGTGCTGATATTGCTTTGGGTTAGACATGGGAGGAACTCAGGGCTCTCATGATGAGAGAATTCTGTCCTCGACACGAACAGAGGGCACTCGAAGATGAGTTCAATGATCTGAAGCAAGTCAGTGGTGAACACCGGGCTTACATTGACAGATATGAGGAGTTAAGCTTGCTCTGTCCGACTATGGTCACGCCTTTGGACAAGGCAATCGGGAGGTACATAGACGGGTTGCCAGATCCTGTTCAGGATATTGTCACTGGCAGTCACCCTACTACCGTCCGACAGGCCATTGAGCGAGCTGCTACCCTTACTGAATCCCAAATCAAGAAGGGTAAACTCCACAAGAAGGCTGACAAGAAGCAGAAACAGTCTGATAGTACCAAGGATAACAAGGGCAAGAAGGCTGTTGAGTCTCAAAGAAATCGAGGAAGCGTAAGGCTTCCAAGAATTTTGCTGTCACTACTCAGACTAATCAGGCTGCTCCTAATCAGGCTGCACAGAATCAGGTTGCACAACCTGCTGCCAAGAGGCAGTATGCTGGGAATGCACCTCTGTGCAACATATGTAACAACCATCACCAGCCACAGTTGCAATGCCGTATCTGCACGAATTGTGGCAAGTTTGGTCATCTTGCAACCACCTGCCGTTTTGCTCCGAATCAAAATCAGGCAGCTCAAAACCATGCACAAAACTTTGCCTAGAATCCTGCACGACCTCATTTTCCGCCTGGTTCGTGTTTCAACTGTGGGGATCTGACCCACTACAGGAACAATTGCCCGAGGTTGTCAAACGCAAATCAGGCACCAGCTCGTGGTAGAGCTTTCAATCTTAATGCAAATGAGGCGCGTGCGGATAACGAAGTGGTGAACGGTACGTTCTTTGTTAACAACCATCTTGCTTCTGTTCTATTTGATTCGGGTGCCGATAAGAGTTTTGTGTCCTTAGCATTTGAGCCTTTGCTTGCGATGACTAGAACAAAACTAGGAAAGCCCTTGACAGTAGAAGTAGCTAGTGGTGAACCTGTTGTCCTCGACTCAGTGCTTCGAAATTGCCAGTTGAATCTCAATAACCATCTTTTCCCTATTGACCTCACACCGATGCAACTCGGGAGCTTCGATGTTATTGTAGGAATGGATTGGTTATCGAAGTACCATGCTGAGGTGGTATGTTTTGAGAAGTTGGTCCATATACCGCTTTTGACTGGTGAGATCTTAGGAGTTCGTGGGGAGAAACCCGTCTGTGGTCTTAAGCTTATGTCTTATACCCAAGGCCGCAAATATCTACGCAAGAAGTATGTTGCTTTCTTAGCACATGTTGTAGAAGATAAAGGCAAGGGTAAGACAATCCAAGATATCCCTGTTGTTCGGGATTATCCAGAGGTATTTCCTGAAGAATTACTTGGTTTACCCCCTGTGCACCAAGTTGAGTTCCGCATCGATCTCGTGCCTGGTGCAAATCCCATTGCTAAATCACCTTATCGTCTTGCACCGTCTGAGATGCAAGAGTTATCTAAGCATCTTCAGGAGCTATCTGACAAAGGATTCATCCATCCAAGCTTTTCACCTTGGGGTGCTCCTGTCCTATTCATGAAAAAGAAAGATGGATCTTTCAGAATGTGTATCGAGTACCGTGAGCTTAACAAGCTTACCATCAAGAATCGATATCCCCTACCTCGCATTGATGATCTCTTTGATCAGCTACAGGGTGCTACTTGCTTTTCAAAGATTGATCTACGTTCTGGGTATCATCAACTTTGAGTTCTTGAAGAAGATATTCCCAAGACAGTTTTTCGTACGCGTTATGGTCATTATGAGTTTACTGTTATGCCTTTCGGTTTAACAAATGCTCCTGCTGTTTTGATGGACATGATGAATTGGGTTTGTAAACCTTATTTGGACAAGTTCATCATTGTTTTCATTGATGATATTTTGATCTATTCTAAGACTCGAGCTGATCATGAGCAACATCTTCGTCTTACAATGGAGCTTCTAAAGAAAGAACAGCTTTTCGCCAAATTCTCCAAGTGCGAATTCTGGCTTAAGGAAGTTCAATTTTTGGGGCACATAGTCAACGAACAAGGTATACATGTAGATCCCGCCAAAATCAGTGCGATTAAGGATTGGGATACACCTACTACTCCTACCGAGGTTCGTTCATTTCTTGGTCTAGCGGGTTACTACCGCTGTTTCATGGAAAACTTCTCCAAGATTGCGGTTCCTCTAACTGCTTTAACTCAGAAAAATAAACCTTTTGAGTGGGGATCCAAACAGGAAGAAGCTTTCCAGACCTTGAATTAGAAACTCTGTGATGCGCCTATTTTATCTTTGCCCGAGGGTAATAACGATTTTGTTGTGTACTGTGATGCATCCAACTTAGGCCTTGGTTGGGTTCTAATGCAAAGAAACAAAGTTATAGCCTATTCATCAAGACAACTGAAAGTACACGAGAAAAACTACACGACTCATGATCTTGAGTTAGGTGCAGTAGTCTTTGCTCTCAAAATCTGGAGACACTACCTTCACGGTACAAAGTGTGTAGTGTTTACTGACCACAAAAGTCTCCAGCATATTTTCAATCAGAAAGAACTTAACATGAGGCAACGACGTTGGGTTGAACTCCTAAACGACTACGATTGCGAAATTCGCTACCATACTTGTGTTAAGTCGAAAGGAACGTGTCAAGCTTCACTGTGTTCAGGTTCGATCTGATATTCAATCTCGCATAATTCAGGCTCAACATACTTGTGTTACACAAGACTTGATGGGTAAAGAGATACCGTGTCATACCAATCCTGAGCTTGAACTAAGAGATTTTGGGATTTTCTATTACATGGGCCGTTTGTGGGTCCCAAGTATAGACAATCTTCGCACTTTGCTTATGGATGAAGCTCACAAGTCTTGTTATTCAATTCATCCTGGTGCAGACAAAATGTATAAGGATCTTCGAACCCAGTATTGGTGGCCGGGTATGAAGAAAGACATTGCCTTATATGTTTCCAAATGCCTTACTTGTCTCAAGGTTAAGGCAGAACATCAACATCCCTCTGGATTATTGGAGCAACCAGAGATTCTAGTTTGGAAATGGGAAAACATTTCTATGGATCCCATTACCAAGCTGTCGCGCACTAAAAAGGGTCATGACGCCATTTGGGTTGTTGTTGATCGTCTTACAAAGTCAGCACATTTCTTGCCGATCCGTGAGGATCTATCTGCTGACAAGTTGGCCAAAATCTATGTTGATGAGATTGTATCTCGACATGGTGTTCCTTTGAACATTATATCTGACAGAGATGCTCGATTCTCGTCTCGCTTTTGGAGAACCATGCAATCTGCCATGGGTACTCAACTTCATTTGAGCTCAGCGTACCATCCGCAGACAGATGGTAAATCTGAAAGAACAATCCAGACACTGGAGGATATGCTTAGAGCGTGTGTGATTGACTTTGGTGGTAGTTGGGATTCGCATCTACCATTGATCGAATTCTCCTACAATAACAATTATCACTCTAGCATCAATATGGCTCCTTTCGAAGCTTTATACGGTCGAAAATGTCGTTCACCGGTCTGCTGGAATGAGATAGGTGAAGCTCAGCTTACTAGACCTGAACTCATTGTTGGGATTGAACCCTATCAGAGGAACAGACAATGTAAAGCCAAAACTGGATCAGCTCAGTGGATTAAGAATAAGCAGATGCTGATATACATATCTCTCCCCTTGAAAGTGATTACAACAACTGATGACCTCCTATCTGCTGATCTTACTAAATGTTGACCAATAACTGCTGCTCAATTAAAGATCTGATGAAGACTCAAGTCCTGCTGATTCAATCTACTGCCTTGAGTCAAGCACTTCTGATCCGGATAAGTGCTGCTGGGTTCACAGCAGTAGAAGGTTGCAGCAGTAGTTCTAAAGTCTGTTTGTATTAGAATGTAATAGCAGTAGTTAACACAAGCAGTGTCTGTATAGATCAGAGGTTAGAGTTTGTTAGGAGGTTAGATGTCACTTTCTTGGTGACGTCAGCTAAAGATGCTCAGTAGTTTGCAAGTGCTTATAAATAGTATAGTACTTTGTACTGTTCTATTAGCTCTTCAAATCATTCGTCTTCTTTGCACGAACAAACTACTGAGCTCAGGCTGAGGGGGAGTTTGCATTCATACATCATCATTGTAATCGTGTTTGAAATAAATTCAATCATTCGGTTCTATGTGTAAAGATGTTTGATTAAAAGTATTACTCTCATTTGATTGTATACAAAGTTTGTGTTCATCTTAATTTCCGCTGCACACTCATTCATTTCCATCTTATTTTACAAACAAAAGTACAATCAAAAGGAAACTCAGATCCAACAATTGGTATCAGAGCTAGAACAGTCAAATTTGATTTAACAATCATTTTGACGTAAATAGTTCAGCTCAAAACAGTTGATACTGATCATTTGTTCGTCGTTGAAAAACAGAGTAAGGATTAATCACCATTATAGTTGATTTCTCAGTACCTGTAAAACAACAAGAATGACGTCACAATCTCAGGACGATAAAAACAACATTGGCTCGCTCTTTAAACCACCTATGCTAAAAAGAAATGAGTACAACATCTGGCAGAGGAGGATGGGTCACATCCTTGCTCAACAAAGCACAGGTTGTTGGAAGTCTGTTATCTTTGGTCCTCATGTTCCTACAGTGCCAAGCGCTGAAGATGCTAAAAAATTTGTTCCTAAACCTGTTGAAAATTACACTGAAACGGATTATCAAAAATTTGAACTAGATGCTAAAGCATTTAGTATTGTTGCATCAGCGCTCCCCAACGAAATATATGTTGGACTGTTACATTGTAACAGTGCCAAAGAGTTGTGGGACGCACTTAAGGAACAGTTTGGAGGTACCGAAGAGGTCATAGAAAACAATAGGGAAATCCTGAACCAACAGTATGAAACATTTTGTCATGTTAAAGGTGAATCACTGACTCAACAATTTGAGCGTTTCAGTTGTCTCATCAGTGAACTGAGGCTTGTTAAGGTCACGTTTTCAAACTCGACTCAAAATAGCAGGTTCCTCAGATCACTGCCAGAAAAATGGGACACAATAGCTATTGTCACCAGAACTGCACCTGAGTTCAAGGATCTGACCTTGACCCAACTCCATGGTCGACTCCTGACCTTTAAGAGGGAGTTGAACCAGAAAAGGAAGTTACAAGAGTCAGGGAAAACCGTTGATGATTATTCATTCGGTAACACTGCTCTTCTGGGTCAAGAAGAATCTGGTGGTAGTGGTAAGGATCAGGGTTATGATCACTTCATTGACATAACTGCTGGTGCAAACTTCAACAACCCTGATCCTCACTCTACAGGTTATGCATTCACTGCAAATGAAAACCAGATGTCAGACAATTTAAGCTTTGAACTCAATGATTTACAGCATTTCGACCCCACCGACCTAGAAGAAATGGACATCCTGCACCAACTGGCCTTGCTAAGTGTTAGAACTAGCAAGTTTTATAAGAGAACTGGGAGAAAATTTCCAGGTCTTCATGGGAACCTAAGGGTTGGGTTGGATAAATCGAAAATCAAGTGCTACAAGTGTAACAGGTTGGGACACTTTGCTAGGGAATGTAGGAGTCAAACAACTGGTCCCATAGTCACTCACCCTAGTTCAAATCCTAGACCTCAAACTCAAAACACTGTGCACTATGCCCAATATGCCCCAGCAGCACATGTGAACACTGCTCACTATGTTGTTGCCCCTATGCCAGTGCATTATGTCCAAACAGCTGCTCCACAGATCTAATTTGTTCAAACCCCTCCTCCCCAGGCACAAGTGCAATCTGCACCTCAAACTACTGCTCCAGTAGTTACACAACCTGAACAACAAAGTTTCTTTAGTCAAGAGATTGTTGACTGGAGCAGTATGCCTGAAAATCTTAATGATGAAAATTTTGCACTATATGCTTCAAATGATTCTTCTCACAATGAATTTTGTTTGATGGCATTAGAGTCAATACAGGAGGGGGTTGAATCTGAGGAGGAACAGCTGAAGGTTGAAACAGTGGAAGAGGTGACTGAAGCAGTGGTTACTGCTGTGACTGATGAAATACTGCTGGGAGAAAGTTCAGGTACCCTGATTGAACCAATGATAGCTCTATGGTCTGAAGAAGACAAGAAAGATGAAAAGGCTGGTGAGGAAGAAGAGAGAGCTGAGGAGGAAGAGATTCCTAAATGTGATTGTGCAATGATGGCTGCTGCCAAGGTATCACCTCAAGTTCTAGAAAAACTATGTTCTGACAATTGCATTATTGCTTTTGCTAACATCAAAGAGGTGAATGAAAACCTTAGGAACAAAATCTTAACTGATGAAGTCAAATTTGAAAGATCTTTAAAAGAACTTAAAAACAAGTTGACTGAAAAGGAAAAAGAGATTAGCAGTTTGAAAGAAGAGCAAAGCATAACCAAAACCCAACTCCAAACTATGGTAGAAAAATACCAAGTTTGCAAAAAGGAGTTAGAATCCACCCAGATCACTTGTGAAAAATGGGTGGAATCATGCAAAGGGTATGAGGTTATGCTTGAGAAACAGATAAAAAGCAATGTAAAATTTGGGGTTGGTTATAGAAAACATGATGATGAAAACACTGCTTTTGGAAAATCTGTTTCAACCACTGATGAAACTACTGAGTTCATCCCAACAAACAAGGATGGCCAAGAAGTGAAAATCACTGACAAACTTGGTAACAAAATCACACTTGACAGACCAGTGGGTCCCTCTGCATTTGAGGAGATTGAAAATCATCAATTTAAACCAAGATGGTCTGATGAGTGTGATATCCTTGAAAATTTCAAGCCAATGGACTTTACATCAACTGATGGTGTTAAGGCTCCAAAAGCTAAAGTCATTCCTCTTAAGGATATTCCAGCAGTGGTCAAAACCTCTGCTACAAAGGAGTCTGAAAAGAGGAAGAAGAAAGAGAAAATTGATAACTTGTTTTGTGAATTCTGTGAGAAGAGGAACCATCTAACAAAAGATTGTTTCCATCTAAAAGCTTATGACTTAACCAAAACAAGTGTCACTACTTCAGCTGAAAGTTGCAGTGTTTGTGGTAAAACAAACCATAAAACTCAGGCATGTGTGTACCTCAAAAACTTCAATGAAAAGAAGAATGAGTACATGGCTAAAACATCCTTGAGTTCATCAGCACCTTCACCATCTGTCAAGTTCACAAAGAAACAACCACTGTTTGTGCTAGTTCAAACAGTTGTCACAAAACAGCTGAACCAAACATCTGTCAAAAGAGATGTTCAGGTTACTGATGCACCTCCTGCCAATCAATTCAGAAAGGGCAAGGAAAAACAGTCTTACCAAAGGATTCCACACGTTTATGAGGTCTACAAAAAGCCCTCTAAACCCAGAGTGAATAGGCATCCTTTCGGTTACCAGCAGTTGATTGGGCAAGACCCCCAACAGTGGTTAGCAAGAAACAGTACTAAAACTGTCCAAACCCCTGACTTAACCACTGCCCATCACACTGCATCCATACCAGACACTGTTGAGACCCCATCCAAAGCCCTGTTGGCTTTGGAGTCCTTAATGAACTAATCCTTTTACTTCATGTGCAGGGAGCTTCTGCATGCTTTGATAGTCTATGGTATGTAGATAGTGGAGGCTCCAGGCACATGACAGGATGTAAAGCCCTCCTCAAAGACTTTAAAATCCATGGTGGGGGTGATATATCCTTTGGAAATAATAGTAAAGGGAAAGTTCTGGGGTCTGGCACAGTGCAATCTGGCAATGTAAAATTTGAAAATGTCAATCTAATAGACAATCTAAAATTCAACCTTCTGAGTGTGTCTCAAATGAGTGACAAAGGGTTTGGGTCATTCTTCACAAAAGATTTTTGTAGGATTGTTGGACCAGAAATGGTCAAAAAGATTGAAGCAATAATTAAAAATGGTCAAACGAAACTTGTTGCTCAAAGAAGTGGCAATGTTTATGTTGTTGACATGTCTAAAGAGTGTCCCAGGGCTGATGCCTGTCTGTTCTCAGCTGCTTCTAACAAAGAGACAGAACTTTGGCACAAAAGACTGGGACACACAAATCTTAAGACAATAACAGAAATTTCAAAAAATGGTTTGGTGAGAGGCCTTCCACAAAAATTGTTTTCATGTCCTGAACATTGCGTTTCCTGTTTAAAAGGAAAACAGCATAAAAGTTCCTACAAGTCCATTGAGGAGTCCAAAACAACCCAGTGCTTGCAAATGCTGCACATGGATTTGTTTGGCCCAGTTCAAGTCATGAGCCTTAAAAAGAAAAGATATTGTTTAGTTATAGTTGATGACTTTTCTAGGTTTACATGGACTTTCTTTTTGCACTCTAAAGATGAAACTGCAGGCATTTTGCAAGACTTTGTGACACAGGTTGAAAAGCAATTTGATCTTCCAGTGAAAAGCTTTAGGAGTGACAATGGCACAGAATTCAAAAATAGGGAGTTAGATGCCTTCTGTGTGAAGAAAGGGATTGTAAGGCAGTACAGCATCCCTAGAACACCAGAGCAAAATGGGGTTGTTGAGAGAAAGAACAGAACTTTGATTGAGGCTGCCAGAACCATGCTTGCAGATTCAGGTTTGCAATTGACTTTCTGGGCAGAGGCAGTAAACACTGCTTGCTATGTCCAGAACAGAGTTTTAATCAACCCCAGGCACAAAAAGACTGCCTATGAAGTTCTGTACAAAATCAAACCACTGATCTCATACTTCAAGGTATTTGGCTGCCCATGCTTTATTTTGAACTTAAAAGATTCCATTTCAAAATTTGCAGCCAAAATTGATTGTGGTTATTTTCTGGGATACTCAACCACTGCCAAGGCCTACAAAGTGTTCAATGCACGGACCAAGGTAGTGGAGGAGACTTTGGATATAAAGTTCAATGAACTTTCATCAATGAAAATCCCAGCAAATCCTGCTGAACTGTTTGATCTTGAAAAATTCACTTTTGAAAATACTACTGTCAAGACTAATAGTGCAGGTCCATCAGAGGATACAACACCAGACTATGGGTATGAAGTCATCATCCCTCAAAGGTCTGCCACCAAAGGGAAAGCATCAGTTGTTCAAAACATCTGTGAAAGCTCAACCACTGCTACATCAACAGTTGTTGATCAAAGTAGCTCATCCACCACTGCTTCCATATCCTCTACTACTGCTGACAAAAGTCCTCAAGCAGTGGATAAAAGTCAGCAGTGGTCCACTCCATTACCACCCATTCCACCACCTTTTGAAGCCACTACTGGGTCATCAAAGTCACCAGCAGTGGTTAGCTCAGATGATACACATTTGCAGCCTTCACCAACAAATGCCATCATACCATACCAAGGAGATTTAATCTTCTTGAGATCTCATCCACCTGATCAAATCATTGGCAACATTAATGAAGGGGTGCTCACAAGAAGCCAAACCCAAAACATTTGTCTTTTTGCTGGTTTTCTATCACTCCATCAGCCAGTCAAGTACCAAGAGGCACTAAAAGACAACAGCTGGGTAGAAGCCATGCAAGAGGAGCTCCAACAGTTCAAGAGACAACAAGTATGGGAGCTTGTACCACTGCCAAAAGAGGTCAGTCCCATTGGCACAAAGTGGGTCTTCAAGAACAAAACAGATGAAAGGGGCATTGTTGTCAAGAACAAAGCCAGGCTTGTGGTTCAAGGTTACAGACAGGAAGAGGGGATTGATTATGATGAAACATTCGCCCTTGTTGCAAGATTGGAAGCTATCAGACTGTTCCTGGCCTTTGCTGTCAACCACAACATGAAGGTGTTTCAGATGGATATCAAAAGTGCTTTCCTCTATGTTACATTGCAAGAAGAGGTATATGTATGTCAACCTCCAGGCTTTGAGGATCCATTTTATCCTGATCATGTCTACAGGCTAAACAAAGCCTTGTATGGCCTGAAACAAGCACCAAGGGCCTGGTATGAAACTCTTTCCAACTTTCTACTCTCAAATGGTTTCAAAAGAGGTACCATTGATAAAACACTGTTTCTTAAATGGAGAGGGAAAGATTTAATGATTGTCCAAATTTATGTGGATGACATTATTTTTGGAAGCACATGTACCAAAATGTGTGAAGAGTTTAGAGAACTCATGACAGCTGAGTTTGAAATGAGTGCAATGGGTGAGCTGCAATGCTTTCTTGTCTCCAAGTACAGCAAATGCAAAATGGAACTTTCATTCATCAAAGCAAATATGCTAAAGAACTTTTAACCAAATTTGATATGAATGATTGTAAACCATGCAGCACACCCATGGACACAAATAAGCTGGTCATGTCTGATGAACAGGATGAGCTGATTGACCAAACACTTTATAGGAGCATGATTGGGTCCTTATTGTACCTAACTGCATCCAGACCAGACATCATGTTTGCAACATGTGTCTGTGCAAGAAGTCAATCAGCTCCCAGAAAATCTAATCTCATTGCTGTAAAAAGGATTCTCAGATACATAAAAGGTGCTCCCACACTTGGTATTTGGTATCCAGCTAATGGGAATATCAAGCTTTCAGGTTTCTCAGACAGTGACTTTGCTGGTTGCCACACAACAAGGAAGTCCACTTCAGGAGGGTGCCAGTTTCTAGGTGATTGCTTAGTTTCTTGGCAAAGCAAAAAGCAAGCAGTAGTTTCAACATCCACTGCTGAGGCTGAATACATTGCTGCTGCAAGCTGTACAGCCCAACTCCTGTGGCTTCAAAATCAGTTACTGGATTTTGGTATCACTGCCTTAAAGACACCACTTATGCTGGATAGCCAGGCAGCAGAAAATATCATCAAAAATCCAGTTTCCCATTCTACCACCAAACATATCGACATCAGACATCACTTTGTGAGGGATTGCTATGAAAAAGGTTTGATTTCTCTGCATCATGTCCCAACTAAAGACCAGCTGGCAGATGTGCTCACAATAGCACTTGATACAGCCACTTTTTTTTGCTGAATTTTCGTCCAAGTGGGCACCCCACTATTTGTTTTTTTTTATTTTTTTTAATTGAATGATTATCTAGATGATGAAGTGGAGTATGTGTTGGCATGGTATTAAAATAAGTGTAAGAGTTAGTCATGTGGTGTTATTGTTATAACACTTTTCATAAATCACTTACACACACTACAAATCTTTTACACCTTTTCAAACACACACAAATTCTCTCAAACACCTTCATATCTTCATCAACCTACCAAGAACACCATAGAAAAACCCTTCCATCATATTCATCTTTCTTATAAACCACATGGATTTTCATGGAAATTAAGAAGATCTAAAGCATTTGCAAGTTAAATCAAGCCTTTCATCCATCCAAGAGTCTTCTAACAATAAGATCTTCATCTTCTTTGGATCATAAGCTCTTTTAGATCATCCCTAGCCTAGAGCTAGAAGTGAGCTTCTAACTTTATATTTATTTTTCTTACTAGTAAAAACAAAATAATCATAAATAATAGTATGAAAATACAAAGAAGCAAAAATACAAATCATGATATCTATGTTTGTTTATCTTGTGATTAAGGTTTGTTATTTTAAATATTTGATCTTGTTGAGATGATTAAGACATGTATAACTTGTTAGATGATATTCTAAAAATATGATCTAACAAGTATACATAAACATGTTAAAGTTTTTTTTTATATATTGGATGATCAAAATCTATGGTGTAATTAAAGTATTCAATGTTTTTAAATAAAAACAAGACTTTTTACAAGAGTATAGAAAGTAGCATACAACATGAGATTTTTATAAAAGTTGTAAAAACTAGAAGTAAACTAGGTTTTTGAACTAGTTAACATATGTTGTAAGCAAGTTCAAAACCCTACATGATTTTGAGATCATCTTGATAAGATTATGTTATAAATCTTGTTATAAAGTTTATATATCTTGTTTATAAAAGTTATGAGTAAATTGTGATGTTGATTTGTAAAGAAAAAGATATGTTTATTAAACATGGCAAAGTGATTAAAACAAAGGTGATATGGCAAAATTTTCTTAAAAACTATATGATATAAAAACTATCATTTTTAGTTAAATCTTTCCAAGATTTACAAAGATATAAAAGAAAGCTTTTAATAAAAAGAAAAGATTAGATAATTATATATTTTGAGAAAATATATATTTGTTCATTTTAACAAGTTATGTGATATGTAGTAATTTGTGTATTAGTTATATATATCAAAGATAAGAACTTGATTAAAATGGTGACAACAAACTCAAAAAGACTTTAGAATTCAAGTCTTACCAAATTTCATATAAATACCCCTTAAAGACATATTACGGACACTACGAACAATCGGACATAAATTATGGACAAAACGGACGACGAACGAACTTATGGACATCTTACCCATCCGAGGACTTAATACGACATCTAGACGATCTTTCGACACAGACACAAAATTTACGTTGCCATTACCAAACTTCGGACATTTTGGAAAATTTATAAAAAGTATTATGTTTTTATTATCTAAAAAGTATAATTAGAAAATTTTCATAAAATTATTTTTATAACAATGAAAGACTTATCTTTTGGGCTAAATATTTATATAAAATGGGCTTATATTTTTTTATAAATTATATTGGGCTTAAACTAAATACTTGGGCTAAGCCCAATAGCAAATAACTCATGGGCCAAGCCCAATACCAAACTTATGGGCCCAAAAGCCCAACACTATTTAAACCCAACACTATTTAGGCCCAATGACCAAACTTGTAATGAAATACAAGTATACGATTAATTACTACTAAACACGAATTCAAGGGAACTAGATCCGACTATATGACATACCAGATACACGATTACTTACATATATGTATTTGGAAAAATATATATATAACGGTTAAACAATAAAGAAATACAAGTCTTAAACATAATTAAGACATAAGACTTGTACTCAAGTTATTTACAAAGACCGAAGTGTCTAACAAAATA